>NW_024581093.1:18864190-19001459 GCF_017639235.1 Corvus kubaryi | reverse complement strand
CCCGGAGGTGCGCGCTGGGCGCGGGGCGGCGGCCGCGGCCGCGAGCGGGGCCGGGGCCGGCGGGGCGGGAGGCGGGGAGGGGGGCGGCGGCCTCCCGTCTCCGGGCGGTCTGTCCCGCTTTACTCTCTCCTCCCCGCCGAGGATCGCGGGCGCGGAGCCGCGGCTGCGGCGCGCAGGGCGGCGGCGGGAGCTGCGCGGAGGATGCGCTGAGCGAGCGCGGGAGGCGGCGCGGCCGCGGCTCAGGTCAGTGGCGAGACCCCTTTCCCCGGGCCCGGGACGCGCTTCGCCACCCGGATCTCCGCATCCCCCGGCCGCTCCCCAACTTTTCCCCGCACCACTTCGGGAAAGTGACCAAACTTGCGGCGGGGCCGCGCTGGGGTCCCTTGTCTCGTGTCCCCTCCTCATCCCCGGCGGCGCGACCCCCCTCCCTTCAGGGCTTCTCTCCCGGCTCGCGGCGCCGTAATTACCAGTGCCGGTAATTGGGGGTGGAGGGGCAGTGGCTGCGCTCGGGGCCGGGCGGGTGCGGGTCGCCCCGGGGCTGCGGCGAGTCCCCTCCGCCCGAGCCCGCTCCGCTCCCTTCGCAGCCGGGCGGGGCCGGCCCAGCCCCTCCCGGGCACGGGGGGCACCGGCAGCGGGACCCACCTCCAGGGGAGGATGGAGCCGGCGGCTTCGCCGGGCTGAACGCTCGTGGCTACGAGTCAGGCATGGCTTTCTGTAACGAAAACAACGGGATGCAAAGCAAACTAGTTGATAAATGCAGGCATCTCCCTGGACTGGAAACCCAGTTCACCTGGAGTTCAGCCCATGCGAGCAGGAGCGGTGTGAGGGGACACGGAGGCAGTTTTTAATTTCTTGAGTTATCTTTAGAGAACAGGGGGTTTCTTTGGGCGCTGCTCTCCCGCAGGAGTGCTTCTCGGCACGTCCCGATTCCCCTGCCCCTGCTTGGCCACACTGGCAGCTCGGACTTTGCAATGCCCCTTTACACCTCACCCAACCCTGCAGAACGGGTATGTTCAAACCACGGCAAACATACAGCAAAGAATGATTTGTACAGTATGTTAGCCCCAGTGTGCTAGTGATGGGCAACCGGCCAGCACCGTGCTGATGTCTGGGATGCCCGGGTGCTGGCTGTAGAAGTAGCCAGGAATGAATGATGTGATACCTGGTCGTAGCAGTGCTGTTAGTTTTTTTAAGCTTTTTCAGGGGTTAGGAAAACCCCTTATTGTAATTGTATTATAATATTGCTTTCTATCTGTAGCTGACTTGCGTTGCACGTAGATTAACATGTTTAAAAAAACCCAAAGGTGCTTATTTTTAATGTTAGACACCTACCTGAAATTCTTGTATTTTATTGCAACATTTAAAAGTTGCAGCTATTAAGAGAATAGGCTGTATCTGCAGGACCAGGGAGAGAGGGTGAATAGTAAACCTGAACAGTCTCAGAAATGAAAATCGGAAATGCCGCCGCTACATCTGTTTTGTTTATTAATGATGCTCACCATTTGACAAGAAAGCTATCCCCAGTTTATCCTGAGAAGATTTCATTTTGTCAGATCCCTGGTGTCTCATCAATTCCTTTCATGTCCCTGGGATTTTCTCTTTTCCAGGCTCAGGCCACAGCAGCTCTCTGTGTTGGGGATAACTGTTAAGCTCTTCTTTTGAATTCATGAGCTTCCAAATTAAACTTTTGCTGACACCTGCTACCTAGCCTGGTTGAGGATAATGACAGTGTCACCCAGGCTACTGGAGCTCTGCCACCAAACAAAGTAAATCACAAACAAAAACAATTGTAAGGTGCCTGGACTAGGTAACACAATGATTTGGGGGACGTCTGGGAAACTGGCTACTGGAAATCCAATCAAAGTCTGCTTCTAATGGAGCAAACTTTCCAACAGCAATCACAGGCAGGAATTAAATCCATAGAGTAGATGGCAACAGAGATTAATAATCATCATCAATTAGCTGATGGAATCAAACAGAACAAAATGAGGGTAAACAAAAACCTGTCTCCCCCTCCCCCTTGAGTCCAGTCCCACCTTTATTTATCAAGAGTCAAGGATCTCTCCTGAGCACTGGTTTCAAATGCCAAAATTTTAGCAGGTGTCATAACATAAGGTCAAGACTTAATTATTTATATGGAGACATCAATCATCCGGTGGGGATGATTTATTTATAAATCACCAGTGCTGTAAAACAAGACAGTGAATTCTGATTTCCTCCTGCTCCCTCCTGAAGGGACCAGGAAGGTCCACGCTGTGGCCGAATCACCTCAGGAGCCTGTCAAAGGTTTTGCCCAGCCCCACATGGAGGAGGCTTTTCTACATCTTTTAAATCGTGCAACCAAGATGCCACCGGGGAAATCTCATGCATATTTGCTACATCTCAGTAATGAACATTTACTGATTATGGATTATCTGGAGAATTTAGCTTTTTAAACATTATTCAAATTTTTATGTTTATGTAAGCTAATAAGACTGAGGAGATTCAGTAACTACTCTTTGCCTTATGGTATTTGAAAAGTGTGTCCATGGGGCTTAGCTCAGCATCTTCCAGAGTCATTTTTAAAAGACTAAAATAGAATTTTTCTGCCTGAGAAAAACCACCCTATCTCTACTCTATAATGTTCTTTGCTCACAATTAATGCCAAAAATCAATTTTCTAATATGCTTTTTATGTTTCTGCTGAGCACAAACAGGATGGCACAGTAAAAGCTTTTATTGCCATCTGATTAGACTGCACTGGGGGTAAGTAAGTGGCCTGGGTGGGTAGGGCTGCGATCTGCTGTGCTGGATGCAGCAAACACAGAGGAGGGCATGGAATGCTGAGCACCAGCCACAATCCTGCCCTCAGGGTCATTCAGAGAAATGTTATCAACTGTGTGGGCAGAAGCAGGATCAGGCCCGTTAGGTTTTCTGATAGCTGGACAAAGTAATGAACATGTGCTTGGGATGTTCCTTAATCTCCTCTTCTGGGATTTTGATAAAGAGTTAATTACAGCCAGGGATTCTCAGAGATTTGCCCATTTATTTATCTGTTAAGAGAAATCATGCTATTGATCTTATTCATGTGACCATTTTTCAGGCAGGGAGGTGATTAATTTTGAGTGAAACTAGTAAAAAAAGAACAGAAGAAGAGAGATGGAAAGGAAAGTTATGGTAAAAATATGAGCTAGGAGGGAAGGTTTCCTTTGCTTTTCTGTTGTTATCTTGTAAAACTGTGTAGCCCAAACCCATCAGCTTTACCATCAAGAAAAGAGGAGCACGAGGAGTATCCAGGGCATCTTGTGATCCTTCTGAACTTCATGGCAGGACTCCATTTTGGCAAGAGCAAGTCATTAAGTTCTCCTGCACATCCGTTATTCTGTTCCCACTGATTTTAAAAGAAGACCATTTATCACTGTATTTCAGTGACAGAAATACTAAAGTAATGTTTCACTGGGTTTATAAGAGGGTATAAAAAAGGATGGATGAGCTGGCAACGTCTTCAAGGAACAATTAAGACATTAAGAGTGCAGGAAAATATTTTTGGGAAATAACTAATCAGTGAGAAAATAGGAATTTAGTTATGAGATGTTCCTCAAACACCCTCTGGATTTTGCTCAGAGCATGTGAAAAAAATGAAAAATTCATAGTACTTCTTGTAGGCAAGACCAGTCATCTGCTTGTGTATTTTTATGGTATACTGGGTATATTTATAGCATTTAGTAATGCCAGCAACATTCAATGTAAAGAGTAACAGATGACTGTATCGTGAAACAAGGCACTGGCAAGGCAGGTGGGAAATGATTTCCAAAATATTGCAGCAACCAGGCTGGGAGAAATCTAGGAAGATGGTAAACATAACAGACCTGGGTAGCTTCAAGCAAAGCCAGGGCTGAAGCCCCAGGCCAAGCCCTGCACACGTGTTCTGTAGAGGAGGAGAGCCAGCACTCGCTGGGTGCGAGCCCCAGCAGAGGTGGCTTCCATGCCCCTCCAGCCTCGGTGCATCCAAGGCCACGGGTGACAATAAAATTGCAGTTGAGTGCAAAGAGAAGAAAGGAGGGGAATGAAATTGTATTGGCTCAGCTGCAAGAAACAAATCACAGATTTCCCTAATCAGACAGATGATGCCTAACTAGGGCACGACATCAACCACAAAGAAAGGTGGCAGATTTCACAAATTAGTCATGGCAAAAATGGTGAATTTCACAGCTTGAAGTGAATTCCTGTTATAGGATGAAACAGCACAAAGTGATTAAGAGCTCTAACTGATAGGAGCAATAAGCATGTGAGACTTAGTCATCACACAGCAGCCGACATTTCTCTCTGGCTTCAGCTGAGCCACAGGAGCAGCCCTTCAGCCTCCAGTTTTTGATGCTGAGTGGGAGCTGGTGGGGACAATCACAAACAAACGAGGTCCCACAGATGTTTCCTGGAGTTTTCTGTTTCTGTGAGGCACAACCATGGCAGTCCAATAGGAGCTGGAGCAGGCACTCTGTAGGGAGATGTTCTTCAGGCACAGGCTCTGCTCCTGGTGCCACCACTGAAACCTGGAGCCATGGCTTCAGCAGTGGAGCACAGGCCATGAGAAGAGTCAAGGGACAGCAGGACCTCATCTTCACAGCATGACCCCACTGCTGAAGAGCAGAGAGGGAAGACAGCTGAGAAAAGTTGGAACAAGGGGGACACTGTTGCAGCACACTCCCTGCCATGCTGGGGACGACCTTCCAGGTCTGGCAGTGCCATTTTTAGAGCCACTAGGTGCTGGCATGTGCCACCTCATAGTAAGCACACCACAGCATTCATCCCTAACAGGAAAAAAAAACCATTAAACAGTCTATTCCCATTTACTATTCTTTCAGGGGATCAAAACCAGTGTCACAAGCCCCTGCCTCAGGTGGTGTTGCATGATTTTTGCTGGTAAAACATTTCAGTAGCTGTGACAGCACACTGTCTGTTAACAGATACTGGAATGTTACCCTACCATTTGTATCGCTGCTTAGATGAAGATAAAAATTCTGGAGAAAAATGTCACCATTATATCTTGATACTTCTTAATACTTTTGTTTCAATGTACACTCTTCTATCATAGCTATTGAAAATCCATAGAGCAAAATGGAAGCAAAGTGAGCTGATACCAGCCAGGACAAGGCCACCCTGGTGAATTCCTCCTCTGGCAGCATAAGCCTCCTTCAAACTCTTCCTGTTGGTGGCAGGCTCGGGCAGCGCCCCGGCAGCCCCGAGCGGAGGCCGTGCAGGGGAGCTTAACAAAGCCCGGCTCTGGCAGGCGGAGCCGCGAACCCTTCGGAGAGCAGAGCCTGGCAGCTTTCCTCTGTTTATTGAGGCTGTTCCAGCACCGTCGGGTCCGCTGAGCGCAGCTGTATTAACATCGTGCAGGGCGAGGGAAGCTGTTGAAGTTGCCAGGGCTGAAGCCATAGAGGAATGTAATGGGGCAGTGCCAGTACCTTCAAATCCCACGTGGAATTCATTAGCCATCCGCTGGAGGTAGTGGAGCACCTGCATCCCAGATTATCAAACACTCATCCTCTGTGCAGTGTCCAGCTGCACCTTGACTGGGGACTGCACAGCCACAGCTCCACTCCTGACCCGGCACGAGAGGATTTTCAACTGTACCGTGAAGAAAGACCCCAAGAGGAAGTGATCACTCTTGGACGAGGATGCAAATACAAAGTTTGAAAAAATTATCATTTCTAAAGCATTTTGAAAGGAATGCCCTTGGAGTCCTAGTAAGGAACTAGAAAGGACTTTTTAAAAGGCAGTCAGGGGGAGAGACCCTCTTCTCCTAAACTGATTTTGGAACTTGTCAGGTTTTAAGAAATCTTTCAGTAACATTTCGCAAATCAGTGCTAATTTGATGTATTGGAGCTGAGCACTGTGCCAATTCACTGTCAAACCAGTATTAACTAGGCATTTTTGGGGAATGCTTATAGCTCAAGGTCCATTAAATATGCAAACCTGGCAATTATTTCACCACCCTTAAAACACTTAATTTGAAATGTTCATCAGAGCAGCCATAAATGGTCTTTCAGTCTTCAATCAGAATGAAGCCTCCCCCTCTTGAAAGTGCAAGTCAGTGTCCTGGGAGAGAGGGCTGGTGGTTGTGCCTGGGATGAAGACAGGAGGCAGAAGGGGACAGATGCTGCCTGCAATGCTGCCAAGGAGAAGCACAGCCACGTTAAGATCTGCTAGGGCCTGATCTGCCAACCACCATTCATACAGCAACCAACCTTGTGAAAGTCAGGAAATGTTAAGTAAATGGCAGTCCTCGGGAGAGCGCTAATTACTCACCTTGGGAAAGGTGGCCGGATCAGTTGCATAACCTTTCTGAGTGCTTTTTGAACTCGAGTGCCTGTGATCTGACATCCCCTTGAAGCTAGGAGCTAAATAAAAGTTGCTTTATTTTTTAACAGTTGCTAATTTAGCCAAAGCTGCAAGAGATCCTGGTCTTTAATTCTGGCTTCCTTTAATGCCTGCACAGAAACAGGCTGGGGGAGGTTGGTTTCTCCTTCTAGTCAGTGTCGTCCTCAAAAACAGACCCGATCCCCTTCTGAGTTGGGGGAATCACAGCAGTAGTTAGCTGGTGACATGTATATTTAGATGGCTGACTTCAGGCACCTACGTTTGAATATGTGATTTAATATACCTTCATTTTTATGTCCTGAAATGGGGATAGTACTTAGCTCAAAGAAGCTCAATTAACTTTTGCGTTGCTTTTAAGTTCTTTAATGAAAGATGTTACATAAATAATTATTTAATATACTTTAACAGGGTTTTTTGCATGAGCTGCTTGATCTGCTTAAAACACATAAATCAGTATGAGTCGAATTAGTAAAATAAGTTCAGAAATCTAAAGAGTGCATCAGAAGTTAGACTAGTGCATAAGAAGGGGTAAAAGCTAAGTTGCTCTTTCATTGGCAAAAAGCAGACAGATTGTTGTTTTGTGAACCTTTAGACTTCTCATTTCTCAGGAATCACAAAATCCATTTGTGAAAAGGTCTAGGAAATAAAGAAAGAAATTGTACAAGGAGCATCCTGGTCAGTAAAGCATGTGAGTCTGCAGGCACATAGACAGGATGATGCCATGAATCTCCCCTTTGTGTTGCAGTTCAGAAGAGGAGTTCTTTTCTTCAGCTGAGCAGATGCCAAAGGCTCAGAGAAGGGCGAGCGGACAGAACGCAGCCCCTTTCTTGTAGCAGAAATGTATTTGCCTGGTTTCTCAAGTAACAGGAGAGAGAATCCTGTCCTAATCTGCAGTGATCAAAACCTCTTCATCTGGGGGTTATCACAGCCCTGGGTGTAAGGCAGAGCATGACCAACTATTATTTCATCTTTCCATCCCCCAGTCCAGAACTTACTCCGCCCAACACAGATTTCCACATCCACCAGTTCTAGGGAAAGTTCCTTCCCTGCCATCTCTATGATATTTTACAAATACATACATGCTTTTTTCCAGCTTTCCCCAAAAGTATACGTTATCACACTCACATCCAAAAACTTCCCTCTCCAACTGCAGAAGCTAATTTATTCCTCTTCTGGCTTTTCTTCTCAATGACTATTCAGATCACATTGTTAGTGTTTCTTCGAATAATACCAAAGCCCTGTGACAATGTTTTAATGAGTCACTTATAACTTACTAGCAAAATAGTTCACATCTGCCTGTTCGTTATGGCTGTATGATCCACCCAAGGAAGCTGCTGTCCGATAAATTACTGAACTGTCTGCCTTCACACAGTGCTCCCCAAACTCTCCAGCATCTCTTCACTGCCTTCCATCACCTAACTTAGTGCCAAGATGAAGGATGGCAGCTGTTTCAGCACTTAATGCCAATATTCCTTTGTAGACTAGGGGGAGGGGATTTCCTTTCAAGATGCCCCTCTTCTCACTGAGACTGGCAGTAATATTATCTCACGTCTTTAAATACCGGTCTTGGAGTTATCAGTGTGATAGTGAGGTGCAGAGGTTTTATGATACAGAAAATTTACATGAACAATTTCTTTCTCTTTTTTTCAGCATTTAAAATCCAAAGTTACTTTTGAATCCTTGAATTAATTAATTATTTCATCCTTTTGTCATAAACACTGCTTTGGAAGAGCACTGCCCATATTGTTTTGTGTATGCCGCCACTTGTGGAGGTCTCGGTGTCTCCCCACAGCATTAGATGTTGTAGGTGCGAGTAACACGTGCGAGTCTATAGCTCATGGAAAGCTCTTCTATTCTGTGCCTTACACAGGAAGGCCACAGCACTGATGGCAGCCTGTACATAGTATCTATAAATAAAATATCTTCACACTTATCTCCACTGTGTTCTTCTAATACATTATTATTAACCTCTGTTGCAGCACTTTTACTTCAAAATACTAGAACCGGCTTGTTATTCCACCTTTAGTTTACACTGGGAGAAACCTCAACTCAGGGTAATGTCAGGAGATTATCTGAGGTCTCTGTTACAGTAGCAGCATGTTGCTAGCACAGAAATTCTTCTGGTTTTCATAAATATTTGAATAGGGCTTTATCATCCTCATCATCATTTTGGGCTGGTTGGAAGAGGATCCCCCCCGTGATTGCAACCCATTTCCGAGTTGTCACGGAAAGTCAGTCGGTGATATTTCAATCAAGTGTTCGTATAACAAATTCCATTCAAATTCTGTCTGAAAGGGAGTTAAGGTTTCCTCCTGCTGCTTAGAGAATGATACGCTAAATGCAGCTTCCCTTGGGCTTGGCTGTAGTCCAGCACTTTACAGTAATTTATAGTTCTCCTTCCCAGTTCTGCTGTGACCTTGGGACTGCACGGTGAAGTTCTCCCAGCTCCGGCACTTTTTGCAAAAGCACCGTCCCGGAGTCCTCGGCCCCTTCCCAGCCAGCACGTGGCAGCAGCAGGGCAGCTCCTGGGAAACCCAGGGCAGTGCTCTGGCACACGGGCAGGTGGGAGCAGCAGCGCAGGGGAGTGCTCATTTTCCCTTTTTTGCTATTAGGAGCAAATCATGGAACATTGTTCTTAAATGACAGAAATTATTAGCTAGCTTCAAAGCATGAAATTCATTCACAGAAGAGGTTTAAATTATATTAGCCAAAGGCATTTTCTGTAGAGACAGCCACAAAACAGCTCTAATTGGAGATCTCCAAACAGCTGTTGTGCCCTATGTATTTATATTGAAAAAATAACTTGGAAGATTATGTTAACATGCAATTAAATAAAAAAAAAGTTTTAACATTATTAGTGACCTTATTGATAGCATACAGGGGGTGCCTAAGATGCTTTACTGAGAAATGTATGTGTCCATGGCCAGAGGAGCTGACAACCCAGATTGTAACACATGCCACTTTTAATAGAAAAATTGTGTAATTGAGAGAAATTATTGCCCCTTGAAGATTACATTCATTATAGATTGTAACAGAGATATGTCTTCAGAATGACTGCAGTTCCCTTCCAGAAATACCAGTGTTTGAGCTCATGGATGTAGCTGCAATTGTTTTAGCAGAGTTAGTGAAGGAAAGCAATTTAGAGGAAGGTACAGCAGACCTGTGCAGCTCTTTTGTTTCTTTATTCTTTCCAGATTTTCCAAGGACATATCTTCTGAAAGTACTTGTTTATACTTACCTATCTGGATTCCTTAGGATGGGGAATAATTTTAAAATAAAAAGGGATAACTTTTAAAATAATGATTTTAAATTAAAAAAATATATTTAAATCATGTTTTTAAAAGTATTTTAGATTTTTTTATTTCACCAGTAATTGCCATGGATTTTCTGCAAAACAAGTGATATGGATTTAGCTTTGAAACCAAAGAAAAACAACTCTTCATTTTTTCATTTGGTCTTCAAAGTATTGCATCTGACATTTTTAGTGATTGGTGATTTGATAGTGATAGTGATTTGATAGTGATTCATTTACCATAAATGAACCTTCTCTATAACCCAGTTATATCCCCGGTGTATCTCTTTTGAAGTGCTTCTTCTATCACCTGTTGTGAAGATATCAGAAAATCATTATGCTGAGTAGTTCTTTGTAAACAATAAACCAGCAAACCCAAGAAACTCCCTTTGCTAGATGCTCATCACCAAGATACCACTGGCAAAACATTCATCAGCTCCCTGGACGAGTCTAAAAATGGTGGCCCTCAGCTGGAGAATTTCAGCACAGATTTGTTTGGCTTTTTTGCTTCACCTGTGACACAGTGAAAATGAAATGATTCCACTCGTGGGCAGTGCCCCGAGGTGAGGTGTGTGGGAAGGCCCTTAGGCAGTGTTGCTGGGTGTGCAGAGACCTCAGCGGCGGTGCCCCAACAGGAAAGGACACCTGGCACTGTTTATGGCAGGTTTCTGTGCGAGAGGTTTCTGTGCTCTACACTGAGTGTTTGTTCTGGCAGTAGCTCTAATTGTGCTGTAAACCACCCTGGGTGCTGGTTGCTGTGTGCCCAGGAGTTTGACTAGATGCCAGCCAACAGTGAGCTCTCTGATAATGGTGCATCATTTCGCCGCAGGAGCCTCGTGCCCCTGGGTAGCAACAGCCTTCCTGCTTCCTCCCACGCTCCTCGGAGCAACCGAACCCCATCTCCAGGGCGTCTTCTGGACTATAAACTCGCTGCTGTTTATTATTAGCACACCTTACGAAGTATGAGGTGTGTGTTAGAAATACCTTTCTCTCACATGTTAGAGAATTAATATCAGCCTGTCTCCAACCTGGCTGACCCCATTCCCAGGCATTTCTAGGGCAAAGAAGTAGTGGGGAGAACTTGTGCAGATGGGACCCACCACCAGAGCTCATAATTTCCTCCAGGAAAAGTCTTCAAGTCTTCTCTCTGCAAAGTCCTGCTCAGCCCTGGGAATCTCCTCATTCTTTCAGTGGAGACCAGTCAGTGTTGGCTTTTGCAGTGCTCTGAGCAGAGGCAGTGGTTTCTTCCAACTTTTCAGTGTTGCAGAATTTTTTGTATGGTCATTGGCATTACTCATGCACACCTCCAGCTCCTCATCCTTAAGTGACTTTGAGACTTCTATAATCTATCATATCAGCAGCCCTCTTGGCTGGCCTTGCCTTAGTAACAACTGCTTCTTCTTCCAGCAGTTCTCCTGACACCTCTTGTCAGCAGGACAGAAAGCTGAGCTCAGTATGAGAGGACTACGTGGATTTCATCCACATTTGGATGGGAAGGGAGGGTGCATGATGGATAAAGGAGGTATGTAAGAGAGCATCAGAGGAAGCAGCTGGGCTAATTCAAAGCAGCTCTGCCTTGTAGTTCCATGCAGCACTGTGTGCCATTACCTGGAGCAGAGCCTGTGAGACCAAGGAGTGTTCCATCACAGCTGGCTCTTGTGTGTCTGATTAAAGCCTCCCTGCTTTTTCCAGCCATACACCATCTCACTGGCTGCATAAGCCTGGCAGTTATGCCACACTGGGCACTTCCCCTGTTTGACTATTCAACTGCCCTGTTACTTTCTTTTCTCAGGACTTCTTTTCCCCTCTGATATCTCATCTAAACTTTTTCTTTCTTAGCTTCAGGCCATTGCTCCCTGGCTACAATTTTCTGAGACTGTGAATAACTTCCTTCATTTCTGTTGTTACTTTGATATTAGACTGTTGGTCATGTTCACCCTGAGCCATTTCTTTCAGTGGACTTTATGAATTTGGCTTTCTCAGTCTCTCCACGTGTTATGTTCTCTGATCTACATGTCATTGTCCTCCTTTGTTTTCATCTTCTTTTGCAGTTTTCATATGCTTTTTGAAGTTTGGTTGCTAGAAATACACGGCATCACGGTTTTAGATGGCTGTTATTTGTATTGACTTACATGCACTTCCCACAGTTAGCTGTATTTTCTTACCCGGAAGGGCTATTTTTGTTTATATTGGTTTACTTTATGAAATTATCTTTCTCCTCTCCAAATGTAATTTTGCAAATGAAAATATACCAAATAACTCTCCATTTTGCTGCCAAAGTATCAACAGAAAGCAGTAAGACTAGAGAAGGCAACTGGTTGTAAAGGCTCCTAAGGTCGATTTTTGTCTGCTGCAAAAGCTTTGCATGAGTTCGGTGCAGCTTCTGCGCAGGTAACACGGGAGGCAGGACTGTCCTCAGGATTATCCCTGTGCCATGCATAAGGATCTCTGTCATTTTGGAAAGTACTATCAGCTACCTGTCCCCAGACATTCAGTTTCTCCAGTTAATATAGTTTCCTCCGATTTATCACCAAAATATGAATTTCTGTCCTATGGGAAGTTCTACATTTTGGATTTTTTAAAGATTAAAAAAATGTCTGTTTTAAAACTTGTCATGAAATACAAAATTCTTGAGAAGGAAATTCAGTTTGGGGAAAGCAGAAAGACTCCATCTAGATGATTTTTATCCAGCCTGGGTACTATGATTTGGCTGTACTGACAAATCTCCCCTTGTCTCAGCTCAGCATCCCACAGGAGCTGCCAGTCCCAGTCCACCCTGCCCTGAGCTCTCCCTAGCAGACCTCAGGGCTCAGCCAGCACCAGCCACCAGCACGCAGCACTGCCTCTTTTACCTTGTTGCTTTTCCTAAAGTTTATAAAAAATCTACACCTGACAAATGTAAAATGCAAAAAGCCTCAGGAAAAGGTTGTATCCCATCATGGAAAAGGAGATCATGCCTGGGAGTGAGATCTTTGTATGGTGAAAGAATTGCAGCTCCCCCAGAGCAACAGGGAGGTTGAGAAGAAGGGAGAAATTTGAACCTAAATTTGTAAAATGAGGCCATTTTAAGATTTCTAACAATGTCAAAGATCTGAAAGGTGGAAACAGCCTCCTACACTGTAGCACGTTTGGCTCCGTGGATGTGCTCAGGATTGGATTTCTGCATGTGTGCCACTCCCTGTGCTGCCTGCGTTCCACCTGGCACTCCTGGTGTCCCTCGTCAAACACAACAACCCACCAAGCGAGCAGTGCTTCTCCTGCTGCTGCCTCGTACTCCCCCAGCACTCCGTACCTGCCCCTTGTTTTGCTTACTCCTTTATTCTGTGAAACCACTGGCTCTTCTTGTCCTGGGCTTGTAATGGGTTTGCAATTAGGCTCTCAGTTCTGAAAAATCATGAGAAAAAGAATACCTGTAATAATACTGTTTTTAAAATAACTAATTCTTAGCTCTACATTTAATTATTGAAAAAGCCCCTCCAATAACTATTAATAGCAATGAACATGAGGACTGGTGACATAAACGACAGGACAAACTTTCTCAAATATCTCCTATCTTTGAACTCTATAAATATTTACTCATAGCAATACTGCCGATTTCACTGGCACTTCACCTCACTCTGTGTCAGCAGAGCCATGACAGCTTCATAGGACAATACCAAGTGAACAAGTAACACCTGCAGAGCTCGTTCCTGCCGGAAGAATTGGACTCTGAATATTTTTTCTTTTCAGTGGTTGAACCAAAATCAGTAGGGGGAAGAATTGCTTCAGTTGTCCAAAAGACAACTTGAGTGTTTCATTTTTTTTATCACTGAAACAGAAATCTTCAAAATTAAAAATAATTTCCAATACAAAAAGTACTTTTTTTCTTATAAGTGTCAAAACAAAACATTTGGATTTTTTTTTTAAGTTCGGAGTAATGTTTCTCATGTTTAATTAGTTGCTACCCTCATTTAAAAAAAACCCAAAAAACAACAAATAGTTCATAAAACACTTAATAAGTGAAAGATCCCAGCAAGCCTCAGCAAGGATTACAATGAAGTAATTGCCTTTTAGACAATCAGTGTTTTTAATGGACACCGAAATGCACTCTGGAAATGGGCTGTTGTGTCTGTCTTTTAGTTAATTATTAAATTCAAAGTGTTTGAAATATGTGTTGTAAGACGACTTTATTTAAATTTTCCCAGCAGAGATATTGACAGCTCCTGGATGATACTGCACCGAACTGTCCTCTTTCATGACATTTTCTTTTTAGTAATCATTGATCCACACAAATTTGTCAGTTCCTAAATAGGAGCTCATCACTCACATTGCTTGTGAGAGCTCTGTCAAGGACTGAGCGTGGAACAGAGGATTTCCTGCTGTGCAAGTTTGCCATATAATCACATGATAGTTGGATATGATCTGGATTCTACTATTTTGTGGCTGGTCTAAATACAACAATATAGCAAAATACCATGTCTTTTGTCCACGTGTGCTGACAACATTCCAAAAGGAAAGGTAAAATCCTGTGGCGAATCATAAGCAAAATAAACTGATTTGGAAAGCTGTATTTCCTGTCTGTCCCCAAGAACAAGAGCCTCTCATCTCCATCTCCACCCTGTTTGGGCCAAAATATCGCCTTTTTCTTAGTTGATTGTTTATAAGATTGGCCATACCAACTCAGTTGTTCATGCAATAGGAACACAAAGGTCTTTGCCATCCTTCAGCAGATGACAGGGATAGCTTAGCCTGTCTGGGCCCTCAGCATGAGCCCTGGTCCAAAACCCAGGGAACAGGCTGTGCTCTTTGCTGATGGAGCAGGAGGGCAAAGCAGGGTGAAAGAGGGGAGGGAGAGGCTGAGGAGCACGTAGTCCATGGTAAAACACCAATCCATTAACTGGTTTTGCCTCTCCTGACCTCCTGTCTCTGACGTTGCTCTCAGCATATCCCTCCCCAGCCCCCACGCTGACTGCAAAATACAGTAAATAAAATCAGGCAAAGACAGCAACCCATGCACCTGCTTAAGGCAAGAAAAGAGGGATCTGGGCTGTCCAGGGGCCCTGGTGAGGCAACAGACATGAGGCAAAGGGGTAAAAGGGTGCAAGAAGGAATAAATTCAAGACCTAGAGCTGAGACTCAAATATAAGAGTGAGAAGAAGCCAGACGAGCTGAAAGGGGAGCTGGCATCCATGCCCCAAGGGATTCATGGAGAACAGAAGGCTGCCTGGCTGTTAAAGTGTCCTTTCAAGGACACCAAGGAGGATGGGAACAGTTTACAGCAATTCCTGGTGGCAGAGACAGGATGAGTCTCCCACAGGCTGGACCTTGAATCAGTCAAAGTATGGCAAAGCCTTGCTTTTCCCTCTCACTGCTCTAGGTCTTGTCCTAGAGTCACCTTGAATGTTATGAAAGCAAACACCTTCTGGAAATGAAATTGTAACTTGTGGTATAAGAGCACACATGAAGCCCTAGAAAACCACTGACATTACAAAATCATGTTTTAGTGGGTCTGGTCCTAGGGAGCAACTGTGGCTTCCAGCTGTTGTACAAAACCTTGAGAGGCATCATCCTCTTTATAATTTTAGGAAGAAAAGACATCAACACTTTTGTGACTTCCTCCCTTTATAGGGAGTGCTATGGGGAAAACAGATGGGGAAGGCCTCCCAGTCATTTCTCAGAGAATCTCTGGATTAGGGAAGGAGAATCCTTCAGGACCCCCTAGTTACCACTACTACATTTATTCCTTTTTTAGTGGTTTCCAACAATTCTCACAGATTAGTACCCCCTCAGGACAGTTCTGCTCACAGACACATAATGTCTGTCTTCTCCTTCCCTCAGCATGTCCCCTGAATTGGTGTCCTTGGGAAGCAGAAAGGTTTACAGTTCTTCCCCCCCTTTTCATCTTGTAAGCTGTACTCATTCTCTGCTGCTACACAAACAATAAACCAGGCACCTGAGCAGGAATTGCCTTTGTAATATTCCATTTCTCTGTCAGACTTTAGGTCAGGTGATAATTTTGGGTGAGGTATTGTCTGCAAAGACAATGAATGCAAGAAACCATCTTTCCCCCAGCAAGGGGTAAACTAGATGATTCAAGTGATTTTCTCTGTCACTATCTGTGTTTCTACTACGGAATAAACTGCGGGGTGAGAAGAAGGATTTATTGTTTGGATTGTAGTGATGGATACTTCCAAAAAAGCTCAACTCAGGTTATCTCCTCACTGCCTCATAAGGGCAGTGTGTGTCCAGCAGAAAAAGATATTTCCCTGCTGTGCAGAGATGACCTGGAGAGCACAGCATATTCCCCCTGAAGGGTGTCACAGATGGCAAGGATTCTTGGTGTGGGTGGCTCAGGTCTTAAATATCAGCAGGAAGTTGAGGCACATTTTGGCTTTCTTTGTTTTCAGCCTTTCTAAGACATAATCATTCTAGAATGAATTCTTGTGGACTTGTGTTCTAAGAAAGCTCTAGAAATACTGAAGTAGGGAGGAGAGTTCTGGGGAAATGCATGGATTACAGCATTTCCCTTCCCTGGAAGCCTGGAGCACATTCATAGCCCGGCCATTACCAACCTCAGGGCAGGAAGAAATTTGCAGTCCTGATGCCAGGAGAAAACTCCATGAAGCAGCCTGCTTTTAAGATCCTATTCATTATACAGTAAAGGTCTCACAGGTCAGTCTGTTGTTTTACTTTTTAAATAAGAATGTCATAGTCCAGGTCGTACCAACAGCAAGGTACCAGCCCTCAGCCTTGAACATTTGTTTTTCCAGGCAACTGAAGAAAAAAGCCCTTTAGTGGGTTCAACACAGGGAAACAAAGATAATTATGTTTATAGTATATAGACATGAAGGTGACTCGTGGATGGTTTTACTTAGCAGACTGAGAAATGTTATTAAAGGGAACAGGATATTTGGAGCCTACAGCATCCTATTTTTTTCTGTGAAATAAAACTCCATAGTATCACAGGATCAATAGTTTTCTTCTGCTATTAGCCCCTCAATTCTATTAAGAAATTCTTGAATATTCTTTCCCTGCCTCTTTCCCCTATATCATTCTTTTTGGTTTGTTTGTTTTGTTTTGCTTAGCAGATATAGAAATGCTTCTCTTAAAAGTCCATTGTAGTCAGTGAGTGTCTGTAGCTGACACTGGATAAAGTTGTCATTATGATTTAGGGTTTCACTGATTGTGCTTTATTATTTTTATATTTTGCAAGAGGTTTTTAACTCTCATTTTGTGTGTTCATGGAATTGTTTAAAGTGAAGGGGCTTTGCCATACTAAAAGGATATTGAGGAGAGCCTGTTGTTATTACCATGCAAGCCAGACAGTCTGAACAGTCTTTTAGTCAGATGTAAATCCACAATTATAAATCACCATGTGAAGGGGAATAGCAATCACTGCATTTTGATCTATCACCACAATACTTTTCATATAAATATACTGACCAGAATAGGAAATGTAGGTGCATTTTCTGTGTCTTTATGCAGTGAACATCTCTTCGAAGCACCATTTGTGCTAGACGTCTAGAGTATCTCTGAATAAGAACTACTCACAAAGAAGAGATAGTGCCAGGCTTATGCACAGCAGAGGAATTTAAAAAAACACAAAAAACCTGCTGCATGGCAGAACTACATAGCCTGTAAAATTTCTACAAACTGGGGTGTACAGCATGTGTAGTTGTGTACACGCAAGGCTTAAATAGTTCCCTCTACTTCAAAGAGAAGGGCTGTCCTGGGAGCTGTGGGGCAATCAGAGTTTAGTTCTTACTTTTCCATGGGCTTCTGTGGTATTTTCTGCAAGTCATTTCATTTCATTGTGCCTAAGTTTCTTCATCTGTAAAATAAATCCTTCAAATACAATTGGATCAGCTTCATACAGCAAATTACATCTTACGCTGAATCATGTCTTTTATCTCTCTATCTGCCTGCTTATTTTTATTGTGAGCTCCTCAGGGCAAAGACTATCACTTGAAGTCTCATATATAATAAAAGTGTCTTTAGCACCACAGATCCCATTCTTGGGGACTGGAAGCTTAGTGTAATAAAAATAAACAAATGTGATCAGCCACGGGAATTAAAATAAAGCATCCAAACCAAAGAAAATCTATACTTATGACCTTCTCTCATGAATACAGGCCCCCAGAACAGATATACTGTTTAGGTGCATCCCTGGGCAGATGTAAAACACTCCAGTGTTTGGCCAGTTGGATGTGTTATGAAAAGATTTCTTGCCACAGCAGAGCCTTTTAAGAATCAAATAAAGACCATAGTCTAGGAGGTGGGGTAGTCAATGTTTCAATGACCTTAACAAGGGTTTGGAAAGGAACATTAATATTGCTGAACCTCTATTTTCATTCGTAGGAGCAGGTTGCCTAGTCTAAACATACCTGAGGTGGAGAAAAATGGGGGGAAAAAAGTACTTTTCTGGTGACACAGACACATGGAGGTGGGGTACCTGGAAAAGAGAACTGAGAACACAAACAGGTCTGCCTGTCTCCAGAGCCAGGGCTACCAGCCAGGTTTTGTGGCATGCTCACATAACATAGAAAGACTTATTTTAAAAGTTCTTTCTTAGAAGGCAGAAGCTAAAATTTTGTTCTTATTGAAAATGTCATCTCCTGATACAGAATAGAGATACAATCTAAATAGAAACATGACAGGGATTTGGTCTGCTGAGCAGTTTCAGGGCATATGTTTAGTATAGTATAGTTCAGTTTAGTATACTTCATCTAGTCAACAAACTGAAGAATTGCAAAGATGGAAATACTTTCTTTTTTTTAATGCCTAGGTATGCTAGATTTGAACATTATTTGCAAATAAATACAGAGGAGATAATAGGCTTATTAGGCTGTAGAAACATGCGTGAAAACTGTGGGAGGAGGTGATGGGTCATTGAGGTCAGTCCCTTCAGGTTAAGCAGGAGCTCTTTGGTCAGATGAAGCTCAGTGTCTCCTATTCAAGTCCAGAGCCCAAGGTTGTGTCCTAATGATAGGCTCGTGATACATTGCTCATTATTTTTCATACATATTAAACTCATTTTGTTCCCAGAAGAGGTCTCTGGGGTCAGCAGATGCCCCCGATGCTCATTGCCCTCGATGGCATTAACGCGTCTGTGGCGGCGTCTCAGCAATTTTGCTTGCTGGGTCTATGTTTTAAAGAGCATTATTTTCTTCCAGAAAAACATTTCAGTTCTTGCAATCAGTGCTTGTTTCTGTAAATTAAGGAATGAATTGTGCCAAATTGTTCTCCTCTTCTTCTCTCTTCTAGGGTTATTTGCAATGTAGCTTATGCTACTGTCAGTACATCCACTGCGTGCTTTACAGGAAAATGAAATCATTACACACAACACAAATTTCTAGACCTCTTTCATAATCACACACTCTTAATTGGCATGTAAGCACTAAGACCCCTGTAATACATGCAGTAAAATGTCTCTGACTCTTTTTTTCCTCCCAGGTTGAAAGGTCAATGAGAATATTTTTCTTTAATTTGACAGGCACACAAGAAATAATGCAAGACTCATTTATGGTCAGGTAATGCACAAAGAAATCTATAAATCAAGCTAAGGGGAATATTAGATCATGCTCATATCTGAACCCATCTGGCTTAGTTCACAAAAGAATCAATATGAGGCAGAGAGCTCAGTATTACTCGTGATTGATGCTTTTGCATCTAAGGGGAGAAACATTTGCAATTTTTAAGTCTCTTCATCTGAAACAAAAGGTGAAAAAGAAACTACAGTTGGCTATTACAACACATGCAATAGGTAAGTGATTCAGTGACAGATTACAGCTGCGGGGGGAAGGGATGGTTCATTCTACTTAATGACTCAGCACATTGTTTTAGTGTTTTCATCTTCACATCCCTCCTCCCCAAAATGTATTAGTATAGAGCTATTAAGAAATAAAATTGGCTAGATTTCCACAAGTTTGATATTTGTAAATGAATTGCAATTGATGGTTCTTGGGCAGAGTAGTGTTAGAAAATGCAGCATATTGTAACATACAGCTTTTCTTGTCTTCTTTCAAATACTACTTAATCACTAATAAACCCCACACCTAAAAACGTAGCATAGCTAAACATTAATCCTGCCCCATACCATCGTATACACATAAGCTTTTGATCCTTTTGTGAACACCCAGGATTTACATGAAAGATTTCTACTTCTATAGTACATCTCTCAACTAAATAAAATCTCCAGTTGGCCTCGAGTTGAGCCTCCCCAAGAGGCAGGATGAGGAGTGTCAGACGGCATTGCTGAACGCTACGCCAGTGCACAGGGGTGGGAGGCAGAGGCAGAGCGAGAGATCTCACAAAGCAATTAGGGTATGAAAAACACACTGCAGTGATGGGTGCCATAAAAGCGTCAGGGGAACTGGGGCAAGTAAAACATCCATTTCAGCTTCAGTGATTTGTTTTACATACAGCGCTAATATCCTTCATACAAATAGCAAATGCAGTTTAATTTAAATCTTGGAAGCCATTTAGAATGGCTTCCAATTTAGAAAATCTTGGAAGCCATTTAGACTAAAGTGAGAGCTTGACGTATTTTTCTCCTCCTAATATGTACAAGAAAAATCAATAATTTTCCCCAGTATATTTTGATAAATTATTACATCAGACATTATTGATCCAGTCAAAGAAGATGGAGGTCAAAATAATGGAAATCACTTGGTTGTGATTAGAAATGCTTGGCATATTCATTTGGAAAAGCTTGATAACTAAAATGGTCTATGGGCCTTACACTTACTGATTATAAATAGAATAAGCCTTGCTGATCCAAAACAAGGTTACTTGTATAGGTGTTTCAGGGGATTGTGTTGCTGAAAGCCAGTCTATATGTCTTCTGTATGTGTTTGAATTATATTTTAGTTCAGCACACTGAAAGCATTCATTTTAAACATCTGTTCCTTTCAGCCACAATTTTCTACTGCACTTTGCTGCTGAGAACCCTTGGACTTCATTCTGGTAGTAGGCTTAGTACTCTTTCAAGTATTTATTTAAAAGTTTTTCATACATTTGTGTCATTATTAGTAACGAATGCATTAATTAATTTACATGCGCTTTATAAACACTGGGAAGGATCCAAAAGCCTCCCACACAAGAGGCAATTGTGTTGGGGCTATGTTATTGACTCCTGCTTGGGTACGTCCTTCTAGCAGAGAATAATAGAGTGTTGCACATTTCAATCCAAAAGACTGCAGAATGTTTTCCAAACCATAACTGGCAGTCAGCAGAGGTCATCGCCCATCCCAGGAACGCCCAGCCCTCGAGGGCGATAGCCTGGCAGGGCAGAGCCCTCAGGGCTGCACGAGCAGGGAGCAGAGGCTGCCGTATCAGTCTCTACACACAAGACAGAGAAAAGAGGAGGTAGAATGGGATTTATCTGGGTAGGACACAGTCAGGACGCAATACCCACAGCCTTCTCTCCCATTGTCTTCATACCACTGGCATCTCTTCTATTTTGGGGGTCCCCCTAGTCTTTGTTTCTTCCCTCACTAGCTTTACTGTCCGGGCACTGTTCCCCTCCCGGGGGTTCCGTTTCCTTGGGGCAATCTCAGCTTTCCACCTGCCTGCCTCCCCTCGGCCCCGGCCCCTCCGCAGCGCCCTCAGCAGCCCCCGCCGCGCCCCTCCCCCGCCTGTGCCTCTGCCCGAGGCCTCTGCGAGGGACCGAGGGCGGCAGAAACAGGGGCTGCACCAAGGACAAGGCGTCTGCTCACCTCACCCTTGTCAAGGACTTTGAATGCTCTTGGTAAGAGCAATACCTACCAGCTGCTTGTAAGAAAGCAGCGGACCTGAATGTGTTTCGCCTGCTCTCTCACAGGTGGCATTTTCCTGGTGTCCATCGGAGCAGGCCAGAGCACTGCCTCTGGGAAGGGCAATTTAACTGAGCATACCATACAAATATTATTACCATAGCCCTGAATTGCAAAAGAGAGTCAGAGCTCAGCTACATTTCTGGGAATGTGGGGGTTGGTCACATCCCATCCGCTTGAAAAGTCCTTCTAGCACAGGAAATGTGTATGTGCAGATATGGCTCATTGGAAGTTAAACATTTTTATCCCATTTTCTTTCCTCCCTTGGAATTATTCCAAAATTTCTCTTGAGCATGAGAAACTAAATATGCTTTCCTTAAGGTCTTTAGAAATTCCTTGCTCTGGTTCTGGTGTAATAAATACCACCTGACATTTTTGTTGACAGTTGTTACAAAGCCTGGGCCACACAGGACAGCAGTATAGTGTGAAAAATTAAAACATCCGTAGGTACTGCTAATTTGCTGTGAGTAGGAGATCCTGAAAAAGAATTCTATATTTCAACCCAATCATCCTTCACCACGGCCAATGCCTAAAGATATGTGTGTTTTCCCTTGCCAGCAGCACATCTAGCAGGCACAGCAGCTGCGTAGGAGTTGTATTACCAGGGTGACAAAAGTCATCTCCCAGACAGGTAGAAAATGATATGAGCTCTATGGCACATGTCTGGATTGATCATACCTGCTCTGTACCTATTTAAAGGTACAATGGCAAAGCACAGCAAGTTATACTGGCTAACTCAGTGTAGCAGCATCACAGCCTCTCTACTGTGTTATAGTTATGAATCTCCTTTAGACAGTACAATACAACTTTTCCTTCTGGATAAGATCTATTATTTTTGTCACCTGCTCTATAGTAAGACACCTGGACCATCATTATCCAAGACCAACTTTATGGGTTCTTGTGACTGCCCAAATTGTTTCATCCTAAAACTCACCAGAATGAGCAGCATTAGAATGAGAAGAGCTGGCTGGGGTGAAATGGAAGAGAAACACTAGTTCCCAGTTCCTGTACATGCTGCAAGAGGAAGCAGAGTCTTCTGAGTTATAGCAGTGGGACATGGCAAAGCTTTCTGGTCCTTTCTAAACAGCCCAGATTTCACTGAGCTAAGGCCAGGCTGTAAAGTATAAGACAGAGAGTGCTTAAAGGGCCATTACTAAATATTTTCTTTGCTTTCCAGGCACTGAGTTCAGCTCTGGACTTTTACATGCAGTAGTGGTTTAGGATAAGATGAAGAAGTACTTCATGCCTGGGATTACGCCCAAACTCAGGGAAGTCATTTCAGATCTCTGAGGAGCAGTCCTAGCCTAAAGCAGAAAGGCAGCTGTCCTGTGCAGGTGAGGTGCTGAGTGCTGAGCTCTTAACAAGACACCAGGGAGTAATTTGGTGTCCATCACCTGAAAGGAGATATGATTTCCCCAGTGGGGAGCCTGGTGTTTGTACTGCAGTCAGGTCATAATGTTTGTATCTCTGCTAAAATGGCATATTATTCCCAATACTGGCATTTTTCTGGGCACAGAGGCTAATGTAGTATTTCTTGTTCATATTTTATGTGTCTTTTTCCTGCAAAGCTTCACTTCTTTATTGTTTCTTATGTAGAAACTCTGAGTTATGTAAATAAAAGCTGTGACTTTTGCCTTTCCAGGGACTGGAGCTAAGTTAATGTAGAGCAGTGCCAAGGAAAAAACAGGATTAGAGCACGTTTTAAATTGCCATTCTCTTGGTTGTAATTTATTCTTCCTATCTCCAGCATTCCTCTGCAGAGATATTTATAAAAACAGGTGTTCCATGCACTTTATATCACAGGTTTATTTAGGATTGTTGTTGAAGATTTGCACTGCTCAAAAGAGCAGTCATAGCAGATAATTCCATTTGCAAGCTTCAACAAAATGTTCTGGGGAAAGTGCTGTTATCACTGTGAAGAATTTTAATGATGGCAGGGTTTACAGACAACTTATTTGGCAAACAAGGCTGTGGCAAGATAACTCAGCAAGTTCCTTTGCCAGTGGTGGTTTTGTATTTTTGCTGCTGCCTGTTAAACACACTTACATCCACCTACCCACCCTCTCCAGAAGTTTCAGCACCATGTCTATCCTGCAGTGCTAACCTTCCTAAACATAAAATACCTCTCAGGATCTCAGCTAAAAGATTTGCTAGGCACCTCACAGACCGACCAGTGCTTCTTCTGTTATAAAACTTCTTGTTCAGTAAATGTGTTTTGGATTTGCCATTACAATAAGGACAATAGTAATTTTACTAATAACATCATATGATCACGGGAGAAGCTGGGTTAAGATACTTCTTACTTTCTGGGAGATTCCTCATTAATTCACATCTTGCTGACCACAAGCTTCCCTATTGCAATAAATTAATATTGTGTTTTAGCAATCCATTACCAACTGTTGGAGGGAGTGAGGAAGAGAGGGGTTTGCAAGCTGGTAACTCCCTTCACCTCATAGTCCTCACTGACCAGAAACCCTCCCTACACACACCTGCAGGAACATTCCAGAGGGATGTCAGTGATATTCTTGCTATATATTGCGTGTAATATATAACTATTATGTGTGATATATTGCACATAATAAGTAATGATAATGCAGTGCTATATATTGCACTTACCCAGCCTAGATTCCCTTCCCTACAGAGAAACTGCTTTTCTATGTCACAGCCTTGGTGACCCCTGAGAAGCTGCTGCCTTGGCCACCTCAGGGTCCCAGTGCAGCAGGCCATGCCACTGCTGAAAGGGCATGACAGGGGAGGAGGAACTCAGTGTCTGTGGCCTTCCCTTCACAACCATTCACTGGTTTCTGGAAAAGGGAATTTTTGCTGCTCCTTCTCATGTTGTTCCTTTTCAGCAAAACCGTCAGATTTTGGTGTTGTCAGTCTGGCATCCCTTCATTAGCACTAGAAAAGCTCATCAGCGTAATTCTGTGTATATTGCACTGGAAACCTTGCAAGATGCCACAGAACTCCCCTGTGATTTTTTTTTTCCTTTCTCTCATTGCTTTTATGTTGTCGGCTAGAACAAAAGGAGTTTCAGTTAATTATCTGTGTATTTGCTGAAACCACTAACCTACATCCCAGCTAGCACAAAACAGTTGCTTGACTGAAGTTCTTGGCAGATTTAAACACCTTCTGGTTGTAAGTTTAAAAAAAACTACTCCCATTTTCCAATTTGCATATTCAGTTTTTTCTTATACAAAAATAAACATTCTACTTTTTTCACTATTCTTCAGTACCTAAGGAAAAGGAGGATGATTCAGTAGCTGGAACACTAACCTGAACTGTGGAAGGTCCAAACTTGTCCTCTTTTTGTCCCCAGATTTCCCACTTCTGTGGGCAAGTTCTTCAGTTTCCTCTGCCACAGCTTTACCTTTGTAAAATGCAAACAACAACATTGTTTTCTCAACTACAGATTGTGAAAATCTCAGCTATGACAGTGACAGGAATGGTGCAAGTGATTAAACAGATAAACTGTACTGCAAGAACAGAACATGGAGGCATTTAATCTGGTTTAGTGCTCTGAAAGTATATTTATCTCCATGAATATGACTTTCTTTCGGTGCCATTCTGTTTTGATGCACTGTTCCTTAGCTGAATCAGTTTCCTCAGTTCACTTCACTACCCAAAGTGTAGTGAGAAGACAGCTCAAAGACATTATGCCAATGTAATGCAGCATGCAGGATGAGATGGCTGCAAGTATTAACTTCTTGTTAAACCACCACCGAACAGCAAATCATAGCCCTAGAGTTTCAGGAATAATTTCTTTTGCACAGTAGCACATGACATAGCTGGAATTCAATTAATGTTTCCACTGATTTTTCATAGATCTGTGCCCTTGCATGCAATATCCAGACAGATCATGTGCAAAGTCGTAGCCACCTCACTCACAGATACAACTGAATGTCACCATCTATGCACCCACCATGTTGTCCTCACCCTTGATGGTAATTAAATGTGATCTTTTTTCTCCTCTTGGACAAAAATTAAGCAGCTGCAAGATGTGGAGATTTTATCACGTGTGTGGAGGGAGAGGGTTCAGATGTCTCTCTTCTGGCAGATAATTGCTTAGTTTAATGAGGAGGTTTTGTAGTATTTTTAACCATTGCTTCTGTGCCTTGTTTAATTATTTGCATATGGCACCATCAAGTTAAAAAGAGTGTACATATTCAGCACTTCTTCTCAGTCTTGTATTAGACATTAACGAAAAGAAACACGAGGATAGGTTTCTTGCTAATGATGATGGAAAATTAGTTTCAAAATCCCAGTGGTGTCTTGCAAGATACACCACTGATATATAAAGGTCCAAGGAAAGAATTCAGCCTAAAATATTGCCTAAGCTTTTTTGGAACTGTTTCGCCAAGAGATCCTTTTCCCATTTAATTTTGTAGTTATGAGAGAGGATGGCAAAGAGTAAACACAGAAGGTTCTCAGGGATTGCAAGACTGCAATACTCACAGCAAGTAAGCGAGGCTGATAAACAGCACAGGCGAGACAGCGAATGCCAGCATGGCATATACAGTAAAGGTTACACGCCTGGAGACCTACAGCAAAAGACAGATTCATGGCTTTTTTTTTAAGTCTTGAGCTAGTGAAAAGTTGAGTGTCTGGAGAGGAGCAACGCTTTATGCATTAGTCATAACGTTTTGAAGGGCAGCAAATCCACAGGCAGGAGCACAAGGTAGGAGGAAAACAGTTGCTAGTCCTTTTCCTCTCATTCTGCAAGGTGCAGCTTCCAGTTATTCCCAGGCACCTCAGCCAAACAACAAGGACCCGGTTCAGAGAGGACCATGCTCTAGTTGCACTCTGTGCTACCCTATGCTTCAGCATCTCGTTTGTGATCTTGTGTGTTCTCTGATAAGGTTGTTTGAGTTCAGCAGTTGTTTTAAGTGTGAGGGGAAGAGACAGTGTTGATCATTAGGACTGACTGGTTTAGTCAGTGGTGAGCACTCATGTGAGTGTGTAATACAAACCTCATTTAACATTAAGGGATCTGTCTGCCCACCTTCATGTTTTCCTGCAGCTAAATTGGGAAGAGCTGCAGGAGGAAGGGTCAGGTGATGCTGCTGACATGGCTCAATTCAACACATCAGGTAGGTCTTCAGTTTGGGGGGTTGTTTATTTTCCTGAACAATAGACTCCTAAATTTTGTTTAAGAGGGCCTGCATGCCTCTAGAGATAAATGTCTATGGCAGTAAGGCTGCTTTTTTTAGATAATTTTCAGAACAGTTTAGATATAGCCCATGTACACACTCAGCTTGAGAATTCCTCCACCACACAGCCGCTGCTCATTGCCTACACTTGCTGTGTGCAGTCTCCCATGTCCCCTGGGTTATCCCTTTAATGGCTTTGACATTAAACACCTGAACAGTTGCTCAATATACAGAATAGGAAAAAAAAGGATGAGGCAAGATGGATAAAAGATAAATAGAGGTGACAAAGAAGGAAGCACTAATGGTGCAAACCAAAATAGCTCTTTTTATGTATAAGGAGGTCCTTGAAACACAAATACATCACAACTATTAGCCATAAGATGTGCAGTTTGCTTATGTTAGTCGTGGTGCTCTCAATTCACTCTGTTTTACTCATCTCCAATATTTTACACGCAATTTTGATTTTGTAGTTACAGTTTAGTTACATGGGAAAGAGGCTCCAAAGTGTTTTTGTCACACAGTGTGTGCTGGAAGTGTGTTTAAACCAGAACTAAGGGCTTGAAGAGGTCTCAGGTCCTGCTTGTTTTGCAGTCAACATTTAGCAATATTACAGTTACGATGCTACCTTAAAAGGGTGCAAAATTCACCTGTAGGAACAATCAATAAAATATATTAACGATTTGGAAGAGAAAGTAATGGACTGGAACCTGGGAAAAGCCAGAATAAAATCTAAACTAGTGCACTTAAAACACCTCTGTTACACCTGAGTATTTTGGGGATCTGACACTGGTCCAGCCACTCTTAGGCACACACAGCAAGACAGTATTTGGGCAAAGCTGTCATTTTCCCTGTGGTGCATGTACATAAACTCTAGTCACTGTTAGCCCTGAAGAGGGCTGCAGAGCTGCAACATTGCTGTCTGGAACCACAGGAGTTCCTCTGCCAGCTTCTGGAGTTTGTTAAATTAAACTTTTACAGCAAGATGTGACACCCAGAGCAGCACAGTGAAGTTTCCGTTCTAACCACAGCTTAGTGCTAGTGATCAGCTCACACACTGCTAATTGCAAGTGGGGTAGAAATAATGTGCAGCCTGACTTGACTTTAAAAAAGTGTATTTTCCTCAAATCCTACACTGTTTTTCCTCTGTAGGAGTCACACAACCATGAAGTGTCATCTGATGAGACAGCAGAACATAAAAGGTGTAGATTTCAGGCTCTGGATATTTTCATCTTGCCAGGATGAGTAGAGGCATTGGTCTGAAAAGAAAGTTGCTAAGGAGACAGAAGTTGCTTTCAGTGAACTTGAACAAAACCAGGACAGTGACAGGACTTCCTTGAGAAATACACCCCAGTAAAGCTCAGCTGTGTTGTTACAGCAGCCCATCCCTCTGATGTGAGCAGAGCCCACCACCTAAGAGCTGACACTCTCACTCCTCCTTAAACCATACCCAGTGAGTTGTTGGCAGGCACTGCAGAATTGGCTCTGTTGGCCACTCTTGTTGAGATGAGAAGGCACAAAATCTGTTGTGTATCTTAACTTAGTCTAGCTAAAAGGTATGGAGTGACTGGGCAGGATCTGGATCAACCTAAGGGAAATTAAACAGGAAGGACACTCTTCCTTCTTAAAAACCAGACTTCTCTCTGCTGAGAGGTTCTATGGTGTGCATTTAGTGTAGCAACATGATACAGCTCCAAATTTTTTTCTGAAGTTTTTTCCCGGAGCACTTAAGAGTGTCTTGTATCAATACATTTTGGTGTCCTTAAAAGTGTTTTCTATCAATGTATTTACCATGCAAGATGTATGTATTATGAAATTATAGTAAAATTCACAATATTAGTTTGGGGAATATAGGACACAGAATTTGTCTTTGTCAAGGAAAGCATCCCTTACATCACAAAATTATGACCAAAGAATACATATTCAAAGAGGTATCATTTTGTTAAAAAGCCATTTTGGCCATGAAAATTGACTTGCTCTAATCAAAACCACAACACAATGTAAAATAACAGAGAGGTGACTACACTTTTGTGGGCATCTGAGCATAAAATGTTGAAACAAGATTATCTGTGAAATGAAGGGACTCAAGGGCACTTGCTGTCACCTACCTACTGCTCAGCCCATAGAAGGGAGAATTCACACTAGAGAGCACCTGTGTCAGGTAAAGAAAAATCACGTGGCATTTCATTTTTCTGTTTTACTGATTTCAAGTGTTCAAAATTCTTGAATGACACTCTCCAAAATAATGAGGTTTAAAAATAGTAAATGTCAG
This sequence comes from Corvus kubaryi, assembly GCF_017639235.1. Lineage (NCBI taxonomy): Eukaryota > Metazoa > Chordata > Aves > Passeriformes > Corvidae > Corvus > Corvus kubaryi. Next base: position 18,972,597 of record NW_024581093.1, on the reverse strand, counting down.
AAATGCTTTCTGGTTTTTATTCCATAATCAAAGTAATTACAACACTATTTAAGGTTAAGTGCCTTATTATTAATCATTCATTACCTGTGATTGAATTAAGGGCCAGCAGCATTCAAACCAGTCCCACAGGCACTTGCTAGCTGGCTACTACCCCTTTCTTAATATAAGTAGCACAACTCTGTCTCCAGGGGCTTTAGCAAAACATTAGCTTTTGTAACATGGCTGGAAAGGTACCAAGTTTGGGTTATTTTCAGTCTGTGGGAGTAAGTTCCATAAAAAGAGCTGGTTGGGGAATTCTCCAGCAGAAGGTTTTTCAGTAAGAAAATGCCCTTTTCACACAACCAGTGTTTTCTATGTGGAAAACGAAAATTTTTAAAAATACATTTTTTTTCCCTGGGAGAATCAAAACAAAGGCTGGCCCAGATGCTGCCTGCTACACACTTCCCAGTTCCACTTTCAGCAAAAAGTGAGTTTAACAGCTGCTTCCCAGGCAAGCTGCTGGAGGTTAATAGTCCCCAGCTCTCTGTCCTCCTGGCATGTGCCAGCTGCAAAGGGAGAGGAGCTGGATGAAGTGGGGAGGACTAGAGCCCTCCACATTCCTGGTGAACCTTTGCCAGTTCCCAGGCTTGCTGCACAGCTCTCCAAGTGCTTAGCAGCCACACACAATGAAAACACTACTTCCGGGGCCAAGAAATTAAATTTTTCTGAAAATCCCATTTCTACAAAAATGTCACCTTGACATTTTGTCCTGGCTCAATACACCTGTTTTCCCTGGGGAACAGGGTTTCTGTTTTCAAGATGATTCTGCCCACGCATTGCAGGCTGTTGGGAGACCCCCCCTGCCAGCCACTCCCGTGTGTGTAACAAGGACATGTGGCTGAGTGACCCTGCTGGCCGCGGCCCTGGCCGTGGGGAAGGGCTGTCCTGGAGGTGAGGCCTCTGCAGAGGTGCTGGGGTACCTGAGGAAGCAATTAACAACCGAGCCTTGAAATTAGAGCTGAGATCAGAAGAAAAGCTCAAATCCCTCTATCACCAGAGCTATGAAATGTTCATTCCAACCACAGCATAGAAACATGGGTTTAATGACACTTAAATCTATTGGTATCGTACAGCATCCTAGGACATGAATATATTCATCTCTTTGCTTAGTCGTAGGAAATTGCAGTGATGGATTGACATAGTTTTATAATTGCATGCGATGCACAACCAAAACAGAGCTCAGGCGCTGAGCTGCATCCTAACTAAATGCTCAGTATTTGTTAATAATGAAAGTTCAGCTAGCATGATATAAGAACTACACATATAGGATGAAATATTAATTTATTATGCTTCAGTGGAGATTTTTAAGGTAGCCTGATTTTCCTTGAATGCATGTGTTTATCAGCCTGAACACAACTAGCGCTCTTTAAGATTTCTCGCTGAAAAGAAATTGAGCGTGCAAATACTCTTTCATCATAATCACACTGACTCTGCAGGGTAATTCATAAAAGAGCCAAAAATATATTGAAATTCAATATTATTTTAGTCCAAATCAATATTAATAATTGTTTGTATTTTTAAAGTACAATTTACAATTGAAAAATGTACAGAGATCAACCCATAGTTGCTAACACATCAAATTTTCCTATTAAAGTTAAAGGCGTAGTAATTTTACTTCAAAATGTTTCTTAAAAAGCAAGAGAAGGCATTGATCTGTGAAAACAGCTATCTATTATTTATATGAACAACATTAGAACATATTTTAATTATAAATGAGCTGAAAGGTCAGTAACTATTTTATTTTGAAGGTCTTGATTTTAAATTTGGATAGCTTAATAAAAATATTTATGTGGGATGGCTCCCAGTGGAAAGTGCACAGAAGGATTTCACAAAACACTCTATCTAGAGTCAAACCCCAGTTCTGTTAGTACCTTTTACAGAACCATTAAATGTGAGTGATTACAATAAACTAATAATAATTTCTTTCATCTTCAGTCATAGAATCATAGAATGGTTTGGAAGGGACCTTAAAGATCATCTAGTTCCAACCAGATTTTAATCTAGTTCCTTCCAGATTCTTTTGAGTGTGAATGCCTTGATTTCAGTACCAAATGCAGATATTTGAGTTTGCAGTGATGTTGTCTGAGCCCTCAGCCAGAACTTGAGCATTGTCAGCCCAAAGGAGAGCCGGCCCAAGGAAGGGATGAATAACCTGGTGTGGTACAGGGCTGCCCACACTAGACAGGAAAAGATCCCTGGTTTGTATTAGATTTATTGCTTCAGTGTCTGGGCCCAACTCACCAACATGCTGGTGTCTCAGCAGTACAGTCAGAGCAATGGTGCTGGGAAGAGGAATGCCAGAATGCCTTTTTTCCTCCCCAGGAGGAGTCCTCTGTGTCACAAATACTTTGACCGTTGTTCCATTTCCTGGAGGAGGCACCATTCTGCCTGTCCACATCACAGCAGAGGGAGGAAAGGACTGAAGGTTTTAGGCCGTGTCTGCTGTCTCCTCACTGAATGCAGAAGCCGAGAAGGGATGGAGTTACAAACCAAGTCTGATGTCAAGTGCATGGAGTAAATAGAGTATATCCATTCCTAGAGACCATCAGTGGAACAACAGGAAGTTTGCTGGTGACATTTAGTGATCTCCGATATTTGCAGCACATGGGTATGCCTAGCAGCTACTTGCCTTATCTGTTCTTATTACAAATCATACAAAATGTGCTTAAAATAACTGAGTAACAAATCAAATAGTAATATTCTCCCACTGTACCAGCATCACAGAACTGATTTTAAAGAGATTTCATGCCTGTTCAGGATTCTCATTGCAGCTCAATATCAAAAATTGTGTTCTGTTTAAAAGGCTGAGTAGTTGATATCCACAGGTTTCCTCTGACTGCTGCAAGTGTGTAGTGTCTGAAATTCTGGTGCAGAGTAGCTTGCAGGAAAGGAAGAACTGGAAGTGTATCACATGTAGAAGTCCAAGTTCCTTGTACCATGACCATCATTCTCCCCTGTGTAAATGGGACCTACGGACAACCTTGCCCTTCCTTTCCCACCCAGCCAGTCTCACACTCAGTGCAGCCACGTCCTGATGAAACAGCCCCGTTTCCGAGCACAGCCTGTGTCTGTCTCCTCCGTGGCTCTATCGGCAGCTGCGCCCTCCTGGTGTCCAAAGCACAGCTGTGCTGAAGTTGCAGGTGGCATTGCACCCCTTGCCCAAAGCTGACCTTGGCAAAAGGCAAAACTTTTGGAAACCAAGGAATGTAAGGGTAGAACAAATGTTCACTGCCCTGTATAAGCAGTGCTCCAGTATAACACCAGTAAACATTCCTTCACACTGCCTTGCAGCTGGCACTCTCTACCCCAAGTGTCACACCTCTGCCTCTCTGCAGCCCCACCAGCTTCCACATGCACCTGCCCTCACTCACCATCACACGGAACCATTTCACTCCTTAAAGTGATGGAAAAGTTTCCAGATACTTCTCTTCACTCATACCCACCTCTCAGTTTGCAGATCTTCCCTTGGTCCCACAAGGCGTGTGGGCAGCAGGGGCTCAGTCCAGGCCAGCCCATGCACATGGTGGCATGTCATGGCTATGCCTCTGCACAGCCAGCCAACTACCCCTTCAGCACTCAGTGCAGCTTCCCTTTATATGCTGCAGTAACTCAAGGACTGAATAAAAATAAAAACTCTGTTTCCTGTTGTTTAGAATTTGCACTTCGAATTAAAATGCAAATAGTTGTTTCATTTTGCTTTATTCTAGGGTAAAAAGTTTCATTTTGAATCAAAATATAAAAGGCATTTTAAAGCAAAAAAGAACAGTTTCCCAAGTAGATCTAGTTTTAGAATACATCTTCTCAACTAACTGCTTTGTTTTAACTGCCTAAATCAAGAACAAGAGAAAATACCTCAGCTCTGACATACAGGCATAGTCTAAGTGAAAAAGCACCTTGAGTAAACAGATGGTGATCTTTGATGAGGGAGAAAGCAAATTTCAATAAGAAACAAATTAGTCATCATGGCTAGAAGGATTAAGAGGCAGTATTAGCTGAGAACACTCAAATGTACACCATTACAGAAGGTGCTAGAGTCAATAAAGGAACCCTCCCTACAGCCACAGCAAAATGTGTCATTTCAAGGTTAGGATGCCTATTTTCTTCTTCCTGATGAAGAACATCACCACGAACCCACACAGTGTGAGTCAGGAGCTTTTTTTCCTTCTGCTTTTACAGAAATTTTGGTGTATTTTGTTGCCTCAAGTGCAGAATTAAAACCACCCTCACTGGTGACAAAGGTTTTTAACTTCTAGGTTACAGGGACCATTTCAGAGTTTTCCCTTTTTTTTCTGCTTGCTTATGACTCCCAGACACGGAATCTCCACTTCAGATTCTTTTATCCTTTAGAAAAGGAAATACCATTGAGGAATCACGAACCTCCACACTGTATTACATGAACTGTATGGCACATATGGCACAGTTAAGCCATAATGTTGAGGAAGAGGGCCCCACACATGTATATACATAAAGCCACTCAAAGTTATTGCTATAAAAACTACTTAAAATCTCATGATATCAAGAGGTGTGGCATGGGAATAAAACTTTTACCCAATGGATAGGAACATACTAACCTTTTATACACACATACACATATTTATTCATATGTATCAGCAGCTTATAAAATCTTTCAGTTTTGTCATCTTTTCCTCCTTACCATAACACACCTAAAACTGCAAAGAAAAACTGATTTATAAAAGAAAAATTCAAATTTACAATTGCTTCATACTGACGTAAAGGAAGAATGATGTCTGGGGTAATCACTTGTTGGGTACCCCTGGAAATCCAGCTTATTCCAGGTGCATTGTATCTTCTGAAAGAAGGCATTTTCATTTGAAATACCCAGGAAACCTATGGAATAGACAAATTAAGCAAGACAGCTGAAGAAGAGTATAATATATAGCTGTTATACGACAGTGCAATCATCTAAAAAACCCTTTGAAGATGTGAGTTACTTTAAATAGAAGAGAGATTCAGGCAAGTGGAGGGAGAGGGAAGCATTTCAGACCAGGCTTTAACAAGCAGTGGGCAGCTGAATAACCAGAACCTTTCTGCTGTATTTTACAAGAGTTCAGTAGTCCCCACACAGCATATTTCTGTATGTAATATCAGATGTGGGATAACATCCCTATAAATCCTGCTGCCAGGCAGTGCCTGGAAAGGTTGGGCTGCCGTGCAAATTGTGTGCCTTCCCCTCCAGTGTGGAAAAAAGCTGGACAAGTTCATTATTGACACTCGCTGTTTACACTCTCACTGTGCAGTTCCTGTGAGATGTTAATTTTAAACACAGTAAAAAAACTTTTTTCATTTCAAAGGCAAACTGCATTTGAGATTATGTTTTAGTTTAGGAATAGAATTAAAACCCCTTGAGGATCTTGGAGAGGTGTGTGTTGACTTGCTAAGGCCCTGCTGCAGTACTGAGGAGATTAGTAACACATGATGCCTGCTACAATTTACACCCAGAAAGATAGGTAAGAAATCTTCTTGACTTTGAAAGGATTATTTTGGTTGTTTACTGAGTGCTGTCCCCTTTGGTCTTAAATTGTATATGAAAGTGGAAACCAGAAGTGCCCGCTTCCTATTGCCACATGTGATGGAAGTGAGAGGAGCAGCTTTAGCAGATTTGCCAGAGGTTTTGGAATGGGAAAAAGGGGTCGTACATTATCACTCTTGACTTCAGCCACATAAAACAATAACACAGCTTTTTGCAATTCTGCTGAAATTCAGGCTTTGGCACATTATATGGCTTGAGCATTTCTTGGGTCCAAAGGACAACACTGGTATATATGAGAGAGTAGAACTGGACCTACTGATACCTGACAAAACAAGTTTCCACCAGAGTAAGAGAAAGCCTCTTAACCCCTCTGTCCCCACTCTTTTGGGTATATGGGTTGACATATAGGTGAGCAAAAGAGGCTCCTGTAATTTTCAGGATTCTCTTCCCATCAAGAGTTCCCCATTTTGCATAATTGGAAGAGATGCTGAAAGCCAAGACGTGTAAATGACACCAGTGACTGGACAATAGAGCTGTTAATAGGCAATAAGTTCTGCCTAATTTCCTGCCACACTGCTAGCAGGTAACAGAGGTGGTCAGCTCAGCATGTTCACTCAGGATAGCTGGGATGCAGGAGAGGCTAATTAGGCAGCAGGAGGAAGAGGTGTCAGCTCCTTGGGCTGGTCCCAATCTCAGCAGGTCCAATTCACCTGAGTGCCAGTTCCTGCCTCTGCAAGTGGTTCTTGGGAAAATGGGGTGCAGAGCAGCGCTGCACGAAGTCACACAAGGCAGGTGTGCTTTCCCTTCCTGGATTCAAACTGCTGAGCTGGTCTGTGCATCTTGCAGGGCTTGGGAGATACCCACTGGAGCCACCTGGACAAGGGTTCATCATCATCCTGAGGACACCAGCTGGTATCAGGCTGAGCCACCCCTCTCCACTCAAGTATTTCACTTCTGATCTAAAAGGATTTCAGAGTTGGAGAAACCCTTAACTTCTCTGTTGATTTCATCAAAGTAGGTTTAATTCCTTTCCCCATATAAAGGGAAAATATGAATCCAGATCTTTTTAGAAGAGAATTTTGGGGATGTTTCGGGGGCAGGATATTTTGAACAGTTTCAACTTTAAAGTTAGTATTTCACCTTTCTCCAAAATGCTTCTTTTCTGTTATTACACAAAGAAGAACATGATTATATATGGAGTTGATATAAGCCAGACAAAATGTTTTGATTTGAAATATCATCTGGAAACAAATTTGTCCTTTCCAAATCTCAGGGAGAATCGAAGTTTTTGCTCTACTGATACATGAGCACGGATATAGTGATAGAAAATACAGCACCCAAAGATGAATATTTGATGAATGGAAGCAGCCACAGGATTAATAGTTTCCTACTTTCTATGCTAAAGAAGCTAGAGGATTTGGGGCATAATTCTTAGGATTCGTTTGCATTTCCTATTTCCAAGAAGTGCTGACAGATACAGAATAATATGACTTTTAGTATCTCCACCTCTAGTACAGTGTCTGCTTTTGTAAAGCTCCTTAAAAAAGTTAGTTTTGCTGGTGAATACAAATAATGTTTATAAATCCAGTCTTTGGTTCTGTAAAAATGTTACAGCAAGCCTGATCTAGATGTCAGGGGTAAAACAGAGTGGACACTTGAGGGATGGGAAAACTCAGTGCCCTGTGTTTGAAGGCCTTTTGGCTCTGTAAGAGCTTTGGAGCAAGGAAATACATGCTTGGCTCAGCTGCAGAGTGAGACGCAGCTGTTGTTCACATACCTCCTAGAAACAGCTAATAGAGCTAGAAGAGATCAGTAATAATAGTAAATCTTTTTCATATATTCTTGTAGTAATAATATTCCCTTTTTCTTAATTCAGCTAATTTCCCAGTATCACTATCCTAGTCTCTAACTATATTACACAAGTAAAATTATCTTAATAATGCAGAAAATAAGTCCTTCATTATGGTGCCTTTTCAGAACACACAAAACAAAACCCAGTAGAAGAAAAAACCCCTCACATCTCCCAGCTGCCAACAGCTCCAGTTAAATTTCCCCAGATCAGCTACAGGAGTGCTGAAATTTAACATGTAGTTTTTATTGCTGTCAGGCAAATCTTGACTTAGAAAAACATTTCTGCATTAATAAGTGTCTCTCTCTGAACTGGGAATCCTACCAGTGTGTGCTTTAACTGGGGGCAGGCCACCAAGTGTAAGACACTGCTGAGGCTGTGCCTGTGCACTGCCACGTTTCTCTGTACAGAGAACCTGGGCAGTGGTACCTCCGGAGTTCCACAGCACCAGAGGGATGTCCCAGTTTGCCTCCCAGGAATGGCACAAACTGAGCTGCAGGAGTGCCTAAGCTGATCTCTGCTGCTCGGTACCTGGTTGTCCAGCAGCACACAAGGTGCCTGGTGGAAAGGCAGGAATCCCTGCTTCCAGAAGACACCCGCATCCTGCTGCCTCCTTTGAATAAACAGCGGGCTCTGGCAGTGCTCTGAACCAGCAGCCTGCTCTCAACTGCAGGAAGGGCAGCTGAAGCTCACACAGCATGAGAAATTAAGTTTACCATGTATGTGTGATACTAGGCATTTACATTCATTCACAGGTGATTTGTAATTGTCCAATTTAGCAATAAGTGGATATTTGCAAAGAATTTGGGTGTTTTGTTGACTTGCTGATGTATATGGCAACAATATATAATGCTGATGCTGGTGTTGGTCTGTGTTCCTTGATTCACTGGGAGCTACCGTGGCATCTTGCAGTGAAGCCTCAGGAAGGGACAGTATAAAGGTGTCCTGCAGTGGGCAGGCACTTTACAGAGTCTCTGGCCCACCTTGGTCCTTCCCTTCCCCTGGTTCCACAGAGGTAAAAAGCCTCTTTTGGTCTCGTCTTGGCACCAGTGCCTTTCATCTTCAGGCTAATTTAGCTGGGCTGGTCACCAGCTCTGCAGTGGAGCGACAGCACACTACCAACTACAAAGAGGGCCAGGCAGTTTGGGTTCTGCAGGGTGGCTGCCTGTGAGCAGCCAGAGGGAGAAATGAGGGGCTGTAGCAACCTTGGACCCTCTGTCCCTCCTGCTCTCTGCAAATGGCTCTTGGTAAGCAATTGTTGGCAGTGCTGTGAAAGCTGCATACCCTGCTACCATGTTTTTCTAAGACAGTCTTAGATATGCTACACTCATACTCACCTCAACTGAAGATAATAGGCCTTTTCCTGGGGAAAAAGGGATAGCTTATCCTGCCACTTATCCTTTTCTACAAGGTTTTGTTTTACTTTCCTTTGATGCATCAATGTGGTTAGGGAAAGATCCAGTTGTAGATGGACCAAAGGCAAGTTCCTGAGTTTCTGCCTAAGGATTACACCATGCCCTTAGATTGTATCTCATCAATGCTGTTCTTCACACTGACTTGTTAGCAGCAGACAAGGGAGAGAATATCATGTCTGCAAAACTCATGGATGAACAAATAGCCATGAGCTATCAGACACCACCCCGAGTGCAGCCTGCCTGACCCACATCAGACTAGGGATCAAACAACAGAGGTGTTGTCTTTCGTGGACTGATCCAGTATCATAACACCAGACTGCTCGCAGTGAAAGTGTTTGGTCATTAGGCCTCCAGGCAGAGATTGCCAAAAGCAGACCTACATAGCACTAGTTTCAGAGCCACTTTTGTCAGAAGATTTAAATAAATCTTTGCAGGGTCTTTGCATACTGCTTGGGAGCAGGGAGAAATTTGTTCTGCTTCTGCGTTTGTAAAGAAAAGATTTGGTGCCTGAAAATTCTGCTATAATATTCAAGTATTTTCCACAAACGTATTTAGAATTTTTTTACCTAAAACTGTACCATCCTTTTCCTTAAAAGGCTTGCATTAATGATCCAATACCCATTCTCCTACCTCATGCTAATACTTCCTCGGCTCACAATTCATAGGAGTACTGTGGTGATTAATAAATGTCTTTGGACTGGAAAGTGCTGAGTGCTAATTACTATCCATGCACACTCATATTTGTGCTGCTTTCAAGTGCAGGGCATTCACATACCACAGTAATGGGAAAGCTTAGGAAAACAGATATTGATACCTAGGAGTTTTATCCACCATAGGAATGTAATAAGGAAGAATAAATTAAAAGTTAGATGTTTCTATTAATTATTGCACATTCTAATGAACCTCTTTCCATCTGTTTAATAGGTTCAGGGCAGCAGAAAATGGAGTTTGGATTGGAAGCTGCTTGCAACTTTATCTGCTTGCACTCTGGGTAACACTAAGAATTATAAAAATATGTTATTGGCCATTGTGAGGAGCACAGTTAAAGTATGTGACTGCAAAGTGCAAGTTGAAGGGTATGGATTCATCCAGATTCTGCCCTCCTGATGCCGGGACACTGGATGGGTCAATCCAAAGCTCCCACACAAAGCGTCCCTCGCATGCCTGAGGAAGTACTGCCTGATGAAACAGTTAGGTCAAGCTGCACTTAGGTTTTTTGTAGGTCTTTCCCCTCATCCATCTTTAAAATGATGTGATGGGAGTGTAAAGGGTATTTTCAAATGTTTCCTTAATGAGGATACTTCGTTCACATTTATCAGTCAGTGCTAGCTGCTTGCAGAGTTCCTCTGCTGCTCAATGACCAGCCTGGGAGGGCTTGGGAAGCACATGCTCAGCATCTATAAACCAGCCCTTGCCATTCACCAGCTTTGCTCACAGAGGACATGTTAATTAAAGTCAACTGATTGGAAAAATAATTACAGGAGAATAGGGAGGGGGAAAGCTTAGACCCATAATTTAAAGATCTCTGACATTTGCGTTTTGTTGAGAGTAGTCATTTTGTTGAGAGGAAAGAGGTTCTCTTTCTTTTTGCTTCTCGGACTCCTATGTTCACTGCTTGCAGAAACATGCAGTGGCTACAGGCAACAAGCAGCAGGCTTTCTTTAGAGTTATGCAAGTACATATGGCCTTTTATTCTTTCAAATATATACTTTCATCTAGCTTTTGTTACTGTTGTATATTGAGGTTTCCTAAAGAGCCTGTAATGTCTAACCTAAAAGGTTTTGTGTTCCTGGACACAGTTGTTCAATAGGATGTGGAATAATGTAAACACTCTTAACTGTTAAAAACTGCTATTGTAGCATTTTGTGCACTAATTAAAACCTGGCTAGGGGTATTCTTTCTTGATGCTGCCTCTACTTCAAATGAAAACATTTCAACAAATCAAATCCAGGGAAAATGGTTTCACATTTTAAGTTAATAATAATAATTGGTTTAGAAACCCGTATTTGCTCAAGGGTATAATTCATTAAAAAAGACCTTAAAATTCAACACTAAGCAAATTTAAACCCCTTGTTATTTGAGGGTGGATATTTTTCAGCTACTCCTCTCAAGTGATGATTCTGCATTTCTTGGCTGCTCTGTGTCCCACCAGCTGGGGGCATTCCCAGCAGGGAGGGGCAGCGCTGCCACCTGCGCAGGGCTGGGAGGCTGGGAAACCCTCCAGCTCTCTGCAGCATCACAGCCTTCCTGAAAAACCTTGGGCAAGGCACCTGCCTCAGGCCTGTCCTGTAAAGCTGCGGTTGTAGCTTCCCATGGGCATGCAGAGAGCATAAATAGGTGACAGAAAGGAAAACCTGTATGTTAGGAAATGAGATACAATTCTTAGAAAGCTCTGACTGGACTGATTTACAAAATGATGGTGTGAGGCTGGTGTTGTACCAGCCTTGCCACCATTGGATTTGGTTGGAAATGCCTATTTATACAAACCCCTGCCTATGTAGCCAAACAAGTACTGTAGTGAACCAGGGAGAGGGTGGGTTGTGTTGCCTGCTTGCCCCTAACAGCAGTGGTTGGAACTGTAACACAGTTGCTTTGAAGGCTAATCTGACTCCCCCAGTGCTTTAGAGGTAGTATTGGGCATCTAAAGGTAAATATATGTAGTAAATGCAAATATCTATGCATATTAGATACACAACAGGCACAGATGGACCTGCACAAGGACTTACAACAACCTGGCTTTGCTAGGGCTGAAAAACTTAGTGGTATTTTCTTTTAGTTTTACTTTTAAAGATGTGAGAAAGGTTTAAAGTGAAAAAAAGAATACACAATTACTGTCTGCCATAATTTGAACAGAGAATAAAGCTCAGTTTGCTTATGCATAGGGAGAACTTAGTGCTCTGCATTCATTTAAGATACAAGTATCCCCCAGAGTTCCTGGCCTGGAGCTCTGGCGGCTTTACACACTGAATAAATATCGTTGCCACTAAATAATATTAGTAACCTTATCAGTCAGAGTCACAGAATGACTTCATCAAATGACTTCATCTTTCACACCTCGTGTTCTTCTTTGATGCATTTTAGAAATTTAGAATGCCAGTACACTAAAAATTAAAAACTTGCTAAGGAAACCATGAAAAGCATACAAATTGCCCCAACACCAAATATTCCAGGCACATTAAGAACAAATCTTTAAAGACTTTTCCTGACATAACTGCTTTGAATCATCATCTCTCCACACTCCATCCTTCCTGCAAACTGGTGTTATACAGTCTTTCCATATTTAAAATCCCCTTTGTAAAAAAAGACAAGCTTCAAAAACTTTCCTTTAGATTAGGTCACATTTGCAGTAAAACGTGAAGAAAGCAACATTATTGCTACCGCTGCAACCTGTTGCTGACCTCCAGCTGAGCCTCGTGTTCAATAATTTGCTGCTAAGAAATCCGGTTACATTTTGGGAAACAGTTCCACTGTCTGTGCTCTAATGAACCTTTCCGTGTGTTACCGAAAAATGCAGGATTGGCATAGCTCTGTGGCAGAAGCATTTATTTTAATTAATAAAGACATGTGGCCCTGGTAATAGTTTTCCTCTCTAGTTGCCACTCCTTCACTTTTTCACTTCTTCATATCGTGTGAGGACAGACGTTGGTTCCAGCAGGACTATTCGTGGCCTTAAAGCCTCAGGGCCGTGCTCCGTGAGGGGTTTAGAACGACCCACAACAGGCCCCTGTGGGAGCAGGGCTGCTCTGGGACTGCACTAAGAGCCGCTGTTGAGGATGTGCAGAACAGACCCGGAGCCTCGCTGCGAGCCCCTAGGGAGGAGAGGCAGCCGTGCCTGTGGCTCCTGCACAGATTCCTGCTTCTTGTCTGCTCTCTTCCTTCGTGTTTATTGCAAGCCAGTAAAAGGGGGTCCAAGCACTGTGACCAGGATTTCCCTTGGAAATCAATTTGCCTGTGGAACTTCTTCAATGGGTGACTTGTGGTGGTCGGCTTGAGTGTGACTGGTTTTTCTCAGAGGTGAAGCAGCAGCTGCCAGTTCTGTGTTTGGTACAAAGGTGCGGCTTTCATTATTGTTCCCCACACATTATCTCACTTTATAGCTTTTATATTTAATCAGCAAGAAATAAAAACAAAAAGTGACACATGCTTCTCTTGAAGAACGCAAATTATTGAGAGGGATTTCTCTGAAAATTGCAGTCATGGCATGACCGTATTTCCCAAAATGCAATTTTTAACTATACACTACATCATCTTTTCAACATGTTAAAATCAAGGACGTAAAATTAAAGACAAACTGATGGGGCAGAAATAGACTGGGTGATTGCAATTAACTGTACAAAAGAAATACTAGAGAAATCAGTTATTTGGTCTAAATGAGAACTTAAATCTACTATTCTGCATTGGAAAAATAAATGCCCTATATGCTAAGTTTAGGGGTTTGGTTTTTTGCTTCTTGTAGACATATTACACCAGACTTCTACCAGATGAGAGGACGAAGACTATGAGTGAAGAGTGCCCTGGAGATCACATGCAGTTCTTTTCCTGGGTGAGAACCGGATTGATCTGAGAACAGTAATTATGAGGCTGACCTGTATGTTCTCCTTCATCTTGCTGTTTGGAGCAGTTGGGCTCGTTGTCTTCATTCACCTGCAGGATCCAGAAGAAATAGTTCATCAGCAGACACCAGGTTAGCATTCTTATCTCTATTTGAATCACCTGCCCTTTCATGGTCAATATTTTGTACTTATATTCTCAATGTGTTCTACATATTTCACAGAGGATGCCTCAAAAAAGGTGTGTCTACTTAATGAAGGCTACCTTGAAAGCAGCTATCAATTTCTTTAAAAAAAAAAAAAAAAAAAAGGCATTTCCTGAAAAAACAGTTCCAAGGACCAAATAATTGATTATACAGGGACCTTTGCCAACGTGCATAGGGTCCAGCTGGGTGAAGTTAAGTTTCTGCTGCAGTTGAGACCAAATTTTGCTACCAACTATATCACTATAAATGTGAAAATGAGAGATTTCACCAAAAGTTCTGTTCCTGGAAATGCACACCTCTGAATTAACCTGTGCTTGCATATGGTATTCAGTGTGTCATGAGATGCAAAATAAGAGATGTATGAACGAGTTACATCAGAAACGTGAAATACTTTAGGATGCACTCATTTAATTTGCTTAACTTCAATTAAACCATTCATAACTATTATTCATATGCATGCCATCTTCCTGCACTACTAACTTGAAACCGTGAAGAGCCACAAAGGCTGCAGAGATGGGAGAACAAGAAAATTGTGGGCTGAAATAGTAGTTTCCTTTTAAGGGGAGGCACACAAGAAGTATGAAAGGACCCAAGATCTCTTGATTTACTTACAGTCCTTTTCTCTTTGACTATGGCTGTAATGAAGGCTGCTTTAGAGCCTAGACAAATGCCAGTGCAGCTGCTCTTGTTCAGGATAATGCCACTGTGTGCTGGGGTTTGGTCCCTGTGTTTGCTCTTATATGCACTGAAATTGTCTCTTGACTAAACAAATGTTTGTAAAAAGTCTATTCATATGACATCTTCATTGTACAGCGAACACAACTGTGTCTATTTAAAAGTATTACTAACATTTTTAAAGGAGCTGAACCATAACACAGAGAACTCTTAAATAATTACATTAATTGCTAATTTCTGTGTCTAGGTTTGTTAAGTGCTTGTTTCCATGTCACTAAAAAATCTGTATTTTAATATGTTGTTTATTTAGTCCAACTGCACACACACCAATTTTGAAAGCAGCCACTCAGCTGAAACCATAGAAGTAATGAACCTTCAGTGTTGTGCAAAGCAGAGAATTAACTAGTTCCTTTTGTGCTTTTGCAGGGTTTTTTTGTATGCTTAGATGCAAAAGAGTTTGTAGATTAAAAACAGGTACTGGCCATATTCTACTGAAACTGGCTGGTAGCTTGGGCATGGGGGAAAAGATGTATGAACAGCAAATGCAGGCAGTACTCTAATGCATCTAAGAATGTGTAACTTTACATTAAAAAGTTAATTCTTTGCTCCCGAAAGAGAAGATTTTCTGGTGTGGTCTCAAAACCAGTGCAATTCCTTTTCCTTTTTTTTCATTATTGGTTCCTCCTCTTGACCTGTTCTCTGCCATAAACCTCTTGAATGCCGACTGCTGGTTGTAGTATACTGGGAAGTGATTTTTGAGGGCAGTATAACTGAAGAAGGGGACACCCAAAAATATTTAAATAAAAGCAAGTTTGAACAGAGCTCCTACCCCTGGCAGGGAAACTCACTCTGTAATGTGCTCGATTGCTCTGCATACCTAAAACGTAAACATGCCAACAATGCTGTTACTGCCAAAGATCTGTAATCAATTCCTCAATTCTCACATTCAGTTACTATTTATGTTAATAGAAACTAGACTGTACCCTTGAGTAAAAGGTGCTCAGTACAATTACTCTTATTTCTGTTTGGCTGATTTTCATGTGTGTTAAGTGCTTTCAACTCCCAGTGGACTGAGAAACTCCTCATATCCACTGCTTTTGAAAATGATACCAGTTATCACTAAAACATATTAGGTGGCTTAAAGAACACAGGAAAAAATATCCATTCATTTCATTTAAAAAAGGAGGTTGGCATATTTCCTTCCTAGACAGTCTCCTGTGAAAATCTGTCAGTCACCGACGACATTTTTGGCATGCTGAGAAGGATCCTTCCCTTTCTCTGCTCAGAGTGTTTCTCCATAAAGGGGCCTGGTTCTAATGGAGATGGGATATTGCTATAATTTGCTTGGCTGATTGCTCTCTCGAGAGAATTGAACAAATGCATGTATCATTAAGCTACTTAGGACAACAGATTCTGCATGGAAAAGCTTTACTGGATTGGCCTTTGCTTTTGTATTTCCTATGTAGTAAAACACATTTGCCAGACACTTGAATCTCATCAGCAGGGCTGGAGAGAAGTTGGTAACATTCATTTTCCACCAAAAATCAGCATAGGAGACTTTGCATTGTCCAAAAGGACATTTTTCATTGTTAGTATGTTCAGTCATCTTTAATTTAAGATAGAACAACTTATGAAACAAGATTAATAAAAATACTTTAGTACTTTAGTTTTATCTGTCTGTTTCGGAAATTGTTCTTGATTGTTTTAGTCCTAGCAAGCATGACAGTGAGACCTTGATGTACTACTTAAACCAGTATAAAATCCACAGTCATAAAACTTTAAGTAATGCTTACATTACTTTCACTGAGCAAAGTACTCCTGACAGTAGCTGTTTGTGTTGATTTGTTACTATTCATTTATTCTTTCCCTGTGCTTCACATTGCTACCTAATTGTGATGCTGTACTGAGAAAGCAATATCAAAGTAATTTTCCACAACATTAGTTACAATTTTCTTCTGATCTTTCAAGTGAAAAAATCCCATCCTGTTGGCTTCTGTGAGCATATAAACCTTGATTACATTTATCTGTTGGAAACCAATGCTTACGAAGCACATGTGCCCGGGATAGTGGGTGTAGGGCCTTTTTTCCTGATTGACAAACATGCTGTCTGTGTAATTTTATTTATATAACACACATCACTCTGAGAGGTATATTTAAGACAGACAGCCGTTTGGGGTGGGCAGAACAGACTTCCCAAAGCAATGTATTAAATTCAGTAGATATTCCTATGGTCGTTAAAGAGACAGTAACTTCACTTAGGACAGTTGTTTGCTTGGCAGGTGTGAAGAGTGCTCTTACTAGGAGGAACTCAGGATAAAACAGGGGTGTGGATTGAGAAGTGCTATCAGTGATAGTCATACCCCATAGATGAACACAATATTGTTGTAGTAATTCTCCCTGTATAATTATATATAACTCCTGCACCTGCATTGGAGCACAAATACAGGCTGGGCAGAGAGTGGATTGAGAGCATTGGGGGTGTTGGTGGCTGAGAAGCTCAACATGACCTGCCCATGTGCACTGGCAGCCCAGAGAACCAACCCTGTCTCGGGCTCAGCATCAGCGTTGGCAGCAGGTCAAGGAAGGTGATTCTGCCCCTCTGCCCCACTCAGATGAGACCCCACCTGGAGAGCTGCCTCCAGCCCTGGGGTCCCCAACACAGGAAGGACATGGAGGTGCTGGAGAGAGTCCAGAGAAGGCTACAGAGATGCTCCAAGGGCTGGAGCCCCTCTGGAGCCAGGTTGGGAGAGCTGGGGGTGCTCACCTGGAGAAGAGAAGGCTCCAGGGAGACCTCAGAGCCCCTTCCAAAACCTAAAGGGGCTCCAGGAGAGCTGGAGAGGGACTGGGGACAAGGGCCTGGAGTGACAGGACAAGAAGGAATGGCTTCAAACTGAAAGAGGGTGGACTTGGATCAGATGCAAGGAAGAAATTCTTCCCTGTGAGGCACTGGCACAGGTTGCTCAGAGCATCTGTGGATGCTCCATCCCTGGAAGTGTTCACGGCCAGATTGGATGAGGTTTTGAACAACCTGAACTAGTGGAAGGTGTCCCCAGCCCTGGGCAGTGGAGTTGGAACTGGATGATCTTCACGGTTCCCTTCCAACCCAAACCATTTTACAACTCTATGATTTCATGATATAAAACATGCCTTCTGCAATAATCATACCATTATTCTTAAACAGACACACTAAAGGATTTGTTCTAAGTCAAGCACATTTGCATGTGGTGCACAAGACAAATTTAATACACATATCCCCATCCTAATAGTAATGACTCTTGAATGCATCAATCTCCTGTCTGTGACAAGATATTAAACATGAAAAGAAGACTTTACAGTAACAAAATATCTAGCCGTTCCACCGCTGTCTTTGTCCTGGAACCACAAAAGAGAAGGGTTCTGTCCAGCCTGTGGTAGCAGGAGGCTTCTTCAGCATGGAGCGTGCTCCCTCTGTGTCAGAGTCTGCAGTGGGAGAGTCAGCAGGGCCAATGAGCCCTTCCCAGTCTTGGCCACGGCCACAGCAGTTCATGAGATCCCTGAGAACACGGGCTGTGAGAGCTGCACTTGGGTGGTACAAGAGAAAGCAACTTGGACAAACAACAGCAACACTGAGAGAAGAGTCAAAGGGCACAGTGTATCCTGACAGATCTCAGGTGGATTTCAAACACCAGAAAAACTTCTGAGCCACAGAGCAGCCAGTCCATGGGCTGGAGACAGGACTGTGGTAATGAATGGCAGATGGTCAGGTGAGGTCCTGAGGACCAGGAAGGACCACTGCTTCCAAATCGCGCCAGGGACACTGTAAATAGCTGTACTACAGTCCCCATAGCTGGACAGTGTACTTGAGACTGTGTGCTCTATAGACTTTAGTCAGAAGAGATAGGAAATTCTAAAATGGCATAGACTTTTTTAATAGCAGATTTTGCCACATAAAAACTAAAGAAAGTATTAGTAATCGTCTACATAAGTCTGTGGGGGGAAAAAAATTATTGCATTTTTGCCATATGGTTACCAAATTCCCAAACCAGTAAGAGTTTTCAGTTAAAACTTTTAAGATGAATATATATGGTCACATGCTCCTCTGGGAGCTGAAAAAAACGTGGAAAATACATCTCAGAGAATCCATATTGTAAAAGCTCCAAGAGGGTGAAAACAGGGAGTAGAATGGAAATGGCTTTGCACTCTGACTGTATCAGAATTTGAAAGTCAAATATGAATATAACCAAGCCTGAAATGCATCTGACGGAGATTTTGCAGTGATTGCCATCCTTACCTCATTGACCAGTTTCTAACCTTATTCTATCATCCTCTTTATTTTCTGCTTTACTAAGGGTGTGATGGGGAGGAGAGGGAGGAAGGAGAGATGCAGGCAAGGGCTGGCACATGGATGCTCCTGTCCCTGATGGCACAAGGGAGCCACAGCAAATATTGCAGCAGCCTTAGAGCAAATACCAGTGTTACAGCTATACTGAAAGTTACTTGTTCAGAGCACACACACCGTGTTGCTCACCAACTACACTCCTGTGCACATCTCCTTGCTCACTGTACATTTCCATAACACTGTCCCAGTGCACAATGCACCCTTTGTTTGCCAGAATGGAAACTTTCTATAAATACAGTTAAAAATGAACTAGCATTGATATATAATTTCAGAAGTGATTTTCCTGCAATTTACAACTTACTACTCATTAAAAGCTACGAAGCCATTTAATCTGCTTCTCAACTGACAGTATCAGCAGAAATGATGAGCAAAGAATCTGGTGACTGTAGCAGAGGTGAGGCAGCTTGCTGGTGCTCTTTAGAGGCAGAAGAAACATCTGTTATGTGTGTGAGGATAGTTCCACCAACTCAAGAGTGGGTGAACCTTCTGCAGTCACATACTCTGAGTCTTCTTAAACTGAACTTCCCCAAACAAAGAACTTCCCTGCAGACTGGTTCCCAATGGTGTGCAGTTATTGGGACAAAAAGAGAAATATCTATTTCCTTGTCTGCCAAGGCAAGGCTCTTAGTAGGGAAATGTGGTTTTATGATATTCCCTTTTTTGCTGCTTGAAATGGTTGTGATTTAGACTGTGAATGTGAACCTGGTTGTTTTTCACATTGCAAAGAAGCGCTAGCTATGACTTCATCAGCCTACTGCTATAAGGGATCAAACACTGGCCAGATGGTTTCAAAGGAAACCCTACACCACATTGCCAGTGCAAATCTGTTCAAAAGAAATGTAGTCTAGTGTGGAATGCAATCATGAATAAGCTGTTTTACCACAAGTACTATACAGAGGTTCTCTCCTACAACTTTCTCCCTGCTTTTATGACTATGCCATATTTGTGGCAGTCTTATAAAAAATGCAGCATTTATTTATTACATGGTATCGAGAAGGCACCACGTTTCCCCTTTTCTTTCTTTTTTTCCCCCTGTTCTCTCTTTTTTAGTTTCTGTTAACATTCTTGAGCCTAAAGCCTATAAAGCAAATACAGCTCTTATGCTATAGCATGGCAGACCAGCATTTATTTGACCAGTATTTCGTGTCAGCCACCAGCAAGTTGTTCACAGGACTCACAGCACTGACGTGTTAAGGTTGTGGAACTGGGACCCAAAGCTGCTGTGATTTGTTCCTGTCTTGCCCTACTGCTCATAGATTGTGCTGTATTGTGTTCCATCAGGCAATTCACCCATTCAGTATTTCCATTTCCTGTTATAAAGGGAATTCTCTGCAGAGGATTCAAGATACCTAAGGACTTCTAGATACCATGACAAAAGACCAAACCATATTAACTATGATTTTATAACCAAATCCAGTGCACTACCACCAGCAGTTACAATCCCACTGCGGTGGTGCACACACACATCAGATGACTGAACCAGATCCACTGCCCATTTATCTGATGGCATAAAGACCATGTCACCTAATCCCAGATGTATTTATCAGTGTAAATCCAGAGTGATGGAGTGCTGACTCATTCCTGTAGGGCAGCTTTCCCTTCCACAAATTTCCCTATCCTCTCTCTTTCCGTGAGCATTTCTTCGCTGGTACTGGCTGGTTAAAAAAAAAGAAAAGGTTTGATATTTCCTTTAAAGCTTAGTTTTAAAAACTGTCAGAGGTTGACACTTCTTTGTTGTGTCTGGCAAAATAAAAAGTGACCTGCCATCTCAGAGCTGCATTCATTTGTGGTATTTGGCAACATATCACAGGCAAAACTCAGCTGCACTGTGTCAGAGGACTCTCAGAATGGCAGCTTTCTGAAAGTATATTCCCAGGGAATGAGCCTGGATGCTTCTAAGATTCCCCGGAAAATTTGCAGAAGCATTACAACAGTATACAAAAGTTAATCAGCAGACTTTCCTTTCACCTCAAAACATTTATTCTAGATATAAGACTGTATTCAGTTTTCCATAGAAAATGTGAAAGGCACTAGAAAGCCTTCTTCCATCTGTCAGCTATCATTCAGTTTGTGTGATTTTTAAAACATAATAACATATTGAGGCGCTTAGGTCAGTTTAAAATATTTCCTGGATTTTCTGCAGTTCATGCCATTTTAAATGTCTTTTATAATATATGTTTCCATTTCTGGAAGTTTTTAATGTTCCCTTAAAAGCTTAACCAAAACTTCCTCTCTCCAGCAATATCATTCTTTTTCATTTAGTAAACATTAATTTTCCTTTCATGATTCTAGTGGAGCTTGAAATTAAAGGTGGCTTTCTTCACTATTTTGGCTTTCTTTGTGTATCAGCATCAAAACTGCCAGTTTACTGCTTTAGCACCAGTCAAGATAGCAAAAAACCAAAATAATTGATCTTGTGTAGGACCTACACAAGATCAACTTCTAGGGGACATCTTTATAATTTTCTCCAAACAAACAATCTATTTTTGAAAATAAATGACTGGTTTGAGATCTGTCACCGCTTGATATTCTCAAAGTGGTAAACTGATTTTAATCTTATTCTGTACAGGCCCTCTCCTATAAGACACTATTTCATAGCAATAGTGCAATAAAGCACTTCCCTATCAGCTGAGTGGCTCAGCTGCTAACTTTGCTCCAATGCCTCAAGGGCTCTGCTGCCCAAGGGTCAGAATATTCTCCATCTTGTGAAATTAAGTCCTATCTTTGTCCCTTTTTGTTCTCAGCCACTTCAGAAGATCTGTGTGGTGATTAAGGGTCACAATGCTCCTGCCAGGCCCCTCATGCGCTGCTACTTCTGCACACCAGGGCAATCCATAGATGCTCTTTCCCTCTTTTCTTCAGAATCACTATCCATATCTACAGAAGTGGAGTCTTTTGGGTCTTTTGTTCCTGTGTTTGGTTGGAAACCATGCATTTTCTCACACAACTCTTTACAGGGACAGTATGTCTGATGTTTTGCTCCTTGTGGCACATCAGCCAAGAAATCTGTGTTGACAGACTTTGGGTATCCCTAAATGCTGAAAGCAAAACCCACTGTGCTACTGAGGATGTGTGCACACTCAGAGTTACACAGGCCTGAGGGAAGGCAGGGACATCAAGTCCCTTTATGAAGCAAGTGGTACTGAACAGCGTCAGGAGGGAAAAAAGGCAGGGTGTGAATGAAATTCCTTATCCTTCAAGAAGGCACCTGTGCTCCACTGCCCTGTTCCTTTTGTATTCTAATTCATTTACCTTACTCCTTCCATTTGGCAGTGCTGAGCTTCCTGTAATGATGGCCCAGGTAATGCTTGGGACAAACAAAGGTATACTGGCTTTAGAATTACTTTAGGCTTGAATTTACAGGAGTCTGGATGGCCTGCACCCACTGCAGTCAGAGTGGCTGATATGGAAGCAGAGGACACACCCAAGTCCTTATTGTGGCCAGAAGGACAGAAAGCACAATCCTAAACAGAGGAAAATGGTCACTTGCCTAATGGCTGCTTGAGAGGGGTGGGAGGGGAGACTCCTTTTCTCAAGCTGTGGGTAGTGCACAAGGGCCAAGATCCTACATACCAGTTTCCAGCTTGTTGCATTTTTTTTCTTGACTTGTTTGACTCGACTTCATTTGTTAATGAAGTCCTGCACAACTTAATACCCATAAGTCAAACCACAGGAGAAATTACAGACAGCAATCACTGCTGCTCTGTGTGAATGGAATGCAGCTTTAATTGGGCCCTCCTAATTGTGTGTGCAGCTGCTCAGGAAAACATGGTGACGCTTACCTCATAGAGGAAAACAAACTCCTCTCACTACTCCACTGTAAACAAGTGAGAAGGTGTGTATTCAAATAGTCACAAAAGTAAATATACCCACCTGCAGGTAGGGACCAGGAATTTTATGCCATACCAAAGCAATTCTGTACTCATTGAGACTTTAGTGTACTTCACTGTAATTGTTTAAAACTCATCCTAAAGACTGTGTTGAGAACTTAAACAGGGCTGGGATACCATTCACATGCTCAAAACAAGTATCAGCACCTCAGCCACGGAGTTCACTTGAATACTGTGAACAGCCAACACTGACAGTGGAAACCAATCACCTGTTTTTCTCTAGGCTGTTAAATTGAAACCTGCCCCTCCCCTTCATTCAGTTCAAGAGATGCTATTATCCTGTAAACAGGAGGCATCCTTAAATCACTACATAATTAAATTATTCTGCATTTGTGAGCTGCTTATTCTACTACTAGTGAAGGGAATTAAGTTGCTCGAGAATGTACTGAGTCAGGTGTTGTTTAACCCCTCTGCACTGGTGATGTAGGTGTTCAGTGCTTCATGTTAAACCAGCCATAACCCTGCCTGGTGCAGTGGTGTATTCCACCAATACCTGCAGAAAGCTTCTTGGGATGATTTATATTTTGTAGGAGAAAAACAAAATGAACAGACCTTACCAAACCATTATAACAACAGGGTTAAGAACAAAAGGCATATGATCTCTCCCATATCTCTCCTACGTAAGTGGAAGAGAAACAGGAAAAAAAGAGATGTGTGCAGCACAAGAATGGTGGGCAAGGAGGTCTGAGAAACATCAGCTGAGACAACTTCCATTTCTATTCTTCACATTTGAAATTATCTAATGAAAGGAGCTTTGTGAGGTTTTTGTAGGAAAACATACAGAGAGACTAGTCCTGCTAGATACTTTAACTTTTTAAAAAAGGAAAATAAAAAAATATTATTAAAATGAAAGTGTTTATTTAAGTGAGAATGTAACAGAAAATTTACTGCAGTTTTATAATGCATGTTAATAGGCAATGGGTCCAGAATCAGTATGACTGAAGTTCCCAGGGTGCTACAATGGAGACAAAGGAAGTAGGAAGGAAAATGTGTATTTACTACAATTACCTTACAGTAGTTAACAAATTTAGAAAGAACACCTGGAATTTTTAAGGCACTAAATATTTCTAAGGAACAGTAATTATATAATTATATTATACTTCCATATACAAATCTTTGAAACATAATACATTCTTAATGTCTACACATTTGCACACCGTAGTTTTCCTCTTGCTTATTTCCAGATACCAAATTATGTATTCAGTATATTCTGATTATTCTCTGTCTTTTCCTCTAAAGGCACTGGCTTCACATCTTAATTGCGACCCAGTGGAGATAAGTTCACCACAACATAATTTAATGAACTATGGAAGAGTTACCTCTTCCTGCATGAAGTATCAAGCTGCATGTCAGAGAAAGAGTATCTCCTAGGTGATGTTTCAGGAGATAATAATTAACTAAGACATTTTCTAAAATAATACCACCCCACACAAATGCAGCCCTTCCCCCCCCCAATTTGGACAACACATAAAGTGAATTAATAAGCCAAGGACACCATTCCTAAAAGAAATTCAGAACCACAATTTCTTTCCTCCATGAAATCACAGACTAGAAGTCAGAAACCTACAGTACAGACAAGGGGATTTCCCTGGTTTTCCCCTTCAGCTTCAAAGGCTGAATTGTACTTGATTTACCCTTCACATCAGTCTTGGATGTGCCATCCCCACAGTCCCTTCCAAGTGTGGAGACTTTCCTTTTTGCCCTAAATGATCCTGAGCAGATCAGCAGCAGCACTCAGCACATGCAGCTGCCAGCTTGGCACCTCCTGCCCCTTTTACTGGGGCCTTTGGGAAGAAATTTCTGCAGCACCAGCTTTACTGTGTGTTTAAGTTATTTATATTTTTGCGTAGGGAAAGAAACTCGGAATTTAAAACATCCCCTGTGAGGTGGCCTGGGGAGCAGGACTGACCTGCCTCCCATCTCCCTCCCAGCACACTGCCATCCTTCATCTCCCGTATCCACACCTGTTGTTTCCAGCCTGTCCCTACCTTAAACAGTGAAGGCATTCTTGTGTCCCTTGATCTTTGTGTATTTTTACTAATATACAAATTAATTAATTTGTAATGCAATTACAAATTTAAATTATGCCATTTAATCTTAATTAGACTTCAGATTCCTCAAATTAGGGCATGCAAGTCAAATGCTGGCTCCTAAGTTCAGAAAGGTGTGTGGATTTTTAGGCATTTTTACAGCATTCAGCCACTTTGATCACAGCTTCCACGCCACCACTAACAGATAGTCATGTGATTAAAATGAAAGCTATTTCACCAAGAACTGCTGAGACAGCATTTCAAAAATTCTATTTTAATATTCATTAATTAAATGTGTCTGTGTTTCTGTCCTTTTAGCAACCAACCACTGATGCTGTTAAAACATTCAAATGAAGGGCTAATTATTCATATTCCAAGAGAAACCTTATTTGCTACAACAGCACCTATAATTAGCAAGGCAAATCATCTTCTTGTAGTCATTTAGAGGAACCAGAAGCAACCACATTGATTCTGGTCTTGATAGCAGCAAAATATTTGCCATTTCCTTCTCCATGAAAAGGTGCATGGTGTTAGAGGCTCACCTTGGGAAACGGCAATTCTGCTTTCTGGCTCTGACTTTGCTCCCTAAACAAAGCATTTATTAGACCTTTTGCATGTAATGACTGTTTCTGTAGTCTAGTTGTATGAATCTGTCTCTGTTTTATTTAGCAAGCTTAACTATTCTTTCTCAGGAATTTCACAAAACTAAGATTCCTTGAATGCACAGCTGCATTTGGATTGCATGTCCATCTTCTCCACAGCTGTGTCATAGCTAAGGGGCACCTGGAAAATGGGAAATGGGAACCCGGGTGCAGGTGGCCAAGCAGGTTTTTTAGACAGAATGGGACAATCCACGAGTTGTTTCACTGATAATTTCAGTTTCCCATCATGAGGAGGAGCTGAAGCCAGACCCCATGGCTTGGACCTCCAAGGAGGGGTGGCCAGGTCAGGGTATGCAAAATATATGGGAACCATTCTACACTACATTTTCAAGTCCATGGATTGCTTTTAAGGTAACTAAAAGGTCCAAAACAAAGGAAAGAAAATTAAGGTTACACCTAGCAAACCTCAATAGAAAGAGGTCTGTACATCCACAAAATAATTTTAGTAGGTCACAGACTTAATGGATGTTGAAGCTACAGTTTAAAGGGTATAGTAACCAGAAATGCATCTAAAGCTATGCATTTGGTTTGAACTGTAAACCAGAAATAATCTCTCCAAAAGGAGATTGAAGTAAAGCATATTAGGAGTGCTCTACACCAGATACAAATAACCACCAAGCTGGAAAGTTGCATTTCCTCACTGGGCCAGTGCAGAAGCATGGTCAGCCATAGCCCTTTTTGCAGCCTCGCTCAGGGTTACAGGGAAAAATCCCAGCCCCAGATTTCTTCAGAAGCCACTATTCAGAGAACTTTTGAGGATGAGTCTCTGAGGGTGCAGACCTCTCTTCCCCTCCCTCTGGTTCCCTGTGCTGCTCATCCATGGCTCCAGCAGTGAGCAGTGCTGTGTACAGATCATGTTAGATACACTTCAACTGCTCACAGCAACCCACATTTTAACCTCCTGCAAACATATATATTTCAGATCTCTTCTAACATTTCTTTCTATATCTGAAACAACAGGAAGATACATCTGGGGAAATAACCAAAGCTTCAGAAGGGTTAGTTTGTTTTAAAATTCAGCTTTCCCAAAAAATAATGCAGAAGTGATGCACGTAGCCTCTGCTACAGCTGGTGAATCCTTTAAGCTGTACTTCCATTCAGTCACTGTCCCTCTGCCCAGACAACAGTGCAAGCCCCTATGGAAGTGAGTGGGACTGGAAGGGGACAGTATCCAGAAATGCTACAGGCAAGTTAGAGTGGGAAGGCCCTAAAGCAGCAGTGCTCAGTCTCAGCAGGTTTCAGTGACACCTCTGCTTTCAACCTTCTGGTGCACCGGGCACATGGATCTTCCTTGGCTTGCTTTAGCCACTCATACACATAAATAACTAATTTGCTCAATGATTATGTTGGCTCCTAAAGCAGGTGGAGGTCCATGTACTTAAAAATAGCTTAAGAAAACCTGATTCAAAGACCATTGGAGAGAGTAGTAACTTTTCTCTTGACTCACTTTGGATTGTGTCCCAAGAACTTAGCAGTTTCTGCAGCCCCTATGCTTCAGTAGAGTTGAACTCAGCTTACTGAACATGATACTCTGCTTTTTTCTTATTACTGGTTAAAATTCATATTCAAGTACAGCACTTTGAATCAGAGGTTTTCCCCAGATGCCTCTGATGCTTATCCTCCTTTGTTAAAGAGAATGCTACTTCATCTTGCAGAGCTGGTGGCCTCTATTCAAAATCTGCCGTGCTGCAAAGAATGATGTTGTCAGACAGACTGATCTTTCTCCAATAGCTTTTGCAGCACTTTTGTTATACAGATGTTAAAGATAACATGGAAGAGAAAAGGAACAGATTTAGAGTCTTGGGATAACAAAATACAAAGCATGACAAAGACTCATAATACTGATACTTGTAAGTGAAGGAGTTACTGAGTAAGTCTATTCTGAGTTTTGGGGAAGAATAAGAGAAATGAGTAATGTAGGTTGCTAAAAATAATAAATAGATTTTTGGGAAAAATGATAACAATATTCTTTTTAAGGCTTGTTCATTGCTTTGTGTCATTGCTGTAACTGATACTTAGTTGTGCTAACTGGAAAGAGCATCAGTCCAAGACAGCACACCTTCAGCAGTCTGAGCCTCCAACTCACAGCTAAGTTAATCCAGGGCACTATTAAGTACAATAAAAGACCAGGAATAACACATATATCATGGGAACAGAGAGCCACAGTACTTAATCTAGCTCTGTCAAACAGAAATTATAATGAACAGATTTTAAAATGCATTGATATGGAGAGTCCTTAGTAACATTACACTGACTTAAAAGTGGTGGCCCAGCCTTTGGGGCTGAGTTCTGCTCACAGGGTCTACAGGTGTACGTAGACTGCTAGATGGTGTTTCCTCAAACAAGAAAAAGATCTCACTTACTGGTAACTCTATGTTAGCAGATTTCTAGTAGTGCTAAATACTTTGCAAAACCTGAGATACTGAAGAGTAGAAAGTCCCACAGAGAAGAACTAGTTAGAGGCAGAGGCGGCAAAGCACAGGGTTCATTATGCAACTACACGTCCAGAGACAGCTTGTGCAAGACTGAAAGAGATTCTTCTATATCCTCCTTCATGGGAATTGTTCTATTCTCCAAGTAAACAGAGAGTACAGGTTGCCCTGAACTCACCTTATTGTGGCTAGATTTCCTATTTCATGGAGTGAGCCCTGCTCCCATTAGAAAGAAGGACAAGAGCCAACGGAACAAGAAGCCCTAAGACAGTGCCTGGTGTTAAATGGAGCCTGGATCTCCTCACTGCTGAGGCACTGCCCCGCTGCTCCTCACGGATGGAGCTGCAGTACCTGGAGAAGGTTCTTGGAGCAGACATGGGCTGTTCCAGGGCCCAGGGCACCCCGTGTGCAGCCAGCTGCTCCTGCAGTGTTTCTCTCTCTTTGCTGCACCTAGTGAACACGTTTTAAAGGATACAGACACCAAGTAGAGAACACACGTGGTGGGCTCCCTCCAAGTATCTTTTTCTTGCTTTCTACCTTCGTAAACAAGTTTAAAATGCAGCAAAGAGGAAAATTGCTAGTGACACTTCAGACCTTGCTGGGCCTCCTACCATTACCACTCTGAACAGCACAGAGAAGTAGTTATGCTAATTAAAAGGGTTGGAGTAATAATTTTGAAATAGCAGGTGCCTAACTTGCCATTTTTGAGTGAGGTCGTCTAACACAGTTCTTGAATTTTCTGTATTTTTTGGACAAAGTATTGTAGCCTGCACAAGTCTTACAATTAAAAAGCTATCTTAGTGAATAGCATGTACCAGAGTTGAGGATTAGGCAATCTTATTCCTGTAATAGGATTTGCCTGCTAGTTGTCACTGAAATGACAGCAGCCTCTGTTATTAGGAGCATAGGAATTGCCATGGTGGCTCAGATCAGCAGCCCTTCTATCCATTAAAATGTCCTTTCTTTAGCACCAAGCAGTATGTAATGGTTTAGAAGACAATGCAAGGTAGTCTGCTCTGGAATAAACTGCTATCAGGTAACAGTTCTTCAATATTCTCATTAGTAAGACACAGGCTATGCCCTAACCCAGGAGCACTCATATTTTTTACAGAACTCTTTTTGTGTTGGCAAAGAAGCACAATCTTTTGATTTCTGTTCATAAAATTTGCTTTCTGTGACTCCCAAACGGTTGCATAATTCAGAAGACACACGGTGTGATGGCTGTCCTTGTTCTTCATCTGAATTTGTTTGTGGCACCCCGGTCACAGGCAGAGCAGCCCATGATGGTTGCATGGTTAGAGCTCCATGAGAGACAAAGACCAAAAATTGAGGGATTCACCCAAACGTGTGACACAGTGATGGCAAAAAGTGAGATACTTAGAGAAGACACTTTCCTGTTGCTGAAATCATCAAGCTTCAGGATCAATTTGAGAAATCTTGGAATTCACAAGACAGCAGCAATGGTTGTGGAAATTGCAACTGAATTCAGTGAGAACTCCTACTGACTTTTGGAAAACAAATTCAGATCTTTAGGCAGGGCTGTCAGGAAAGAGGTGAGCTACAGTAGCTTCCCTGGGCAGCTTCTCTGTAACAAGGGATCCAGAGCACCAAAGAACCACCTTTGCTGCATCAGCACAGTCCTGCCCTGTCCCGCTATGTGTATAAGGTGCAAGGGAGGAGGATGCTCAGGAAGGAGGGGAGTAGAGGTGGGTGATGTGAGAAGAGCGGCTCTCTGAATGTTTGTCTCATCAAAGCTCAAAATAATACCTGCCCATGGCTAGGTCACAGATCAGTCTGGTTCTGACTTCACTTATAAGCTGCAATCATTTCATGATTTGGGATTCTTCTTTCTTTATACTCCAAGTGATCGTTCTGAAAACTTACACTATGACTTCTGCATTTTTGTTTCTACTGCATAAGTAAGACTGCAAAAAAGCTATGAAAGCAGTACACTGCAGTATCAGGTAATTATGTCACAATACACTCAAGCTCTTTCAAATCATTCATTAGTCAAACATCTGCTGCAGATTAACATAGGGCCAAACTTGTCTGTTAGATAATTCCATGGGCTTTGGTACCATTTAAGCAAAGGATGATCTGTTCCAACACTTGAACTGTCTGTGCGTAATTTACTCTGGTTTAGAGCTTCTCCCTTGCACTGCTCTAGCTTGAAATCCTCTGGCAGTGCAGTTGCTATTTACTAGCTTGTGCTGACACATCCGCTTTTTCTGACTTACTTCAAGAAAATTCAAAATGCACACACTGCCAAGGAAATGAATTTATTCAATAAGCCCAGCAATGTCTACTCTTACTAATTCTGTAATGCTGGAATAAACAAAATCAGAAATTATGTTTGGCTTTCTAGGCATCAATATACCTCATAAATCTGCAAGGACTCATAAATTTCACTGCATAAAACCTGATAGAAAGGCAACTCTTAACTTGGAAAATTCATATTACATTTTAACCGAACAGCAAATGAAGCTAATATGTATTGATTGCATTAACAATTCATAAGAGCACAGAAAAGAAATAAACAGTCTTTATAGTGTTGCCATGTCTTTGAGGCATTGATTAAACTCTGTAGATGCTGGTCTGTCACTCCAGCAGCTGTTCAATAAGTCCATCAATGTCTTTTGTCATTGGTCTGACTGTCCTCCTCCTTCCACGTTGGCAGATA
Organism: Corvus kubaryi; assembly: GCF_017639235.1. Lineage (NCBI taxonomy): Eukaryota > Metazoa > Chordata > Aves > Passeriformes > Corvidae > Corvus > Corvus kubaryi. The sequence goes on along the minus strand of NW_024581093.1, from coordinate 18,942,300 downwards.
TTTCAAAAAATGAACTGTCACCATGGGATAATCAATTAATCAAGCGTGAATTGCTTGACCGAATCTCCTAATGAATGTTAACATGTAAACACTTGTCAGACACTTGCAGACCAGAGGGGTTGTGTGGTTATGTTGGTGTCTGGGAAGCTGACTGGCAGCACAGCCCATGAGCACAGACCTATCTCATTGTGTTAATAATGCACATTGCTTACAAGGATTTCTTTAAAATAGATTAGCTGCAACCGTCATGATTTTATTGATTTTACAATCTTTTCTCCTTCTATGGAAATTGAGATGAATCTTTGCAGGAAGAAGGTGGTACCCAACAGGAACTAGGGGATTACACAGGGTGTGAATGGTTGATGCATTTTCATGAGCCATTGCCTCCCCTCACAAGAGCAGTTTGTAGCCAATCCCTGTAATTACAATACTGCTTAGCAACACCCCAAAAATCCTATTGCTATTTCAATGATAAGCCTCATTCATAGGGATTACATTTGTTAAATTAATATTAAAACTATGCAACAGTTCTCTGTGAAGATGTACATTTTAATTATTTTGGATAAATATGGTGGCTTAAACCACTGTGACTGTGATTAGCAGAAGAGTGGAAGGTAGCTATTTCAGCAAACAGTATTAATTGTCTGCTATGCTATCCAGGATCCTAAGGCACACTAAAGTATCAATTTTTGTTCTCTAAGCTTATTCTTGAACCTTTAAGTAAATCATTTTATTATTCAAACTGGTCAACAAAGTGGGTTAATGAATTTTTTAAACAAAACCATTTTATTTCTAAGGTCACTGAATTTCAACCAAACACTAGATTTTGTCCCTCAGAAGTTTTGTTTCTTTTTTTTTCCAACAAAACTTGCAAAAGGAAAAATTCAGTATGTTATTTTTCTACATTCAAACACAGCAGTTTTACGTATAAATACACTTTTTTCTGGAGCACTTCCCCCCCCCCGGGAAGAGGCCCCGGGGGGCAGGGCACTTTTTAAAATGAGGGCACTCATTCAGATGAAGGATTATGGGTTTAGTAATCCAACTTTAGTCAGGCCAGTTGTAAATTCTGAGCCTCTAGTGCTGTATCTGTAGTGATGAGCTGCACTGTGCGAGCTCGAGGCAGAACTCCCCCTGGTTTACATGGGAGTGTTGGAGACTGGCTGGATGATGCAGCCAAGCGGTGTCAGACTTTGCGTACAGGAATGATTTTACAGTATGTTCCTTTTAAAATTCAAAATCACAATTTATGGACAGGAACTACCTTTTAACCTTTATTTTTTTAATGCTGCCTCTGCTCTGAGCAGATTTTTGAAAATTCACTAAGCTAATTTAAACAGAATGTCATTCTGTCCTCCACGTGGCAGCGCATGCCTGTCTGCAGGAGAGGGCCCAGAACACGCAGGACGGGCTCCCGCTGGCGCTGGCACACACGAGTTTGGCATATGGGAATGTGTGCGACCCAAGAATGCACATTAATTTGGAAGGGCTGACATTTATGAACTTGGATTGAGCTGCTTCCCATGATTACAGAGCCATATTTCTGGGTGACTTTATCAGGAGCACCTGGGATGGAACCCTGTGGGGCTGTTTCAGAAAGCACCCAAAGTGCAGCAGCAGCCCCAGCTGGGCAGCCTTGGAGTTCTCTGAGTCTGAGTAAACAACACACAGCAATCGGTCCAGGAAAATGACATTTTAATTGTATTGATTTTTATTTTGTGAATTTCATTTATGAAAATGGCACACAGACCTGTGGAATGATGTGCGTTGGCTTTTCATTCTGAAAGGAAGCAGGATGTTCTTTAACGCCTCCCAGATTGCACAATGTTATTAATCTGCTATAGAAAGCATCAAAGAATGAAAATGGCATCTGAGACAGTACGTATCACACTGTATGCATGCTTTGCAAAGCATATAAAAGCATGAAAATATGCTTCCAGTTGGTTTAATGCTAGTTACCCTGTACATTTCTCTTTTTGATAGAATCAGTAAGGTTGGAGAAGACCTCTAAGCTCACCAAGTCCAACCATCAACTTGCAAGGCCCAATCTTTTTGTCACATTATTGTAATAGAATATTTACTTAAATTTACTTATATTATTACATTCAATGCAAACATGTGAAGTCGTTTCCAGAAAGTAACTAAACTTATAAACCTTGGCTTTATCAACTTTGCAAAGCTTGAATTTAGATCAGTCAATATACAGCTCTTCTGTTTTAATCAAAACTGATTTTTAAATACTATTGCCACTTGCTTTTCTGGAACCACATGTGTGATAAAGCAGAGCAGCATGTTTCATTCATTTCCTACATTATAGTTTGTAATATAAGTGCTTCTTCTGAATAGCCATGAAATTAATATGTAAATGAACTAGTGGTTATTTTCTCAAGAAAGAGACATGCCTTTGGAGGAGAAGTAAGCAAGGAACTCCCACCCAGTCTGCACAAAATATTCTCTATCTGTGCCCTCTTGAGTGTGGTCTTCAAAATAAAAGGAAAAAGAGGATGGCAGTGTTCAAGTGTAACAAAAATTTACCAGTTAATATAGTTATCAAGTTTAGTTTGCTTATCCTTATGGAGTCTGATTCTCATTTATGCTTTTTCACTATAATGTATACCCTGGGAAAGTCCATGTAAATAGCTAGAAAGTTTAGAGGGGTGTTAATGTAACTAAAAAGAAGGTTCTCATAATGACTTTATATATTTATATTTATATATAAATAAATGAAATAGCCTGAAATCTTCAGACATTATTTACAGGTTTTATTTAAGGAATGGACATTTTTGCTACTTCCCTGGATTTAACAGTCAGTAGAAGGCATACATAAATATAAAGGATTGAAAAGCCATTCCCTACATTTGCGAAGCCTGGACTCTCCCTACGTGGCATTCTCAATCCTTTAATATTCTGTGATGGTATTTTTGGGCTCATAATAACTATTCTATGATGTTGTTCAGGTTTTGTTCCCAAGCTCATTTAAGCTTGCATATCTGTGTAGCTGCAAAACCCCAAAATCCAAACAGAAAGGCACATTGTAGCAAGTACATCAAATCTGTGACCTCAGGAACCACACTGGTGACCATTAGCATGTAATTTAGCCACTGCCTCTGTCAGTGGCTGTGAGCAGGCATCACCACACAAGATCTCCTGTCCCATTGCAGGTTGTCTCATTTCCAGATGGCCCATAGGCTGAACAGATGAATCCACCAAACCCTAGCACTAATGAAAGATGCACAGATTAAGTGTGCATGAAAACGACGTTGCAGTGATACCTGAGAGTCCCATCTATTTTCAGCAGTGCTCACTTTCATTTATGGAGCAGCAATGACATTTCTGACACATGCTCTGTGGCTGTCATAACATTTTTTCTTAACCTTTTGCCAAAAGCTGGAAGCTCCCCACTACCTGCCACGGACAAGTCTGCTGCATATCCAGCAGATGAGCAATTCCAACGTCACCTTGAAGCCTCAACCCACCAGGAGCTGCCTGGGAAGTTATTGCCTGTCAGCCCTCTGCATTTTCTTGTTCAACAAGGACTTGACTTTGGGGGAATCTCTGAAGTGTATTTCATATAGTTTCAAATCCATTTCCATACCTTCTGAAGTGTTTTATCCACAGCACATCTATGATTATCTAACACCGCGTTACAGGGACCTTTTTGGAAAGACTTTGCCTGAAGCACTGATTTTGCAAACGTAGTCATACATGCTAAACCTTAATCATGTGCCTACTCCTGTGAAAACCAGTGACACAGTGTGAATATTTGCTTTATACTTAATACACTGCGGAGTGATATAATGACAGAAAAGCTTCTCTGTGTAAACAGGGTAAGGATTGTGAGAAACTAAGCAAAGGAACACCTACACTCCTCCCTTCTTCCCTCATTGCAAAATTTTTTTCTGTCTCTCAGTGGTATTACTGTATATTTCAGCTTCTACACTTCTAAAGCTGTTTTTTATTCAGTGTTTTCATTTAAAAATGCTCACTGAAGATATAAAGAACCTATAGCACCTGTATTTTGAAGGCTAATTAAACTCACTGTATCAATTTTCAAGCTTTAAAAAATTATTTTGTATTTATTTGGTTAATCTTAACATAGTAGAGGTTTTGGGTTTTTTTACAGTCATCTTTAATATTTTTCTGTTAAGATGAGGGCAGAACACTTACTTCATGAAATGAGAACTACTCACATAATCACATGATTGCGGGAGAAAGAGATTTGGAAAAAACCTCATGCTTGTGAAAAAAATTTTTAAATCATGTTTAAAATACAGTAACTAGTGGTGGTGGTGGTGGTGTTGATAGTAATAGTAATATTATATCCACCTTTCGCCAAGGCCAACTTGAGTGTGTCTTGGAGCACAGTTTGCTCACACCTGGAGGACAGAGAGCAGCACCAGGTGCCTCACAGGACAGGCAGGGGTGGCAGGTTGGTTCCCACTGGGGAGACAGCAGAAGCATGCACAGGCTGGACCAGTCCTTAAAGATTTGAGATTCCCCTGGTGATGCATAATACCTTGGTCTGTCAAGGAGCAAGGACTGGGTTCCAAGGGCAGGTGGGAGCCCAGGGTGTCAGGAGGGACAACTACAGCAGTGCTGGCAGCAGCTGGGGTGCAGTACAGTCCCTGCAGCCACAGCCCAGTGGCTCACAGTGGCTTACACAAGCAGCACTATCCTCAGACTCCAGGAGCACAGCAGACTTTAATGTCAACTTTCTCCTACTGCTCTTTGAGATAAATACAGCATCCTCCTTAATCCTACCAGTGGCTTAGCTGTGCATTTGCACTACCTACAGCTTACAGGATCAAGCCTGGAGTTGTTAAATGATCCAAGAGAAAAATGTATTTCAGGATTTCCCTATCTTCAAGCTTTACAAAAAGGCTATTGGTGAAAAAGACAGTGAATAATCATATTTGTTCCACTATCAAATGGCAAAATAGAAAGAAAACATTACCTGAATAGGATCCGTTCAAAATGTTTATGCTGCTACTGAATGCCACTTGAATATTGCTGGGTGGATCGATTGAAAGATGGAATTTGCCTCTAGTTCAGAGTTGGAAGTACAGGCTGCACATAGTATGCACCTGGTCAGTCCATAGAAACCAGCAAAATACACAGGCAAAAGGAGAGTCTGGAACCTCCCAGCAGCACAGCAGCACTAGCCCTGATCTGAAGTTGTACTGCTGATGCTCACCTCTAACAGAAATTATTTAACTTTTACTGAGAAACAATGGATGTTCTTTAAGAACTGCAAGATTCCTGCCCAGCTGGTGAGGTCCACAGCACTGCAACTACTCCTTTCCTCATACAAGTTCATCCCCACCCTCACTCAGTGCCAAACCCTGTTAGCCAGCTGCCTTTTTCAGGCAGTGGTTTACAAAAGAACATCTTTTGGCTGCTCTTTAGTGGAGCAGGCATTCCTATCAGAACATACATTGGAAGATTTAGTTTAAAATTTACCTGACACATTACAGATAATAGGATCAGATCTTCAGTTACTGTAATTCCATTACAGAAGTCCTTGTGGAAAGCTAAGGAGAGCTGGTTACCTGCTGGATTTCTCTGGCTAATTATGTCATCTACACCAGGTATTGTTTTGCAGATAGCATTGCACACATGCTGAAAGAGTTAATTAACCAGTAGAGCTGCTTGTGTTAAGCGTTTGTACTGCCTGTACTTTGTTAAAGCATAAATCTATTTAGAAGAGGAATCATTACTATCATACAGGAAATTAGCTCAAAGATAGCTTATTTTTCAGCTAAATATATACCTGCATCTCTCTCCCCACATACAGATAAAAAAGGATAGAAATAATCCCCTTTGTGTGTTTTATCTGTTCTTGCTCTAAATTAACACCTCTGTGCCTAAAAGGAATGCCTGGCACAGCTGATTAGCTGGTCTGAGCTGGTCTCATCAACCTCAGGGACGTCACATCTTTTCCATTGGAGAAGTGCAATTCTTGCTACCCTCTCAATCAATGAGCAATTCCAAACTCAACTCAGATTATAACATTGACTGATCTGTTTTGCTGGTTTTGTTTCAGCAGTTAAATCCTTGCACAAATGCAATCTGAAGTACTAAACAGGCTCAACTCTTTCCTGGTCTGTGTGCTCAAGGCCCAGGGAAGAACTCTTTTGCACTTTTTATCCCATGACAGCAATGTCACTCTCACTTAAAACTTTAGATAGAAGATGTAAGCACCATTAATGCAGAAGGTCTATCAGTAGCATAAGGAGACCTTCTAAAAGCCAAAAATTCATGTAACTAAAGACCCTAATTTTCGTAAGTGTGTCAAGTGGCATAAAAGAAAGGCTTTCTGCTGTATTTAATAAACGTCACATGTAGGCATGCTGGCAGCCTTCACATGGGCCAAGGGACACACAGTAAATTCCTACAGCTTCAGTGTTTACCTCATGGCTCCTTTGAAAACAACAGTGGCTAACTGTGTTGATGGGAATCTTGCCTGAGGTCCCTGAGCAGTCATTAAACCCTTAGCTTTCTGTTCAGTATGAAATGATGTGCTCGTTCTGCATTTCTTTCACTGAGCTGCTATGGAGGAGCCATGATTCAATTGATATGCCTGGCTCAAGCCCAAAAATGATTGCACTGCACTTTGCTGTAGCAGGCTGTCAGCTCACATTCAGAAAGCCATACAGGATGCAATTGTCTGGTCACTGAAAATAGCTTTGGTGCATATTTAAGCCATTTCAATGTGGCAATATGAGAATTAATTCCTTCTTCTCCTCCTGGAGATTGATCATTTGCATGGCAGTCCTGCTCAGTGTGCACAGAATCATGGCATCCCACAACATATTAATATTTTAGTTTGTTATCTCTTAAGTTATTTTTAGCAGCCAACTGTCCTTGTGTGAAGCTGCAAAGTGCAGCAGGATGCTCAGGCATGTTGTGTGAGTGGTCAAGGACGCATTGTCATGCAGCTGCTCAGCAGGCTGCAGCCTTCTCTATTATTAAAGTCATCTCTGAACTACCACTCTAACACATGTAATCATCAGACACAGGATGTCTTTTCCCACCTGCTCACTATTTATTACCCTGCTATCCTTCAAGTTTTAACAGCAACTTGTGTTTCAGCTGATAAACACCTAGAACTGAGATTCACTACAATAAAGGACAGCATTTTGTGATCAATTTATTTTGAGTGACTGGAGTATATTCTATTTTTCAGTAGGCATTTCTATTTTTAGCATTGGTTTAAGGATTGAGAAATTTATAACGATCAAACTTAATTAAATATCCATATTCTGGCTTTACAGGCAAGAATCACAATAAACCAAATGGGTAATAGATTCTGTTGCTTCGTCCTCCTTTTTGAAAATGCACAAGTTTTCTATAGGAGCTGAAATACTAGAATATCAATTTGGAAATGGATTTATGTCAAATTTTATATGCTGGAAAGATCTGTGGTCCCCAACTGAAACCTTTGCTGCTTTTTTGTGACACAGTAAAGGCTCAACAAGATCTATGATGCACTAGCTGTATATACAACATATTAATTATCTCAGTTTCTCTACTCCTTCAGAGCAGAACTTTTTCCATTTGGCAAATTAACACAGTGCATATAGGTATTAAGGGATACATTAATTTTATTATTTCCCCCCTTCCAATACAGAGAGTGAGAATATGAGTTGTTGAAATCTTCAGCAGTCATTAATGTTACAGAATCTGAATTTGCTAGGCAGAAAACAAGGGAAATACCAATGTCACTGGAGGAGCCTTGCAGGCTCTCAGTCTCACAGGCTTCACCTTCAGGAACCAGCCTTTCTGAAATTATGGCTTGACTTTGCCTCCACAAGTAACCACATTTTGGATGCTAAAAAAGCTGGCAGAGAAATTTTCCTGCTTGGCTCTTGTGAAAGTCTTCGTTCTCACACAAACGAGCTGAGAAACGGTTTGCTATTTCGTAAACCAAGGCTTTTTATCTCACAGGTGCAAACTTGTTTTGTTACGGTACACTGAAGAAAATATTTTGAAATAGGTGTTATACAGTTCAGCCAATCACTCTGGGAGGTGGATGGTCAAGCACCCAATAATGTTTTGCCACTCTTGCGAATCAAGTTATATAAATGAGGTGGTAATCAATGAAATAATCCCATTCTATCCTGGACCTGAATTCCGTGTCGTTCCTCTCGCTGTCCCTGTGGACAACAGCGACACCACATTACAGTCAGGGTGATCTCTGCACAAAAAAAAAAACAAAAGGAGAAGAATCCAGTTGATAGTCACCTTCAAAACGGAAACAAAAGAGGATGGAGAGCTCTCTCGATTTTGCTTCACGTGTGATTTCTGCCCAATCCTGTTCTGCAGTTGCCACCACTGAGAAGAGGAAACTTCCCAGAAGTGCAGACACGGAGCTGGAGCGACACTTGTGCCGTGCACCCTCTCCTCGCTCGTTCCTGCGCCAAGGCACGGAGGGGACTCATCACCACCTCCACACCTTCCCTTCCCTCCCGCTGCTTCATCCCTGCAGCCCCTGCTGGCCGAACAGCCGATCCTGACAAACCAGTGGGAGCAGCAGGGCTGGAATTTCCATCCTCAGCAGCCGGCAGGCCCCGCCCGGTGCCAGGCGGCGGCTGGAGCAGCAATCCCTGCTCCCTGCAGGGCTCCTCTCTGCTCACCCCGAGCAGATTTGCATCCCCGCTAACCAGGGACTAAGCCCTGTTTCAGCTGTCTGTGTTTGAACACTGCTAAAGGGCAAGTGAGAAAACAAGGTTCAGAAAACACGGATTTCCTGATTTGTGTATTTCACTAAACAGCTTTATTTCACTATAGGAAAACCAAAGTGGGGGATCCTACAGTTGTTGTTTGCTGTAGAGATTGTTATGTACAGTAGAGGTTGGATTAATATCGTACTGAAATACTAAGGAAATACTGCTTATTCAGCTTTTGAATTTTTTTCCAGCCAGTTCCAGTGGGCTTTTATTTTTCTTTCTTCTGTCCCTTGCTTATAGATACATACTCATGTTCACCCTCTCATATGGTATATAATGTCCGAAATTTTCATGTATTTTGCAGAAAAAAAAATAGATTGTCTTATATCTGTAGTCATTATATGATACAACAAATACTACAAAACTGGTATAAGAGGAATTTAAAATCTTAATTCATACTACGTAAATCAAATAATATGATAGCTCTTCCTGAGTAAATCATATTCTCAAGGAAAGAGACCCAGATTTGAACTATTTCTTAATAGTAATTCTACAGTCATTCCATAATAGATTATAAAAATTCACATGCTCAGTACCAAACTATCTATCAGAATATAAGAGGCATATGACAGGGAGGATATGAAAAGTGCAATTAATTGGTTCATAATTTATTAATGATAGAGTGAGGAGTTGGAAGGGGTGGCTTTGTTTAAAACACCTAGACTTCACTGTAATAACATGTTAAAATCTCAGTAGGATTGCTTTTAGGAGGAAATGGGATAAAATCACATAATTAATTAACTTATAATTTATTAATTCAAAAGGAGTTGGAGGAGGCAGACTTGTTTAAAACATCTAGACTCCGTTGCTAATGAATATTACAGTCTCAGTAAGACAATCAAGTCCTTCATTGTGCCCAACATGTAAAGCAAGGACTGCACCAATTCCTGTGCACACATCTGAGGGGTGTGGGGTGTGGGGGCTCTTGGCACATCACACTTAGGAAAATTGTCAGGGCTGCATTTGAGTGATAGCATGGCCCAGAAAATGAAGAATGTGCCGTGGTACAATACAGCCAAACTGTTCCCTCCCCCTACTGAAATTCCCAGGTTGTGAAAAACTTGTTATGGATACTTGGTCATTAAGGTATCAACATACAAACTGCCCCAGGAGCCTTTGGGCTGAAAAAACTGGCATGAGCGCTTAAATGTAGATAAAAAAGCACTGCATTTGGTAATTAAAGTTGATAATAGTTGACTGCAGGTCTGTATGTAGCAAAGCACTTCCATGCATGCTGAGCTTGAAGTAATTAATTAGTTTTGCTTACACACTTTTAAAAAAAGTCAGGTGAATGACTTCTGTAAGTAGCAGCAGTTCTGGAAAACTAAGCTGAGGCTTACTTTGAAAAGACAGGTTTCTAAAACAACCTGCAGTTTTGTTTCTGTGTCCCTCATATTTCAACCTCACTGTTAGGTCCTACATGGCAGATAATTAGGTAATACAACACTACCTCTGAACACGTACATTCACTGCTTAAATTCACTGCATGTCCTAAACAAGCCAATAAACAAAAGGTCTCGGGTGCTCAGCAGCACTTTTCGGGATAAGGCTTGTAATGAGAAGCAACTACTCACAGGTTGTGGTTGCTTGGTAATCGGTGAGAAAGGATGAGGACTTGTGCTTCTGTCTACAGTACAAATACTTCTGGCTGCAGCCTCCAGATACTCGTGAACATCAGGTTTGTTGTTGTGGGCAGGTAAGAAAGTGCCACAGCCCCATCTGAGAGAGCTCTTTGTCATTTCTTTCTTCTGTCTTAGAAAGCAGCACAAGGATGACATTGCGGAGTACAGCAGGAGCCCCCCAGAGTAATTCAATCACTTTGAGCTCTTCTGTTTGAGTCTGGTTTTGGGAGCAGCTGTACAAGCCACAGAAAATGTCCTGTGAAAAGCAGGGCTGTATTTAACATGGCTTCAGTGGCTCACGAGCAAAAGGTTCCTGGCTACTGAGCGTTATTTCACACAAGTGTCACCTGCACCTCCATACAAACATCTGCACATGTCAGAGAGGTGTTGAATACATATTTAATAGACTTGTTCAGTAAACACATCCTAATGGAAGCAGTATTTGCTAACAAGGGCAGTCCTGTCCGTGGCTTTTAGTGGTAACACTCAATGAGTAAAGTGCCTCTGTGCTTTCCTGGGTTAGGCAGCTGGATCTCATCGCTGCACTGCAGAGCCCGTGCTCATGTCCACGTCGGCAGAAAAAGTACACTGAGGCTTGTTTTCCTACCTAACTGCGAAGGCAAATGCCACAGGTAACACATGTCCCAGTGCAGGAAAACCCTAAAGAGCCAACAAAATCTCTGTGTATGATCTCAAGGAGCTTTTCTAAGCTTCACCCTTAACAGAGTATCTATAATTATTGAAATAATTAGATCAGACTTCTATAGAGGCAATCCAAGACACTCGTCCCAGATAAATGGGTGATTTGTTTAAAATGACTAATCCTGAGCACAGAGAAATGATTGCAGACCAAACCAGTTACCTCACCCCACGCAGGGCTAACTGGAAGAAGCAGCCCTAGTTTCATTCACGTATTCCAGTTATTTTACTTTTTTTTTCAGTGTAGTCCGAACCAAACTCCCCAGCCCTAACTAAACACTCCTGAAACCTGGCATCCTTCTAGTGTAATTGCTGAGGCATTTATATTTGTGATGGAGCACAGCTTTTTATCAAGCTTGACTTTCTCATGAAGATTCATTTCCACAGTCTTTTATTTCCCATTGACTGTAACAATTCACAGCCACAACACCTCCTGGTACCATATGATGAACTTACAGAGCTTTGCAGCAGGAGCTGAAGGGAATAACATCACGAATGCATGTTAGTGCAGGGCCATCAGCACCACTCCTATTAAACAACTGGATATTAAAGTGCCTCTCCTGTACACAACTGTGAGACAAACTCTTCTTCTGCATAAATCACGTTGGTATCAAGGGCTGAGCATGCAGACAGATGCTGTGTTAGGAACTCTACCTCAGAACAGCCAAGTTAAGCCCACTGTTATAGGAAATCCTTACTCTTTAGAAAACCCAAACATATGGCAATAATACCTGCTAAAAATAATATGTTTCTTTCAAAGCTAAAGGAAGCAGAAAACTTGAAGAAAGTACGCTTTTAAAAACATTTAAATATTTGCATATTTGCTGATCTAAAGGAACAAAGGATCCAGGTTGCCTGAGAAATGGATTATTCAGAGAATAATGTAAACTTCTTTCCTGCTATGTGCTGCTTGTGTTAACAGGGGAACCAGACCCCTGTGTTTAATTTCCCCAGACAGCTGTGCAGACCCAAACAACATCAAAGACACTGCTTCAGGGAGTGCCACATCAGACACATGGCAGTTTGCTAAACCAAGTCTCTCTGCTATTTTCCACAGCAACCTGATCCTTCCCTTTGATTTTTTATGAAAGTATAACACAGGTACAGTGAGGCAAGAAAGGGTTAAGAAGAAAATGTGGTCTTCATACTTTTCTGATTTTGTGAGCATGAATCTCTTTCATGGAACAGCTGTCAAGTCAGCCAACGAAACAGGTCTGCTTAGGTCTCCTGACAATACCAACTGCTGTTGTTCATGTATCCTCAGTGACAGCAGCAAGATGAAAATCGAAATGAATCGCTCTACAAATGAGACACTTTTCTGCTTTGACTTTCCAAATGTGACAGTGTTGTTTGTTTTTTCAGTCAGCAACATTTAGAGATGTTAGAAGGCTCTGGTGTCAGGAAGTTGCTCAGGGGGCAGTTTCAAAAATTTAAAAAAAAAAAAGGGGGGGAGAAGTCTGCGTAACAGTTGCTTGCATAATAATTTTTGCATTTCTGTCATTAGTACTACTGCCACAATACTGAACAGCAAAATATTCCTAGCCAAACAAACAACTGCAGGCTTTGAGCAGCAACTGTGAACATTTCGTATCTCACTACAAAGTATTTATTCATTATCCTTACTGTGCTAGGGGTGCAAAAAGCAGGTTCTGGCCTCAGAAGCCACTGCTCAGCCCCAGCTCCTGTGGAGGGGCTGCAAAGCACAGATTCATTCCCTTCTGTCCTCTGCTTAGCAGAAGAATGTTTCTCAACACATCACTAATTACAGAGAAAAAGAGATTGTTAAAAGTGTTCTTCATTGTAGGTACAAAAATGCTGCTAGCAAGGATTTTCTTGCTATTTTCTAAGTCCTTGAGAGACTTTTCTCTCTCACAGAAGAGGTAGCAGCGAATGTAAACAACCAAGCCACCTGCAACCTTGAAAAATCTTGTTTAGGGTATAGTAGAAAAATATTTTGACAATGGATGTTTTGGGATTTTGGCCAATCACCCCCAAGGGGTGGCTGGTCCTTTGTCCAATTAGACTATGAAGAAAAAAGTCTATAAAAGAGTTTGTAAAATAATTAAATAAATCAATCTTGCTGCACAATTCCTGCCTGCTGGATCTTCTCTCCTCCTCCTCCCTATGGCTGCGGGACACAGTGATATACCCTAGGAACCAGGCCAGCAGTAATACTTCTTCAATATGAGTTTGAAATAGGAACATTTGCCCTCCTATCCAAACAGCTGAAAACACCCTCTAAACAAGCATCTGCATTTTATGTGAAATAATAATAATTTGTCCCCAGCTTGTACCAGGAGAACCTAAGGCACAAGGTAAACACTGAAACCCATCAGTTCGCTCATGTTTTGTGCAATATGCAGCAAGAAACAAAAACTAAACTTGTAAAAGACTGATTTTTTTAACAGTTGCATTAAAACACATGAGCCATATCAAAACAAACACTGAAATATGTTTTTTCACATCCAAATGAAACCTTCCTTTTAAAATACATCTTCACTGTGTCATTCTTCTCCTAATGTACCACCAATACAATACCTATTACAAGAAGCACAATTCAGCTTCTAGAGTTCCCAATTTTGAAAATAGAAAAAATTTAGTGCTAAATTAAAAAAAGATCCCAAAACAACAATAACAACAAACAGAAAAACACCAAAAAAAGGGAGAAGGCTTTTAAAAATGCATTTTAAAAATGTATTGTAGTTCATTTGGCTTCAAAGGAACATAGACCTTAGAGACTTCTCTCCATGGTGGTTACAGAAATGCCTCTTAGAGTAGATCAACTCAGGGCAGTACTGCAGCAGCACAAAGAGAAATCTCTCCCATCAGCATGGCTTTGGCCTGTACTTAGGGATTTTGTGTGTAACTGTCTCAGTTACACAGTGATGTCCCAAATCTCTAGAAACTTTTAGAAGTTTTCTATAAGTCCACTGAGTGAAAATCTGTTCTTAGTCCATGAATATTTCTCCAAAGCCCATCCTTGTCAAACAATCACCTTTAAAACTTCCTCTTCTTTCAAGCAAAATTTCTTTTAGGGAACAGCCTCCAAAATCCCTGGGTTTGCCGGTGCCAGCTGTGAGACATCCACAGAGCCTGATTCTGTTTTAATAATTAGTATCAGTACTATGTGCTAACAGCACTTCCAATCTGAGAGGCTCAAAGTGCTTTACAAATATTAATTAAGCCCCCAAACATGCTGCGACTGTCCCCATATTACCAATGAAGGAAGAAAACTCAGTAATTTGGTCACTTTATGCAGAAAACCTGTGGGATTTGTCAAGAGAGAGTATCAAGAACCCCACAATTCCAGTTTTGTACTGTCAGCACAAAGCCATCTTGCGTTCCTGCAGTTTTGTTAATCTTTTTCTTAAAGTATTTTCAGATTATACAATTTTTTCTTGAACCATATGGGTAGGTAAAGCCAGAAATTCTCCATCTTGAACTGGGTATTTATGTTAACCAGATTATTTTGCATCTGGTCTTCTCTGAAGCTGAGGAATAAGTGAAGCTGAGCACTGTGTGACTGCAGTTACCAGCACTGCCTTGTGAGATCTTGTAGTTTAGCTGCTAAACTTAGAACTATTCTTTAAAACTCTCCATGCTCAGAATGTCTAGTTGGGCTGCTTTTTTTATTCTCTTTTTGTTTTCCCCACAAATTAAGTGATACAGTAGATTAAAAAAACATAGCTGGGGGAAGGGGAAGAGGCAGTATTTTGGTTTCTTTTTAAACTGCTGGAATCAGGTGTATGTTCTGCTGAACAAGTGGCATTGTTGCTAGTAATGGCACAGTGTTGGTGTTAGAGATGCAAAGAAATTGTGTTCAGTGAGAGCAGAGGGTCACCTGTGAGTAACTTTCAACAAGGAGATCAAAAGGCAAATCTCTGAGTCAAAGACCTGAGAGTCAAGCCCAAACTTAGGACACAGAAAAGCTCAGATCAGAAACTAACAGAATAGTCGATTATGTAAAATCTTCATCAGATGACTGATGATAGTGCTGATAGTGTGCTTTCTCTTCTTGATTTTAGTCCTGATGCTTGTGCAGCACAAACCTGCTTCAGTCCACCTGTCAAGGATGCCAAAACCCAGAAATATGAACTATTTTGTTTAGGCACTCTGAATTCATGTACAAACAAGCATGAGGTAGCTCAGTTAACAGGACTGCACTCCCAAAGATGTAACAAGCAATCCTGAAGTGCAGACAAAGGCTTTCAGTGCTGATCAATCATTTCCCGTCCCTTCCCAAGAAGAAAGAGCAGAGCTGGTGCCACCTGGCACAGTGCCAGCACTCCCAACTGTGAAATCCCAATAAAAAGCTGGTTGATAAGTAATGCAACAGAATTTAATTTGGGGATTTTTGGCATCACTGAGCCAAAGACAGAAGAGTAAGTAGGAACTTCCTTGGCTGTTAGCAACAGAACGTTGCCCTCCTCCACAGCAAACCCTGCCACAGAGACAGGCTTGTCAAATGAGCATGTAAATCACTACACATTTCAACCTATTGATACCAGGCCTTTGCTTCCCCCTTCTGATGTTTTTCATGTACCTTCTCCTCCTTTCTAGTTCTTCCATGGCAATAGCCTCTATTTTTTTTAAGCCTTCAATATTCCCCACCAGTGCATCTGGTCCATTTCCATCTGACCACCCTGTCTGAAAAGTAGCCCCAGCCTTGGAATATCTCTGCACTCCCCTGACAGCTAGAGCAGCAGGGCCAGAAATTATAAATTACTCTAGTGTGCCCCAAAACTGGCAGCCCAGGCTGCTTGCTGATGTGTTAATCTACAGAGAATGCTCCTGTCCTGGCCATCCCTGTGCCAGACTGGAGCTGAGGTGGAGGAGCAAGCCTGGCCAGAGCCAGCGTTTTACTGGGCTCAGTGTAGCCATGCCAAAGGGACCACCCCGTGGCCATCAGGTTTGCCAGCTTGCCCTACTCTAGGATATCAGTGGGTTTTTTCGTAGCACTTAAAATGTATAAAGAAGCTGCTGTGGCACAACTGAGCTGGGTTTGGGGCTGTAAAAAGCAAGAAACTTTCACATCTGACAGATTAATTTAAATGAGGTTGGTTAGTCAGAGCAGTTCAGTGGTTTGGAAAGTAAGAATAGGTCCTTAAGAGACGAGTGGGGCCTCGGGGAAATTGATGATAAACAGACTTACCAGCAGGCTAAGCAATTCACTGCAACATATTATATCCATGAGTGTGAAAGCCATGTGTGTATCTGTGTATCTGTAATTTGCATGTGCACACACACATGCACAAATCAAGCTCTAGAGAAAGAGCAAGGGGTCTCTTGTCCCTTAAGTCGTTAGAGCTGAATGGATTTGATCAGCAGGTTGAGACATGATAACCTCCTTCATCTGCTCAGGTGCCAGGGCACAGAGCTGTGGCGCTGTCCTGGATGGTGGGGGAGTGGCAGTGCCATGCCAGGCGCTATCCACAGGCAGCCACAGGCAAGCACTGTCATTTGCTATCCTGAATTTCCTGCTCTGTCCTCCTTTGGTCATTGCAGGATTCCTTCTTGCTACAGAGCAGCCTCTAAGTCAATCCGGCCTTAGCAGTTTTCCCCATCATCTTAATGTCTTGACTGAGGCATATATTTGAAGAATCCATATAATAAATATAATATTTTATGTTGAATTTAGTTATTATATTTGACCTACACCAGAAAAATAAAACATTGACTATTTCCCAGCATTTTAGAGTATGCTTTGGAAGCCCAGGAAACCCAGGGTGAGTTCCTTTTCTTTCTACCTGAGCATTTCTTTTTCAGCCCAAGTCCTGGTTTGACTGGCTTTTCTGAATGTAACACCATAAAGAAGCACATATTTCCAGGATTATAGCAGGTGGGTTCACTGCAGAGTTCAAGCATCAGCTGTTGATCTTTGTTCCTATACTTTGTCATAGTACTACTGCAGCCCCTAAATAACCCAGGGCTGAATTGCCAAACTAAAACCACACCATTTGTACAGATTTTATTTGACAAAAATAATAGGACCCAAATTATGGAGTGATTCAGCTTCTAGTACTGCACAGAGTAGATGAAGCACCAGATTGTAACCTTTTTCAGACCAGCATGAATAACTAGATATAAACTGGTCTAACGGGGGTCAGAACGTGCCCCACCGAGTGGCCACAGCTGTCCCTGTTCATTTTCTCTGCACCAGGGGCGAGTCAGGATCCTCGGAGGCCGTGTGTGCTGCTCGGGAAGGACATGTGCTGGGGAAGGTCTCACCCGAGCCACAGCCTGGCTGTAGGACAGCTCCAATGGGCCTTTCCTCACATTAGCACAGTCTCTGACAAGGGCTAAAATGGCCCAGAAAGAATTACGTTTGAAATACCTAGGAAATGTGGTTGCAAATTTTGTATGTTACAGAAAGGCAAACAACACCCAGAATAAGTGAATCCTGTATTATTTGGACGTGAAATGCACACGAAGGTCACACTGGCCAGCATATGGTGACAGCCATCTTTTCTAAATGATTTCATCTGACATTCCAGTATATCCTGTGCAATCCCTACCTCTGTGCTCAGTGCAGGTGGAACCTCACTTCACAGAAGAGACTTCCACCCTACTTTTGTTAAAGATACATGAAAGTCATGTAAATTCAAACAGCAACTTCAGACACCTTCCTGAAGACATGGTCCTGTGATTTATTTCAGGTATGATTTTTGGTCCTGTGATATATTTCAGGTATGATTTCATTTTAAAAATGGAGGCATTAATGGTATAGACAGAGTATAGAGTGCAAAAAGTTTCTGACAGTGCAAGAAGGGATGCTTTGAATATACAGAAGATCAGGAGTCATTACTTTTTTTGTTATTCTGATTTGATTTTGCCATTGTTTTACTTTGCTTTTGACATAGACCATGTAAACTGAGCTGTAGTAAAAAGCCTCTAAATAAGCTCCTGCCTGGAAGCATGCTGGAATACATCTTGCTCATAGGCCTTGCCTCCTTCACTAGGGAAATTTTTCTGTAAGTAGTTGTTTAGAAAGTTGTTCTGCCAGGAGCTGACTTTTGGCCATATGGTGCACACAACAGTTTCACACAATAAATTTAAGAGAAGGTAACCTCATTATGCAATTGTTCTTGTGAACATTAGGAAAGCTATTAAAATTTGATGTGATCATTTATCACAAGCATAGTTATTATAAATACTAGTACAACAGATGTGATTATAGTTTACAAGTCAGTGCTACATGGGAGGATGGGATGTTAGCAATTGTTTGTCACACTTGGCTTAGAATTAATTTTTATGAAATAGTATTATAAATGCATCATTTTGGTTTTTCCACTGTGCTCCCAGATGGATGTTTGTCTTCTAATAGCTCAGGGTTTAAGTTCTCTAAATAATGGTAACTTTTGATGTTAAAATGGGTAAACTGCCAAATAATGCCAAATATTACTGTTCTGCATGTCGAACCCTGTTTGATACAAGGAACTGGTTGTGCATTTTTCAGATTGCAGGGCGCATTGTACAGGTTAACCAGCTTTATAACAAAATGTTCCTTCTGGCTTGATGCTAGAAAATCTTGCTTCTGAAAGGGAATTATTTATTTATTCATAACAAAAACCCAACAGTCCTACCATATGGCTTCATTTCAGATATGCAGCGTCAGTCAGGCATGCTCTGTTAGCCAAGACCATTTGCCTGCCCTATGTCATCTATAAAGATCTCTGTGTTCTGTGTTTACCTTTTGGACCACTTCTTTTAGACATCCATATTTGCTAATATCAAAATTCTAAATAAATCAATAATAAGTCAGACTTTGTGCAAACAGGAGCAGAAGATGGGGTGTCTGATCATCAACCTGGGACACATGATTGACAGTTAATAATTTCCTACCTAGTGATCTATAGATAAGCTTATTTTTGCTTTCACCTTAATCCCAGCTTATATGCAGATGGCATCACAAATACCTCTTCTGCAGTCATTTATAGTGACTCTTGCACTCAGCTGATCTAATAGCCTCATTCATCAGATACTATCAAAAAATATGCAGCTAAATAAAAGTACTTAAAAAATTGCCAGAATTAGTTTCTAAAGGCCCTAAAGTTACCTTTAATTAGCTATAGAGCAGAAACATTATCACTGTCAAGTATAGGCTAATCCATTAAATTTGGGATTTTGAATCCTTGGTGGTACCTGTAACTCCAGCATTTTCCTACCCTACCTCTGCTACCTGGTTTCCAAAACCAGTTGCAATGTGCAGAATGTGGGGGTTCTTGAGTGATGTCCTTAAAACCAGGATAGGGATGAGCCCAAATACCAGGCAGATGGAAAATTAAATTTAAGGGTATATGAAAATATCCCCACCTTTGAGCTGATAGGATAAAATGGAACAGATACCTCTCAGTATGGGGCTGTCTTTGAGAGCAGCTGAACTCATTGCACTGCTAAATCCAAGGAGAGGAGAAACAGAGCAATTTATGAAAAGCATAAAACAGTATTTTCATCCTGCTGCTCTCCACTCACACAGAAAAAACCATGAGTTGTTTAGAGGAACCACAGATAGGATTGTGCTCAGGATTTCCAGGGAGAGGAACAAAACTGGACTCTGTCCTCCACTGCTGCAGCCCCCCCTGCCCACAGCACCAGGGCTCCCATCCTCCCTGCCCTGCCCTGCCCTGCCCTGCCCTGCCCTGCCCTGCCCTGCCAGCCCTGCCCTGCCAGCCCTGCCAGCCCTGCCCATCACTGCCACCCATTCCAGAGCTCACAAGCTCTGCACAGAAACACAAGAGTGGTGAATGTTAACGTGCTGAGATCCATAATGCCTGATGAGGCAAAGAGATAGTGCTACACCTCCCCATAGTGTCTGTGAAGACAAATCAGTTATCAGATTTTATACCTTAGAGGAGTTTAAAGTTTTTAGCCAAGTTTTTTCCTAATTTTAATTACCACAGGAGATAGAACTAGAGTAGGTAAGCTGCTGCTTTCACTTACCACAAACACTTACCACTTTTTTTATTCGACCCCAAATGACAACTTTAGGAGAAGAGACAGCCAGAAGGCTCTCTGGCCTCACAGGTGTGGCATTCACTTGGAATACAGATGACCTAAGATCCTGTCCTGGTACCAAATTGAACACAACAGGAGGTTCAGCCTGAATTTTGCACATCCCTGTCAGCCACACATTCTGACTCAAATGGTATTTAATTTTCTGTCAAAAGGAAACGGTTGCAGCTGAGTTTGAGAGCAGCACCTGCACTCATTGGACCTTGTAAGGCAAGTTCAGCCCAAATATTCACACCCTTAAAAACCAGACAGGAGGTTGAGAAGACTGGCCAATCTCTTATCAAGGTATCATTCATTACCAGACACATTAAAATATGTTTTGTCAACTACCCGGGGTGGAGTATACAGCACACTTCCCTGGAAAAAGCCACAAACACAGATGCTTGCATCATTTCCAAATCTGCCCATTCTGAAGCCAGTTACTCATCAAACACAGCTTGAAGAGACTGTTTTGACCACTGCCCACTCCCCTCTCCCAGTTGCCACCAGTTTGTGCATGAGCTGCAGAGTGACTCCCCAGTCACCCCAGGGGACAGCCCTGGCCACGCCAGCAGGGCTGGGTGCCTGTGCCTTCCCTGAATTGCCATGTCCCAGGCAGTGGCTGAGGCAGGTCTCTCCTTCACCTGCCTTTGGCACAGCCAGCAGTGCCTGTTTGCTTTGAAATGCACGGGTATGGGGGCAGGATGAAGGGAAGGCTTCAGCTTTATGGAAATGTTATGAAAAGCTCTTCCAAAATTGCTTCTGGGGTAGTAAAAAAAGAAAGGGGAAGCGAGTATTGTTAACAAAACAGAGCCCCTTGAGACAAATTTTATTTGCCAAGCAATGTACACAAAAACCAGATTAATTAAAGTTACATTCATATGTTTTAAACAGCCTTAAATTATTCATTTCCATTTTAAAAATATATGCAAGCACAATTTCTTCAGCAATAAATTTTTAAGATGGTGGGACATTTTACATCATACTATTCTCTGGAGACTTTTCCGTGCATCTTGGGTTGTTCATGAAGCCAGGAATAGTGGAATAGGAAG
The DNA here is from genome assembly GCF_017639235.1 of Corvus kubaryi. Classification (NCBI taxonomy): domain Eukaryota; kingdom Metazoa; phylum Chordata; class Aves; order Passeriformes; family Corvidae; genus Corvus; species Corvus kubaryi. The sequence goes on along the minus strand of NW_024581093.1, from coordinate 18,921,207 downwards.
GACTGGACAATATTAAGCAAGGCATTTCTGCATCTGGACTCACTGGGCACAAACACCAGAAGTAGCTGAAGTGGAAAGAGGGAGCTGGAGGCCCCTTGTGCTGCTGAGCTGGCACACACCCCAAGGAGTGGGGCCAGAGTTAAGTGCTCCTGCCCACATCAGGTTTACTACCACAAGCAGCTGCTGCAGGCTCCATCTGTGTAGAGTGCAGGAGCTCAACACAAAGCTTTTTGTCAAAAGCAGAGAGTTGAAATTCTCCTGTTCTGCTGCTGTGACCCCTGAGTGAGCCTTCCGAAGCCAGGTGTTGAGCTTGCTCTCACTGCCACCCTGCAGAACGAGATGATGTCTCCACTACTCCCCTGAGACACTGAACTAGTGCTGAACAGAACTTCCCTGCTTAAGCTGAGAGGCAACTCCTACGTAAACATTTCCTACCATCTCTGTGGACAAATCAAGTCACCCTTTCACAGGACAGCATCTCTTTCCATTCTAAAATTGTCCAAAGCAAGTGGTTTAATAGACCAGTAAGCCACAAATTTGCACAGAATTTTTAATTCAATGCTTTACTTTTCAAGCTGCAAATTGAGTGAAGTTTTGCACGCAGGTGATACACAGAAAAGTCTTCATAGGCTGAGATTTAAGTCACCAAGTTCTTGTAATTTGTTCTCAAAAATGAGGGACAATAAAAAGCATCTAACCTGCCTCTCCTCAACTCCACAGAATGAGCAGAATGTGCAGTGAAGCACTGTCAGAATTGGTGCTTGATGTGAAGAACAGCCACTGAAGCTGAAGCTTGCAAGTTTTTGACAATTAAAGCTCTACCCTGCTGTCCTTCAGTGAAGCTGATGGGAGGTTTGCCTGAAATTGGTTTTGTGAAGCCAACAATGTGAGACTGCCATGAATATTTTAAAGTAAAGGAGTTGGAATACTCTAATGATCTTATGTAAATCTAGTCTAAGAATTTCACTGGTAATTTTTTTGAATGGGCCATTAAGCAAGGGAGAAAAGGTTGGAAAGCAGCCTGAAAAAGAGAACATTTTCAAAAGCCAAAATACTCCCCAAATGCTCCAGAGCCATCCAATTAATCTAACTTGGGGAAGCCAAAGGAGAACAAAGTGACAGAGCATCGAATACATGAGTAACTATAGGCAGATGCTCCAGTTTGTCAGGAGACAGCAGGAAGTCAGTAATGTATAGTTACCATGCTTAAATGCTGAATTTGAACCTTACATACATTTAAAAATACCTGTGAATTAGCATTTTGCTCCTTATCATTCGTGCTAAAAACAGAAGTCCTGCAAAAATTCCAGATTAAGCGACAGTACGAAGCATGGTGGTGCTACCACTGGTGAGAGCACCAGCACCTCATGGTTCCCTGGGCCACCTAAAGCCTCACCCCACTGCACAGTCTGCTGCAGGACACTTGTTTGATTAGCTGTTCAACTAATTCTTTTTTTGCTATGAAAGAGCACAAATATTTCTTAAGAAATTGCTTTTTTAAAAAAAACCAAAAAAACTGCCCTTGGCAGCAAAAGGACTTTTAGTGCCTGATTTCCTTAGTCTTTATGTGAATGCATACTGTTATTTGGAATGTGGGAAGAGCATATTTATGAATATTTTTGGTGAAGAAGTGATTGGGGTAAGGCTGCATGTGCACAGTAGACAAACAGCTTTACAGTCTGTCTGGAACAGCTCACTCATTAAATCCCATCCGTTTTCTGTTGACTTTCTCTTGGAAAGCAGCACTACGTCAGCAGCGTCTACTCCACTACTATTTATTGTAAATAGCAATTATTTACATGTATTTGGGATGTTGAAATAAATACATACTGATTCAGCTCATGCCCGGGGAAAGGACTTTTCTTCAATGTAAGGGCTGATTGAGCTGTACTCAGAATCTTAAGTGCTGTCCAGCCCTACTCCTCCCGTGCACTGGTGTTGTAATAGGTTCTCTCAGATTCATGAGTTTTGAGCTAAGGATTGATGGCACCTTGTGACCAGCTTTTCTTTGGATTGCCAGCATTGCTTGCTCAGAGAGACAGAAGGCATCAGTAACCAGGATACATTTAGATCATATTCCCACAAGAGAATTTTTTCTCTAATTCCTGCTGTAAAAGCTCTGTTCCTGTCTGATCCTCATGACTGCAGCACAGTGACCAAGTTCCTGGCAACCTGCAAGATGCCCTCTTTACCTCTCTGAGGTAAAGAAGAGCCCTTGTCTTTGTTTGATGGCAGGGAACTGAGGTTCTGCAAGGCTGCAGTGACAGCAGGCAGAGTGTGCACTGCCCAGTCAGGCCACTTTGGGCTGGTCAAGCACCACTCACATAACCACTGTAAAAGAGGCTGCAGAACAGCAGTGGGGCACAGATTTAGGAACCCTCCCTCTGTGTTTCCAGGGTTTGGCAAATTTTTCAATGAAGCAGTCATCTGAAATACTTGGGTCATTAGAATGGGTCAGCTTCTGCACATGCAAATTAGCTGAATTAGCTTTAAAGTGGTATGTCTTTGAAAAAATGATCCTAGTATAAATACCAAATAATTTTTTTATGAAGAAAAAAATAAAGTTTTCGTGGTTTTACCTAGAGGTAGTGCAATGGCAGCAATTCTGGGAAAAGACAAGTTTGGGTTTATGTGACAAACAGATCTTCACAAATTACTGAGGCTGTTTTGTAAGCAAATGGTGACCCACTGAAATGAGTCATGCAATACACAGAAAAGATCTGGGGCCATTCCAGTGATTTAATAAGACAAGGACAATGCCAAGTACAAACAGAAGTAAAGTTTGGGAAAAATTGTGACAGTGAAGCCTCCTGCAAATAGCTAATCCAGATGATTAAACCAGAAAATCATTCAGGTCGATATCATCCCTAGTAACATACTTAGTGACTTCACAAAAAACCTCAAAATTTGGTGTTTATATATGCTAGAGAAAGAATTGATACCCAAAGATGTGCTCATCATAGACAAAAGCATTTGGATTACTTTTAGGGAGAATTAAGAGACCTGGACCATTCAGAAAAGTGGATAAAAAACTATTTTGTTGACAAAATAACTAAAATAGGTCAGAAGAATTTTACCTAAATTGCTGGTTACAGGTCAGACACTTGGGAATGTCTTTCTCTGTGCTCCAGATCGAGGAACCCAAATTCCTCTCTGTTTTTCTCCCTGACACCAAGTGTCTGCTTTGGCCTCTGTTAGAATACTCTCCCCTAAATTTGCAGGAGGCCCATAAAGCAAAATAATACTTCCCATCCAAACATCAAGAAGTAAATTTGTAATGGAGATGGCAGCTGAGTAGCAAATGGCTTGGTGTAAACACATTTCATATGTTTCCTGCGTAAACCCTATGCTTGAAAACACCACACTGATCAGGAGGGTCATAGTTTTGCATGCCATGAAGCACCAGAAGCATTTCTTTCCCTCTTATTAGGAATTAAAAAGGAGAAAATAGTTATCTATGCTATTGATAGGGTTGGAAAGTGTTGCCTATATTTAGGCACTACAATAATCTCCCTTTCACAACCGCTGAAACAGGTCAGCATTGTGGATATTTATAAACTGGTTCATTAGTGCTTCCTTCCCTTCCATGTCAAGTTACACAAAGAATGAACAGGAGCACAAAAATTCACCTAGGGCCAGGGTATTATTGATCATAATTGTAACATGCCAGTGTCAGCTGCTTACATTTACTGCTGCACTAAATATTAATAAGGGTTAACTCTAAGTTACTGGTATTATTATAGAAAGAAATTGGATATAACATTTCTGTGTAAATTCCACTTTTTCATCCTGTAAATATCAGTGCGTGTTAAATATTTGAATTTTCACTGTATTAAAGGTTCTAAAGTTTAACGGTAATTAGTGCAATCAGGTGCCAATGATTCAATTCCCAGGAGAGCAGTAATATAGAAGGAACTATGACAAAACTCCAAGGCCTGAATCTATAGTATAATTAGTATAAATCTCACATTTTTAGCATAATATAGTACTTACATCATTTGTTCTGTGGATTTTGCAAAGCACTACCCATAAAAAAAAAAATTTGAAGCACCTTTATTTGACAAAAATAAGAGTTAAATTATCTTATAATGCTGATGTTAATGTTTGACAGAGAACACAAATTACCTTAGGAAAAAGCCTAGTTAGTTGGGTAGATGTTTCTGCAGCACAATCTGGAGATCAAAACTTCATAAATCTAAGTGCTGTCTAATGTTCCCTAATATTTACTCTAAGTCTCATTTTTTTCCTACCAGAATCTTTTCTGTTTCACAGGTTTGATACTGAACCCGCTATCAGTGAGAGGCGGTACCTCAGAAATGAGAGCATATGTATCCATCATCAAAGAAAAATAACTAAACTGTGCCCAACAATTAGCAGCCATCAATTCAAAATCTAATTTTAGATTCTTGATTCTGGAAAACCTGACAAATAGTTGTGATTTCACTCCCATGAACAGCACTAAGGGATCACTGAAACAACACAGTTAAGACCTTGCATATAGGGAATGATGTCTTTCTGGAGATCATTTGATTCCAAAGGTAAATTCAAAGATCCCTTGTGCTTATGTCTTATTAAAACCAAAAATCTCCAAAGATAATATTTTAATTAAAGCAATATCATTTCCTCGAATTTACAATTTCCTCTCTGTCCCTCTGTCCAGCCTGGCCTTAGGTAACAGGAGCAGTTTTGTAAGCACCAGCATTAGTGAAACCCTTGTTTCCTACAGATTTGTGCGTCTTCATTGGCAGAAAAACCGAGCTGTTCAGGCTGAAGCTTTTCTAGCAGTTGGGACATTTTTTAAGTTGTTTTGTCTTGCAAATTCTTGCACACTATCTGGCATGAGAGCTCACAGTGATCCCTTCCCTAAGCGGAGGCCTTTGCTGGGCTTTCTTACCCAGGTGCCAATTCCATGAAGCTGCTAAGAGTGTAATTCTTGCTCCTTTTGCCTGATCCTGACTAGTGGGTTCAACAGGTATGAGAGGCAGGAAAACACATATGGACACATACACTTGTATAAGTCTTTTCTCCATGGAAGCCAACTTGTTTGTGAAAGAACTGTGTGGCCCACGCCTGCAGGGACACAGCAGGGAGAGCAACTCGGTGAGTACAGACACTGTGCAGCTGCTTGCTGTCAGTGCTGTGACTGGAAACACAAAACTGACTCTTCCCCCTTCCCACCTTATTCAATGTCCTTCAGCCTCGTGAGGGTTGCTCCCCCTGGGAATCGATGTGGCACCTCTGAATCTTCTCACTGCAAAGCACCTCAGAGTTCAGCCACTCTCCCCAAGTAGCCTCAAAGGGAGAATCATTACAGCTACGCAATAAACAAAGGTCGTCTTCATCATTTTGTACTGCTGGGACCCATTTTTCTAACCTTTCTTCAGAGAACCTCATGTGATATTATGTTAGATAATCACCTAATCGAAATGACACTGCCACATGCACATACCCAGTGCACCACAGAGGTGTTTCCCCAGCTAAGGAAACTGACTGTGCCGTGCTTTAGTACTTAAAGCAAACGAGCCTGGACACATTAGGTCTGTCAAGAGCTGCTTTCTATGTTTCACACAACATTCATAGAATCACAGAATAGGCTGAGTTGGGAGGGACCCACCAGAATCATCCATCCAGCTCCTGGCCCTGCACAGACGCCCCAACAATCCCACCCTCTGCATCCCTGAGAGCGTTGCAAACTCTTCTTGAGCTCAGGCAGCCGCAGGACCAGGACCATTCCCTGGGGAGCCTGGGCAGTGCCCAGCACCCTCTGGGGGAAGAACTTTTTCCTGATCTCCAACCTAAACCTGCCCTGGCCCAGCTCCAGCCGTTCCCTGGGGTCCTGTCCCCGGTCAGGAGAGTGAAGAGACCAGAGCTGCCCCTTGTGACGATGTTGAAGACCGCAGTGAGGTCTGACCTCAGTCTCCTCTCTCCAGGCTGAACACACCAAGTGCCCTCAGCTGCTCTTCATTGAGGGCTTCCCCTCCAGACCCTTCCCCATCCTCATGGCCTCCTCTGCACTCTCGAATAGCATCATGTCTTTTTTATCCTGTGGTGCCCAAAACTGCCCCCAGCACTCGAGGTGAGGCCACCCCAGCCCAGAGTGGAGCAGGACAATCCCTTCCTGGCCTGGCTGGCAGTGCTGGGCCTGATGCCCCCAGGACAGGGATGTCCCTCCTGGCTGCCAGGGCACTGCTGACTCAGATCCAACTGGCCATCGACCAGGACCCCCAGGTCCCTTCCCACAGCTGCTCTCCAGCCTCTCATTCCAAGTCCATCCACACAGCCAGGGGTGCCCCCTCCCAGGTGCAGAATCCAGCACTTGCCTGTGTTAAACTTCCCATGGTTGGGGATTCTCCATCTCTCTCATTTGTCTGGGTCTCTCTGTAGGGCTTTTCTGCCCTCAAGGGAGTCAACAGCTCATCCCAATTTAGTGTCACCAGCAAACTTCCTTAGTGTTCTTTGAGCCCTGGGTCCAGGTTGTAATGAAGATGTTGAAGGGCACAGGGCCGAGGATGGAGCCCTGCAGAACCCCCCAGGCCCCCAGTCTGATGTCACCCCAGTCAGTGTCACCCTTTGTGCCCAACCCGTGAGCCAGCTGCTCACCCATCCCATGGTGTGTTTATCCAGCTGAACACTGGGCATTTTGTCCAGAAGGATCCTGGGAGAGACAGTATTGAAAGCTTTGCTGAAGTCCAAAAAGATTCCACCAGCTGGCTTCCCTTGATCAGCCAGGTGGGTTACCCTGCTGCAGCAGATCAGGTTGGACAAGCAGGACTTTCCCCTCCTGAAGCCGTGCTGGCTGTGACCAGTGACTGCGTGGTCCCCATGGAACCTCAACACCTCCTGGAATAATCTTTTCCATTATTTTACCAGGCACTGAAGTGAGACTGACAGTCCTGTAGTCTCTGGGGTCCTCCTTCTTGCCCTTCTTGAAAATCAGAATACCATTCACCAGCTTCCAGTCAGCTGGGACCTCCCCAGATTCCCAAGACTGCTCAAAAGTCATCAAGAAAGGTTTTGCAATGACATCAGCAGCTCTTTGAGGATTCTTGAATGAATCCCATCATGCCCTATAGATTTGTAGGGATCCAGCTGCAGCAGCAGATCCCACACAATTTCAGGGTCAACTGGGAGTTGATGACTGTCACAGTCATGGTCCTCCAGCTCAGGGTACTGAGACCCCCTTGGTCCCTGATCCATGTTGAAGACAGGCAAAGAACACAATAAATACCTCTACCTTGTCCCTGTCCCTATTTGTGAGGTAACTATCCTCAGCCTGGAACCAGACAATGTTATTTCTGCACTTCCTTTTGCCATTAACATATTTGAAAAAACTCTTTTTTATTGTCCCCCACATGTCTAGCAACTTCAACTGAGCTTTGGCTGCATGGATTTTCTCCCCATGGTGGTGAGCAGCATCTCTGTATTCTTCCCATGGCACCTGAACTTGCTTCCACTGGATGTATACCTTCCTCTTTTGCTTAATTTCCAAGAGGAGATTCCTGATCAGCCAAGCCACCTTTCTGCCTCACCTGCTTGACTTCTGACATTTGGGAATTGCTGCTCCAGTGCCTTTAGGAGGTGATGTTTAAAAAGTGACCAGCACTGATGGACCCAGCACCTGCCACAGCATTTTCCCTGGGGATTTTACTCACTAGTTCCCTGAGCAGCCTGAAGTCTGCTCTACTTAATAAAGTATGGTTTCTAAACTCCTATCTGTTTGATTGACAATTTAATATCTTTTTGGATCTTTTTTTCCCCCCGAAAAAGGTTCACCACTTCAAATGAAGGATGCTGTGCTTTTAATCAACTGTCAGGTTTGAACATCTCAGCTCCAGTCCTTTGGTGGAAAGCATTTGGCAATACAGGGCGTGTCAAATTGAGTAAAGCAGTTACAGTCTAGTAGAGGAAGAGAGCTCCAGAATATGTTCTCCTGCTTCAAGGTTGTCTCTTAGGTTGAAGATTCGGTGTTCATTTGCCTTGGCTTATGTCAGGGAGTGCTGCCTTGACTTGGAGAAGAACTTCCATCCCCTCAAAGTGCAGACTATGCTGTATTTAAGGCTGAAATCTTGAACAAAACTATACCTTTTATATATTGCTATACTTGAACAAAACAGATACTTTCCAACCACTTCAGCGGAGTCTCACAGTAAAAATCTCTCATTCTCCTCCCAGAGAAGGTTTATGTAAATCTTAATTACTGCAACACAGTTCCAATATTTACTGACATGCTGTAAATCCATTGTGTACAAAGCAGACTAGGATCCAATAATACAGAGGCATTGTTTAATTATATGTTTATTAGAGCAGTAAAACTAATAATCCCCAGTAAAATCTTTGAAAATTATCCCGTCATGATAGAGTAATCACTGGCCTTTCAGTGCAGGATAAAAGCACAGCAAACAGACATTGCTGTATCACAAAGCTGGAGCAGGCACAGCGACATGGCTCCCAAGCCCAATTCATACTGTCAGCCTCACACAATGCATTAGGAAAGCAGTGGAATAATTCAGCTTTTGGTGCCTATATCAATTATTTCATTTCAGTGGGTCTCACTCACAGGGAATGGATTCTAAAAGCTCATTTTAAACACACAGCTCTGATCCAAAGCCAGAATCAGTTAGGGGGTCTTTCCTTTGGATCAGCCATCTGTGAATGAGTCCAATGCTGACAAGCCCTCTCTGGGGCAATTCAGCAGGGTTCTGGCAAGATTTTTTTGATATGTACAGAGTACATTCCTGTTCAGTCAGGTAGCATAAGGGCCTTTTGCTTTTTGCAGTTTACTGTGCACACGTCCTCTTGGTTACAGTGTCCCATAATGCATGAGAATGCAGGCTGCTCATGTAACAGAGAAAATGTATATTTATCACCAGCTTTCCCTATAAATTAATTCTAATGGGGAGAAGAACACTTATTACAATGTGCATGCATTTTTCCACGAGGAGACAAAGCATCGATGTCTCTTTAGCCGCTTGTGAGTTACGAAGCTGTTCTTTAGCTTGTGGGCTGTGGCTGTTGCTAAGACAACTGCGGTGCAGCCATTTACAATGTCCGTGATCATGCACCACAAGCTGTAATTTACCCACAGGTTCCTCATTTATTAGAGCAGAGAAACAGCAGGATGGTTGCTGCACCGTGTCCCACATGATATGAGTACTATGAGCATGGTATGAGTGGCTGTCACCACCTGCTCTGGGTCTAAACAGATGCTGCATTTGAAAGGAAACCCAATACTTGGTAAATGCTTTATCAAAGGAAAGTGTAACCTCTGTGCCTGGGAAAGGAAAGGAAGGAAAACCCTACCACTTTTTAATTACCTCAAATAAAACACAACTGTCCACATTATAGACTTTTGAAGGACTTCCACAGTTTTGGTGCACACCTGTAATGAGATCTAAATGTAAGAGTCCTTCAGAGACTGGGGAAACAAAGCAAGAAACAGCACAGTCTGAGGCTTTGCATTTTGTCACTATTACCTAGCAAGGAATAGAGCAGTAATTAGGATTCTCATGCAGATCCAGCAGTACTTCATGTAGTGTGTTTTACCACTTGGGAGGATGAGCTAACAACAAAAGTTCTTTGCTCTGTAACTGGTCTGTACCACATTGTTCACTTTCTGGGAACACCTTCAGGATCAGTCACCAACGTTCAAGTGTCCAGCCTTGTCAGGAGGAGAACTTCTACAGTACAGCCTTCCCTAGTGCCAGCAGGGTGCTGCAGTGCAGGGTTCTGCAGTTAACTTGGCCAGCTGAGGCATACATTCCTGTACTGGCTAAAATATAAAATTATTGGGGGGCTTTTCTAAAGCTGGTATGTTGTGATCCTATGACCATGCAAAAGTAAGTGATGAGTCACTAAAGGTTAAAATAAGACAGGGATGATGGGAGAGGTATGTGCCATGTGTGGGCTGAGCTGAGCAGTCCCTACTTGCACAAAGGCAGGACTGGAAGATATGGAGGCTAACCAGGCAAGAGGAAGAAGAGAGCACCTGAACACTCAGATTACTGGAGGAGCTATTAGGGCAGCAGCACCTGTCGACAGAATTCAGTAAGGCCCTCTGATATTTCTGAATTTCAGTTTTAAAATCTTCACAGCATTTGCAGTGCACAATGGTGTCATATTGTTGCTGCAATGACACTGAGACATCAGAAAAAGCCTCTGCTTGTCTTGTTTTGTATATCCAGTGTTCATAGACATGCACCTTGTGTTCAGGGGCTTGTTGGCACCGAGCAGTCATGTCTGCATTGCTGCTGATAACAAGCATTAGTGAGGAAAGAACTGAAAGACAACTATAGAAGGTAACTATGAAATGCATGTCAAATATCCATTTTCTTGTAATCCAGTGCTTCCATTTCTCTGAGAGTCCCACACGTCACCAACACATTTGTAACTACAGGTTCCCACTCTTGATTTTCTCGTGGACATCAACCAAGCCAGTCTCATTACTTGAACAGTGTTTCACATTCTACGGTATATAGGTCTTTAAAATTCTTCTTCTGCCTCCTTGTTTTGTCATGTATTTATTTTGTGCATAACTATTTTAGTTTACTGCAACAAAATCCATTCTCCTTAAGGCACAATCTATAATGAATAAATAAAAAATGCTGTTTTGTTCAGAATGTGTTATGAACAGCTTAGTATCAATTTTAAGGAAGTGTGACTAGCTTCCTAATGGCTTCTTATTTCAGTTATTTGTAGCTGCAACTAAGCCAGACAAATGCTTTAAAATCATTCCTATTAAAGCACTTGAGAAGTTTTTAGCAATGCTTAGATGTGCCATCAGTAAGACATTCTACATAACACACCTAAAAATAGAACTGTTTCTAGAGATCATACAGGAAATATGCCATAAGGGAAATATGCTTATGATAAAATAGATTTCCTATACATATTCTTAGCTTCATAAAGCCACTTGAGAATCCCATTTTAGAGACAGGAAATTTATGTACCTTAATCCTTATTTATGTTGCTTTAAAATCGAACTATCTTCCAAGCTGCTCATGTATGAATGTTCCAGTTATGTCCTAAAGGCTCAGCACCTTGGGAAAATTTCTGCCTTGCCTCTAGTTTCAGGTTTAGATTTTGAGTATTATTTTCCATACTTGGAGTCACAGTGGAATCCAATATATCTGAACACAAGAAACTAACCCAAATTTTCCTGCAGTGATTCACATCTCCCAGGCTTCAACACATACTTTGATCAATCTATTCATTCCCTGATTTCAGCTTCATAATGGAGTCCTCCAAATCCATGGAACTCTGTGGGACTGCTGAACATTAAAGAAATGCCAGAGCATCAGGCGAGGTGCACATGTACATCCCACTGAAAGTCTTTCTCCTGGTCCTCCTTCCTGCATTCCTTGCCTTTTTCCCAAGAAACACATTGACAGCATGAACTTTACAATCAACTCTTAAAACACTACAGATGTTCAAATCCAGGGAAGGGTTCCTGTTGTTCTCCCTTTTCTTTTCAAATAGGTCTGTTACTCAGCCATCCATTTACTCATTCTTACATTTCCCTGTCATCACTGGAGCTGAGCAACTTCCACAACAAACAGGCATGTCCTTTAGGTTCCATGCATTATTTGGATCTTGGTTTTCCTAGTATGACAGAACCAAATTCAAGAGAGAAATTTTATTTTTAGGTGGAGGAGGGTGAGTGTTTGACACTGTTTGAACTGTTCTGGTCTACCCAGGAAATACCTCCTTGAGCAGTGACTGTTGGTAAATGCATTGGTGCAAGCACATCCCCAGGGTCTGTGTTCCCTGCATTCCCCCCACAGCATGGGGGTGATACACCCTGTTGTCTGCCTCTGCCAAACGTTGTCCACAAGGCTTCAAACCACAACCATCACACTGGAATCTGAAGCTGCCCAAGAGCATGGTAAAGAGTTAGACATCATCTAGCATGCTTAGCAGGTCCTTCATTTTCCTCATAATAGTAGCTCTAAATAAACCAAAAAACCTTTTTTTTGCAAGTAGTATAAAAGGAACTAGAGAATGTGTTCCCTAACTGTAGGAGTGCTTCTTAGAAGAATGAATTGCTCCCTCTAATACCTGGCTGGACAGCTGCTCATGATGAATTTTGACATGGATAGTATTAATGACAGTCATTTACGTGGAAAGACAAAACCCCAGTGTTCCCTTCACCTATCTTTTGAGATAATGGTAGAGATTGCTGTCCTGTTCCTGAAGGAAAAGCAAAAAAAATCTATAAATTCACTTAGATATGTGTATTCAGCCTTCTATACATTACTCTTTATTTTTAATTTTTACTGCATTATGTCATTCCTGTTTATCAACAAATTGACTTCCCTTCTAATGTATTACATTTAAAAATCCCTTCAAGACCATGATAAACAATTCAGTGTGGTGCAAAACAATGCATTGAGATATTCCATTAAATCCTTACAAGCCCCTTGTCTGTCACAAACTGTAATGCAGGTGCCTCCTCACTTCCCATCATCTGGTACTTAGCCAAAAAGGAAGGAGTTAATTCCAGTACAGAAGAGCAAGGTCCACTCATTTAATTCCTTTCTTATTGACTCATTTCTCTTAAATCAGTTTAAAGAGCAGGTACTTTGTTTTAGAAATTGAATCACAGTTTCCCTTTGGAAAGGCAACCCCTGTCAATATTACAGGTATGAAAGGGGTCATGAAAATCCATACCTGCTCAGATCCCTATAGGGTAATATTCATCTCTGTTGGGTCAACTGCAAAAGTACTCAATTCAAAAGTAAAAGAATGTTATAAATGTCATAAAGGCTGGACCAGGAGTGAATAGAAATAAAAGAGATGAAATGGAAAAGACCCCAAAAATGTAAGATTTATTTTTATTATTATACAGATTAAAATCGTGTATATAGAAATTTGCATTTGAAGGGGTGTATGTTAGGTAGTAAGTCAATAATTCAAGGAGAAGAGAGGAAGCAGTGAATCAGTCAAAAGACCAGCGACAGCAGTGACTGAAAGATCTGTTGGGCTGCATTCTTGACTGATGGAAGCATTTTCATTTTCCAGGAAAACAAAACAAAAAACAGAAACCCCAAACAAACAAACAAACCACAAAAACAACCCAAAAAACCCACAAAAACAAAACAAGACCAAAAAAACCCCAAAACACCAACAAAAACCAAACCAAACCAAAACCACCACAGAAAAACAAAGGCAGATTTCATAAAGAAAATCGAGTTTTAAACTTAGCCAAAACAACAAAGGATTTTCATTTCTCAGGAGAGTGAAACTTGATGGTAGAAAAAGCTGTGTTTTTATTAGGTGGGATTGAGGTTCTCCATTCTCTCACTCTGTTTCTCCCCACTGCCCAGCCCAGCAGCTTTCAGTCCTTCCATGGCACCTTAGCCTGGAGCCGCTCTGACAAAGCAGCTCCCTGACAACAGCAAGAGGAGAAGAGAAAGAAAATTCAGAGCAAAGGGAAATTTGACATCAATATTACCTGAGTAAAAGGGGTTTGGTGGCAAGATAATGTTCTGGTATCACAGTGACAGGACATGGCAAGCAGCAAGTGTGTCAAAAGAAAAGGACAGAGAGGAGTTGCTAAAAGAGCGTTCAGGCAACTGGGAGCCACCGAGGAAAATTCATCTCCCAGGACAAAATCTCAAACTTCCAAAGGCATGCAAATTTCCAAAACTAGGCATCTATATTTGTTTCAGTCTCCTGTGAAATTAAGAAACCTATTTACTGATAGAGATAGTTCTTTATATGCACTTTCTATGGTAAGTTAATTATTCATGGCATTTTAAAAGAAGGCAGCGTTGGGGTTTCCTCCATGGGTAACATGGGTGCACCTGGGTAGAAGAAAGGAACAAAAAGTGGCTATGAAGGTCTTTTTCTTAGACCTTTTCTTTCAGACATGAAAGCATCTATGGTAAAACCATCACTAACAAAATCCAGATGATCAAAGAGCTTGCAATAAATCTGAAATGTCCCAAATAAAAACAGATTACTTAAATTGCAAATCCCTGAACACAGTGAAGCGTCTCCAGAGTTCAGTGAATTACCCAACTAAATGGAGGAAATATAATAAAACTGGCCTAAATAGCTATTCAATAACTGCCACCAGTGAACATTCAAAAGGAACTAATTTTTAAAATGTCTTGATTAAAAACAAATATAAAGTATTCCTACAGAGCAATTACAGGATTCTTTATGTCTGACATGCCTTCACTAATGAGGAAAGACACTGAAGTTAATTTTTATGAAAGTTCTTGTCATCTAATATTATTAAACTGGACTGGCTTTCAAAGGGCTCATAAGCAATTTGTTGACACTGAATTAAAAGGTTCATGTACTGAATTACAAGTAGTATAAAATTTTGGAACAGAGGCACAGAGAATTTTTTTGGCCTCCATAATTGTTTACCATGCAAAATATGTACCTTGTGATACTCATTTGCATATTACCAAATTATACTTGAAAGAATATTAATGCCCCTGTAATAAATGAAATAGCAGGAAACCCACAAGAACTGAACAAGTCCATTTGGTGCGTTGGTGAGAAGGACATTGACATGAGAGTCTGGTGCTTGAGGAACACTTACAAGTCTATGCTTATAACATTCAAAAAAGTTTACTTCTTCCATTTAGCAAACCAGAAAATACCAGATATTTGTTCAAATAAAGGATAATCGCTTTAATAATTATTTTTGTAAATCAGTTTTCTAAAATATTTATTATCAGTAGTATGGGAACTTGCTAGTATGCTGAAATAAAAGAACTGTTCCCAGATTTAGTTCTGAAATACTGACAAAATAAACAAATGAAATGCAAGTAGGTTAGATATTCTCAGCACAGACTGCACCGTAATGACTTAGACATATAAAGAAGCAGTTACACGGTGTGAGAGCCATTTCTGAAATGGCTACTCTCTCCTATTTCTGAATTTTACATACAATTGATGAAAAGGTTCAACTTCCTTTGTTGGTGAGGTGTCTTTGTTATCCCAGCACCTGGGCAAGCATTTGAGCAGTAGCACATTGCATTTCTTTCCAGGGAAATACCCCTGGGAGATAAGGGCAGCTGACACACTGCATCCCTCAGGAGCACACAGAAAAGAAAATCCAGCAGTGGGGCTGCAATTTGGTTTATTACAGAATCAAGAGATTGCTGCTTTATTTACAAGGATTCAGTGAGAGGTCTTGGCATTGGTCAGATTCTCTCCTGTCCTGCCCCAGAAGCAGCTGATGCAAACAGGTTTGCCATGTGTCACCCACCTGCAAACTGTCCAGCTTTCCTCCCTTGGGATCTTTCCCACACAGACCTTACATTGTGTCCAACCAGGCTCAGGAATACTACAAAAGCTAAAACCAGGACAGTTATGTACAAACCAGGGTTTTGTTATTAAAGCTGTGTGTAGCTGCTAGACCATAAAACAAACATAATGTACACACAGCTTTATCATTTTTCTAAACTGTTTTAAAACCAGCTGGTTTTCCTCAGCTGTATATTGTCATTTTATCCTGCTCTCATCTCGAGAGTACTTTGATTACTTTTTTTGTAATGAATTCTGTGCCCTTGATTAATATTTGAATATTTTCCCTATCCAAGTCTTTTTTTTTTCCTCCCCTCCAAAAAAGAGATTTGCAGTGAATTTATTTAAAACTAGGGAAAAAACCAACTGAATGGAATTCTATGAGGTTTTTAATTTTGGCTTTTTTTTAATTTCCCAAGAGGATCAGTTATTAAGCCTTACTACCTTGATATTGTCACTTTAACTTAAGACCTGTAAGCAAAGTGGTTGCCTTGCAAACAGCACACATGGACCATTTTAAACAAAAATTGACATGGTCAGCAAACACATGTAACAGAAATGAAAACAGTCTCTGAAAAGCACTTTTTGTGGAAGGAGCAGTTTCAGACAGCGGGGGCCAGGACAGGGTGCTGTGAAGGTGCCTGTAAATAGGGGGGATCTCTGTTACATTCATTTGTATCCCACTGCTCCTGGGGGGAAAATTCAGACACTAAAGGCCTGGCGTGCAAGCCTCTTTCAAAAATGAAAACAGTGGTTTTCAAAGAAGATGATTAAAAAGCAAAGCCAGCTCTTAGCACTGAATAACTTGATTTGACATGAAAAGTCTGCAGTGCACTGCAAAGCATCCACACAGCAGCACTGCCCAGTATCCAAACCACAGCACTGTCATACAAACATCTGTATAAACATCTGTCCACCTGCTGAAGAGAGTCCAGAGGAGGCACCAGCATGATCAGAGGGATGGAGCAGCTCTGCTGGGAGGAAAGGCTGTGAGAGCTGGCATTGTTCAGCCTGCAGAGGAGAAGCTTTGGGTGAGCTCAGTGTGGCCTTGCAGGGCCTGAAGGAGCTGCAGGAAAGCTGGAGAGAGACAATTGCCAAGGGCTGGAGGGACAGGACACAGGGAATGGCTTCCCAGTGCCAGAGGGCAGGGCTGGATGGGATATTGGGCAGGAATTGTTCCCTGGGAGGGTGGGCAGGCCCTGGCACAGGGTGCCCAGAGCAGCTGTGGCTGCCCCTGGATCCCTGGCAGTGCCCAAGGCCAGGCTGGACATTGGGGCTGGGAGCAGCCTGGGACAGTGGAAGGTGTCCCTGCCATGGCAGGGGTGGCACTGGATGGGCTTTAAGGTCCCTTCCCAGGTCTTTCTGTGATTCTGTGGCTCTATGATCTGGGTACCTGTTTTGTAAAGACGTTGGGAAGGAGAGTCATAATCAGGTGATGACTTGATAGGCAATAAAAATGGTGCAGGAGAGACACAGAGAACTGATTAAATAAAAAGGTGTCAGATGCAGCACTGAGGGTATGAGAGAATAAGGAGTTTAAACGTTTGGATAAGCATTTTAACTCTCCCCACACACACTTCTCTATCAAAACAGTGTGACTCCCCACAATTTAGCCTACAGATCGACCTCAAAGCAAATTGGCTCACAGCGCACTAAAAAGGAAATGGAAATTACTTTCTTCCCTGCTCTAGAAATGATAAAATTTACCCATAATGTGAATCATTTGACTGATTCTAAATCTCTTAGCCAGACACTTCTACTGATAGGATAAGAATAAACATTCCTATTTAAGGAATGATTTTATAAGCTGTTATCAAAACTACAGGTTTTTTTTAAGTAAACAGCACTCTGAAAGACACATAATGGTACAAAATGTACTAGTCTGGCAAGCACTGTGGTTTGTTAAGGTGGGAGAGACCAAGGTAGGTGAGAGTGCTGGGAAGGTCAAACTGAACAGCATTGGCTACCGGGGAGTGACCGCAGGGCGCAGCCAAGTGATGCTCCTTGGGCAAGTTCCTGTGCTCCCCCTGCCCTCCTGCACTGCAGCCCTACAGAACCAACACCTGGATGGGCACAGCTCCAGAAATACGGACGGGGGGAAACAAGCTTCTTGGATACCACAGAAAATGCAAAGGACTGTAGCTCAGATTGAAAACTCTAGGCCATCGCCAGCCCTGCTCTGCTCCGAGTTTCCTGCAAGCCAACCCTCAGCTGAAATCAGTACCCCAAAGAAAACATAGCCCCAGGAGTGACAAACCACACAGCCACTGTGTTCACCTGAGAACAAAACCTTGTGTGTAGGGTCTATTTAGCAAGTCAGATGTGATTTGGACTCCAAACATATGTGGATGTCTCATTCTTCATTTTACAGTAAGAGGAAGATGGGAGAAGAGACAGCAGGGGCCAGGGGCTGTGGGCTGGGTCCATTTGTGCACAGACACAGAGCACCTGAGAATTTACAGCCTAAACCAACAAGGCAGACTAACCTTATGTCCAAGGAGCTGAGTTTGTCCTCATTTTGTACAGGGCAACTGGGCCATGAGAAAGTGTGATCACTTGTTCCTTCCACCAAGGAGTGGGCTCAGAGCTGTGAAAGGAAGTCAAATCTGCTAAATCCTTCACTTCAAATTTTATCTGCAGAAGTTTCTTTCCAAACCCCTTGGGTAACAAAGGTGTTTTTCCCTACATCCTTCCTAGTTTTTCTTTACACTAGAGAATTTCCAAACAATGAAGTGTCTCAATTAGAGCTAAAATTTTAACCTAAGTAAAGTATTTCCCGGGGCATTATGCCAAACCTGAGTGCCAGCAGCACCTGTGGCTCTCACCCAGGGTACTCCCATCAACCACCCTGCAGCTCTTCATAGTGTGGGAAAGCTCTGGAGAGCCACAAGGGAGATGAAAACAGAGAGCCTTTGGGCAGGATTTTGGAAGCTAGAAAAGCAGTGCAAAAGTTGCTAATGCTCCAAGCACAAGATCCCTCGGAACGGTGCCCATGTGCCTGGCCCTACCCAACAAGGCCCAAGTGCCAACATCTGCTCTCCCCACAGCTGCACAGCCCAGAGGAGTGGAAGAATTTGACCCCAGGTAGAGCTCCTGACCCTTGACAAAAATATAAAAGCAAGATGTGAAAACTAACAGGAATGCATTTTCCATGCTGACAGTGCCAATTTGTGTGTGGTAAATCTAAAGGCACACAACATGCTTCTGCAAAGGAATTGGGGAGTGGGGTTAAAAGGCCATAAATACGAGTCTTTTCCCCTACACTCTGAAAAGCTGAGCTGATTTTGAAAGCATTCCACGTATAATTTCTCTACTATTTCTAAAATAATTTTCATTCTTTCCCAAGATGCTGCATGATCATACACAGGCCAAGTTTTGAAACTTAATCTGAAAAATGCTTGAGTCTGCACTAGATATATTTTTCAAAGAAAAAATCTTAAACCTGCCAAGATTTGTAACACTGCAGGATGAAAAACTCCTGGGCATTTAAAAAAATAAATGATTGTATACTTGATAGCCCTAAAGAATCAGCTTCTACTGCAAAGCAAACTGAAGCCAGAGGAAAGACTTCTGCTGGCTTTCGTGGGCTTTATGCCAGATTTTGTATGTCTGCAGCACTTGATGCCAAGTTATGGATGGAACAGAAATCATTAACCAGCGTTACATCATTTTGTTGACTGTATTTTGTGTTTAATTTTAACATGGTCTCTGGCATTATATTTCCCATTTAAGAGCAGTGTGTTCTTGCCTTTCTTCCACAGATTATTTCAAAGAGCAGTCAACTAATTGTTGTATTACTGGCACTGACTTTACCAATTCAGACTTCTTTAGGAACGGCTGGTTTTAATTTCAAGTAGAATACAAATTAGGATAGATATTGGACTACAGAAAGCTCCAAGGCTTTCACAATGGTCATGAAAGGTGCCAGGTTGATAAAACTGGGAAGTGATCTTTTGTACTCTGCATAAAAGATGCAGCTGAGAAAGCAAATTTCAACACCTTCCCATGCCATAAAGCACCTGCCACTCAAACCAGCCACTCCACAGGTGGGGGAAGGGGAGCAGCTTAAGTCTCTTCTGCACTATCAAAACTGCATCCCCTGTCACAATGACTATTCCTTGTTTGCAAAACAAAACAAAAAATATTAGACTTCCATCCTCCTAGCATTACTTTAAATCGGTGCCCACTTAGAAACATTTTGAGAAACAATGACAAAGCAGCTGGGATTCACATCTCCCAGAAATACTCACGTAATGAGAAGATCTTCATTTGGGCATACACAGTCCATTTTGAATGCCATGACTCTTTTTACTATAGCGTTGATAAATTAACTCAGAGGCATTACAAATTTGATTTGGGGAGAAATAAATTTACACCTTCTGAGGCAATTTATGTTGCTCAGTTTTTATCTAGGTGAAAACTACACAAATACTCATTTGAAGGAGGGAGCCTGATCTCTCTTATGTGACCAATGGCTGTGAGGGCATGTCAGACTACAGCAGGTACCCTCAGCAGATGGCAAGTCACTGACAGCTTTAGATGTTCTAAATTAAATGAATCAAGATACCACTTGTTCCAAGTGAGTGGGTGTTTAATCACATTCGCCCTTTCTGCCATTGAGAGAGGATGTTGATTTTGGTAATAAAAAACATGAGAATCGTGCAGAAGATGGAAATGTGTTTTAAATTCAGAACAAAAGGTCAATTTTCCACTCATAATCAACTCCTCCATTCTCCTATCAAACCACATTTGAAATAAAAGAATTTTTGAAGGTAGAAAAAGCTGAATGTAAATAAGTTGTTATAAGGCTGTGTGCAACTGATCCTTGCTGTTACTCCAAAATACACCACAGATAATCATCTCTGATCTTAAACCTTTAGGCTTGCCAATCCTTTTGCCAAAATTCACATGAAAACGTGAATCATTTATTTCCATGTTAAATTCTCACATGAAAGATCATGGCACTGATTTCTACACATCTATTTCCTTAATCTCATGTTAATTACAGATATTTGAACATGATTCCTTCATATTTTAGCTTGCATAAAGGCCTTCATGGGCAGAATATTAACTCCAAGTCTGAATAAGCAGTTATTAATCCAAAATGAAAAATTAATTATTTCCTTTTTCATATGTGTTCACATACATGGAAAACTGAGCCATCTTCCTAGAAGTCTTTGGCCTGATTTAGGGCCTTGAACAGTCATCAAAGGGATCAGCTGCATGATCAGTAGCATTAGGAGCACAGCAGACCAGTCACTGTTACGCAGAGTTCTCTTAACTGGGTTTTCCTCAAGGAAAGCAATTCTGTTTAATGATATAAATTGACAATAGCTGCTACTTGAGCACAACAGGAATATCAAATATTCTGCTTAATGGCAACATTTGGTCAGTATTGAGAAGCAAAGTGGTTTTACTAGGTGTGGTTTAGGCATGAAACACTCATCTCTTGTCTTTTATCAAATAAGCTATCCAAAAGAATAAAAAATACTAGAAAAAAAAATTAGATGCAGTGAATATTTTATAACTTTGATTGATATTTCATTTTGCCTTTTTAGACTTATCTACCATGAATTTTTCCTACCACATGTGAACATTCTTCATTCAAAGCTCTACAGAATAAATTACTTTTCCTTTAAGGGAGATAATGGCATCCACCGTGGTGTCCCAATTAAGAGAATTCTCACATACTAATTTTATGCTATCTAATTAAGGCTCATTTATGGCTCTAGGAGGCTGGCCTGGACTTGTGGTGAATAGCAAAGACTTTGAACCTCCAAGGCTGGAGATGTTCACCCTGCTAGGTCATAAGAAGCCTTAAGATCACCCCAGCGCACCGCTGCCAGAGCAGCTGTGCTGTGGGTAGGGCAGATGCAGGACAGATGTGCAGCCCCCTCCCGAGAGTGTCCTACAGCACCTGCCACACACTCAGCCTCCCTGGCTCTCAGGCTGAGCCCAGCTCAGCAATGCTGGCACTGGCAGCCAGGCCTTTCTGACAGGCCCAGCCCTGGGCACCTGGAGTAAAGCCTTTGAGACGGGGTCTAGAGGGAGGTGAAATAACCTCTTACAAAGACTGAGTACCTGGGGATACAAAGGCTCACCCTTTGTCAGGGATACTTTCTAGGAACTAACCATTTTGTGATAAAAGACCATAAACAAATGCAGCATACTCAGGAAAAAGAGAAAACCCAAGTACCCTGTTTGCTGTCACTTTAGCGTAATGGCCTTAACACTCTGCACATTGCTGAGGTACTGCCCCAAAGAGTCCATCTGCTTTGTGTTAAGAATATTAACAGGTATTTATTATATGTCTGTGTTGGAGACAAGGACAGACGCTGAGCTAAACCTTCCAAGGACTTCACTGGTTTGGAAATGTGTCCCAGGGTGCCAGATAACTGCAGCCAGCACTGCCCTTGGCAGAACAGAAGGTAATGTTTTCAAAAGGATGAACTGTTCCTGAACAAACTCTCCAATGTATTAAGGCACAAGCACTGATTCAAAGTCAGCCACAAATTCAGCCTCAAACTCTTTTCACCAAGTGGACAAATTTATGGGAGCCAGTACAGAGTGTCACTGACCACAGTCTGGGGTTCTCCTCATGGCAGCAGCAGCAGGGAGTGTTATTGCTAGAGGACACGTGCACACAAATGCTGAGGGTATAGAAGTGTACAGACACACAGGCTTCTGCCACATTTGGTGCTAGGGAGCCACAGAACAGAGCACCCACCCCCACAGGGCTGTTAACCTTCCCAGCATCAGCAAACACATTTACTCGTCTGTGCCATGCTAAGGAGAGTCCCCAGAGGTGAGATCACCTATTTCCCCAGCCCTCTGCAGGTCCACAGCTCTCCATGTGCCTCTGCAGCTGCCACCAGAGTCATCATTACTGAATGTCTGACCAGCCTCCTGCTCCCACAAAACTCATTACCTCCTCTGGACAATCATTTCAGCAAAGAGCGGAAAATACTATAGGACTAGAAAAAGAAAAATGAGAGCTGGTAGACTTACAAAGATTAGATGGGTTTGTTAGACTGGGAACAAAATCAGGTTTCTTGTTAGGAAAGGAAGAAAGAAGAGGCACATTTCCAACCTTTATTTTAGCCCCTTCTGGAAAGGCTGTAATGGGTTTGGAGGAAAATGCTCTCCTCAACAGGTTTTCTACTGCTTCAGTTGAAATTCCACTGGGTAGTCTGGAAGCATGCTACAGAGACCTGATATATTAATGTTTATTTTATGTTATAAATAACTAATATTATGAAATAAGAGCAAAATTCAAACTTAAATATCTGTGTTTACAGTGCACATATAAGAATTCGTGGGCAGAAATGGAGAAGCTGTCAAAGCACACCAACACAGATGCAATTGTCTTGCTGTGACACTTTCTGCATTTTTCAAGCATGATGGCAGGGAAGGAAAGGCAGCCCAGGGAGAGAAAACACACCAGCTATTACAGCTACATTTCCAATAAGAATTAAATACAATAAAAACTTAAGTATCCTGGAACAGTGAATCTTCTCTTTCTCCACTTGGTATAACATTGAAATGAGCCCAAACTGCATCATGTAATTATAAACCTTGGATCTGCTGCAAGAGATCCAGAGGGTTGCTTGCCTTCCAACACCCTTGTTACCCAGGAATATGTTTTTGTTAGTGCTGACTCTAAGTCTCTACTTAGAAAAAAAATGTAATTCCACTACTAAGAGATGGCCCATGACTCTGTTGTTGTTGCTGTGCTGTGTTATACTGTGAATCCAAAGGAAGGTTCACACCTCGTAATATTTCCCTTCCTTCTTCCTTGAATACATGGAAAGCCTACTGAAAATACCTAAATCAGCTGCCTAAAGAGAGACAAAATGAGCCCTCACAAAAAACCAGCAATAAAACTCACCACAACTCTGTTGGTATCTTATGTCTTTGAGAGCAGCACAGCACCGAAATATCCAGAGGCAAAGAAGCAATACAACTCCAGTCTATAAATAACCAATATAGATTTTCCTCTGAATCTCCATGCCTGTGCTGAAACTTTTGTGTTCTAGATATTTTCTTTTAAGATTTTAAACCTGCTGGCACAGACCTTTCCTTGGTGCCCCATGGACTGCTAAAGGCATGACCTCCAATGATTCTTTGTAAGAAGGTACAGCTGAAGGTGAGGATGTAATTTGGTGAGGGCAGTCAGTAACTGCAGTTTTTGCTTGCCTTTGCTGCAGAAGAATTTACATGTTACAAAATAACTGACTGGATTCTCAAAAACATCTTATTGACTTTCAAGTCAATGGTGCTTGTGGTCTTAAACTACTAAAGTGCTTTCAGAAATCCAACACTAGTCTGTAAATCAGATTTGTTCTGTTCAGTTTGCCCAAGAGGCAGCACTTTCAAATTTTCTTCCAAGTCCTAGAATCAGCAGTCACCTCAAGTAGCTCCTTTCTTAGAGACAGAAATGAAAACTGTCTGAATCAACAAACCTGTAATACTCAGAACGTCTGAGACTTCTGTTTCAGGTATGACGTATGACTACTTTAAATGTTCTTGCTAAAAATAAAAATTCAAAAAAAATCTTTATGAAATAGAGAAACAAATAGCTAAGTTTCAGTTCAAAGCTTTCCCTTGCCAAGAGAAAAACCATAATTAAATAGGAGAGAGAGTAATATTCCCATCCTTGCTATGAACCTTAATGATTCTATGATTCTGTAATGACCACTGTGCCAAGGACAGCATGATGTAACAATCTATGCAAAGGCTGTCCCCCCTGCCCTCTTGGTCTCCAGACATTTGAAGCAAAACTGCTCTTACTCATCTCAGAGGTCAGGAATCTACAGGAGCTGTGCCAGGAGCACATCAAATTTCAGTCTGTGTGTTAAAAAATGCCAGTATTTTCCATGAACGTCCAAGGAGGACAAAGTACAGTCAGAACTCATTCAAAGCTTTGAACTTCTGTAGCATCAAAAGTAACAGAGAAATAATACAAAGAACTGAAATTCTTACTAGCTTTTGTCAGTCACAAATACTGGACATGAAATGTAATTGGCAGGATGAGAGAATTTCAGATAAATTCAGCGATTGCCAAGAAAGACAACTAAATAAATGCCAAATAAGTGCCTACTGCAGCACTCTTACCCTCTGTTCCCAGGGTGTTTCCTGAGACTGCCATCCCTCTTGCACAAAGCTCTTCTTACCAAAGCATGTCTGGTTTAGTCATGTGTAGCTATTGGAAAACATAAGTGCAAAATCCCTTAAAAGAATCAGGCATCAAAATGCCTTTTTAAAGTTGGGCCAAAACATATAAAATGAAGTCT
This sequence comes from Corvus kubaryi, assembly GCF_017639235.1. Lineage (NCBI taxonomy): Eukaryota > Metazoa > Chordata > Aves > Passeriformes > Corvidae > Corvus > Corvus kubaryi. The sequence continues at coordinate 18,896,650 of NW_024581093.1, read as the reverse complement.
TCTATCAGAATTCCTACTGCTTCTAGAAAAGATAGGAATTACATTCACTAAGTGAATTACAGGATTATAAATGGAAACTGATAACTGCAATTATATATGAGACAAAACAAGCTTGAAAACTCATAGGGATATTATATGAGGCTTTCTTTGCATTTCCTTCCCTCCTTTTCCTTGTAATGAAGAAGCTGTTCCTGGCAGATGGAATTAACCAGGAGCTGCTTTGAATGCTTCTAGTCTGTCACTTGGCTTTACACTCAAGAGCTGACGCTGAGAGTAAGTCCCTTCTAATAAACCCACAACATATTTTCTGAGTACTCTGCTCTCTGATCACAACCATGGGCACTTCCCAAATGAAGTCTGACAGGCCTTAGCATGGCACTGGCACTTTAAATACCAGCTGAACAAAGTCTCTCTATTGCATGTGAACTTTAGGGAGGGAAGAACTTCGGTTTTCTTCAGTTACAATTTGTGAACATCTAGAATGATTGGCATGCTTCTCAACTCTAGTCTGCCCTCACAAGGCCCCATCTGCAGAGCTGGGTCCGGGTCTGGGGCCTGCAGCACAACACAGACATGGACCCGTTGGATCAGGTCCAGAGGAGGCCACCAAGATCATCAAAGGGCTGGAGCACCTTTGCTATGGAGCCAGGCTGGGAGAGCTGGGGTGGTCCAGCCTTGAGAAAAGAAGACTCCAGTACTTTCCAGTACTTACAAAGGGGGCTTAGAAAAAGAGGGAGAGAGAGTTTTTAAATGGCAGACAGTGATAGGACCAAGGGGAATGTTTTTAAACTAAAAGGGTGGAGATTTATATTAGCTGTATGGAAGAAATTCTTTACTCTGAGGGTGGGGAGGCCCTGGCACAGATTGCCAGAGAAGTTGTGGCTGCCACATCCCCAGAAGTGTTCAAGGCCAGGTTGGATGGCACCCTGGCTATGGGAGGGGGATTGGAACTAGAGGAACACTTCTGCTTTATTGCATATTGTCTTCTCAGGAAGGTTAATTAAAGTGAACACTGTTAACTGCATCACACAGGAAATACCTGGAAGAAGTAGAAATAGATCTGGAAGTCCTGAGTCTTGAAACCTGCTGCTCCTCCTTTTTGGTTATCTGCATTCAATTCCCATTGCATCATTTAACTTGGTATAAAATAACTAAGCCACGCTGTGTTGAGTTATTCAGGTGTTGAGAAGGGCATGAGATGTTCTTGTGGTGGACCTAAATCCCTGCATGACAACTTAGACACAGCCTGAACCTGCAGTGTCAGAGTCTCTGTTGCTGTACCAAACACACTTCCAGAGGAATGGATGAGCCAGGCAGGATCCTGGAGCCAGGCAGCCCTAAGGCTGACACTGCAATTTTCAGCAGCTGTCACTGGCACAGAACATTTTCCCTTTGTTATGAAACTTGCTTTAAAACATGGGTCACAATTTGTATCTGAAATAAGTCAACAGTGTAACTGTGCACTGTTCCACTGGAGGGACAGACTGCTGTGTGTGCCTGCCTGTGGATGTCATCAAAATGCTGTGGCTCACGTGATGGCATTTCCTCCTACCCTGATAGCTCCATGCTCTGATGGAAAACTGACATAAAACTTATGTTCATCATAAATCCTCAAACACTAGTTTATTATTATTATGCTAGGGAAATGTTCCCACTTACCGAGGGCCATCCAAGGATGGATACTGTGTGAGTCTTCCTGACAGTAACCAATAAAAACGTTCACAGCTATGGCTGCAGAGATAAATCTGCACAATAGGCATGGCAGCTGCTAAATGAGAAGCGTCCTGTGTTGGCCACAAACTACTTGAAGAAAAGAAGGTGAGCAGGGATAAGCCCATTAAAGACAGAGCAGTGATACAACCAGAACCGCACACAGAGAAGTTCTAACCCAAAACTTGGCTTGCCACATGTCTGCTGGGCTCCCTTCCCACATATATCTGACAAGCTCCCTGTCCTAGCATGTACAAGGAAATCGCTTATCAATTATATTTAATCTTAAAACAGTATTAGGAAATATCATGTACTGAGCCTGCAGCAAAGAGGTGAGATCACCTGAAAATTCCTCAGTATAAAATGACATTTCTGGAGGTAACATAGTGCAGTGTCACCTATTTCAAGCTTCATGGTACAGAATATAAAAAATTGGAGACTATGGTCATTGACTAAGATTGGAAGGGGCTTAAGCCCTTTACAGATCTGTGAACTGTTGTCCTAAGTTTTTAGACGTTTGCATTCAAAATATGTTTTATCCTTTAAAATGAAAAAAACAACCAACCAAACAAACAAAAATTAAATAACAAGTATTTCCCCAGGCAGCAAAACTAAGGTAGGGTGGAGTCTCTGGTGACTAATAGGGTGCAAATACTGTTTGAAGGTTTTCTTGTGGCTTGTGGTGTTGATAACGTGTTGTTAGAGCACTTGTGGAGCTGAAAAAAACCCATCATCCAAAGCTGGCAGCAGTGGTGGATGCACAATCCCTAGAAAAATAGTTCATAACTTTGGATAGCAACTGCAGCTCCAAAATCCAAAATAAAATGAAACTCCCCATCTTATACTTCTTTAGAAATGGTCCATTTATTTTGTTTGCTTTTACCAAAGCAAACATCTTGAGAGCTGTCCGTGGGCAGCTGCCACACTCCGCTCACCTTCAAAGACTTCCAGTTTCTTATGACACAAGCAAGCAATGCTGGGTGCGAACAGAAGTTTCCCAGAGATAATCTTGCTAAACAAGAGAACTCCTAACTTCACTCTTCTTTCCTTGCATCCTGCCAGTCACAGCAATGCCCTCGGTGCTGCAGCTACCACGCTGTGGGCACTCCCATTAAATCCAGCCGGGTGTTCAGCAAAGCAGAATGTTGTTCTGAACTGAGGGCACTGCATCCTCATTACTCAGGAAGAAGTCAGCCTGAGCTCAGAAGACATTAACTGCATTACTTGAGTTTGTTCCACAGATTTGAGATTTCAGAAAGGCATCTGTGAGGTATCTCATTTCATCACATCTATTTTTCAGTCTGCATATTTGAACACATTAATAAAATATGTGGAACAGACACTGTCAAATTTATCAGCACTCAGGAAAATAAATAAAATTCACTAATGTGTTTCATTTTGACTATTTCACACACCTTTCACCTTGTGTATTCATCGACCTTTCAACAGCTGCAGGGATCTACAGGCTCTGGAAGCAGTCCCACTGGTACCAAAGATGCAGTTTATACTGCAAGTGTTTTAACACTCTGACCTCTACTTGAAGAAATTAATGTGCATCCACACCTACCTAAATATTGGAGGTGTCATGGTGAACATGAGGCTGGAAGAGAATTATTTGTTTTCTCTTATAACTATTTTCTTTTCTCTGAAGTTAACATTAACGTTAACATTAACAATCCAGACACCTTCCTGTTAATCATTAAATTTTCGTGAAATTTTACTGCCACTGAACAAGCCTGGAGATTTTCAGACTTGCTAGCAGACTGCACCTGAGCAAGGGAGGCCTGCCCACGCAGCATCAGCCTGGACTGCTGTCTGTAAGACTGGGGTTTCTTTTGCTCATTTGGTGACCAGGAATATAAATGCATGGTCTATCACCCCAGCTAATGAAATTTCACAACATCAAAGGTCTCTTGCAATTCATGAAAAAAAGACCTGCAAGTTTGCCTAAGCTATTGTCCTCAAAATTCTGGGCTGTTCTTTGCAGCAATTTTTTTTCCAAAACAAGTGTTAAAAGAGCAAAGTGGTGGGTTTTTACAGCCCTTTCCTTGCAGCAAACAGAGACAGGAACTCAGAGTCCATATTATCTCTGGCAAAGGGCACAGAAATAGCCAAGGTCCTTCACAATGAGTAGAACCAGAGCACAGAGAGCTCTGTCAGCAGCACTTCACCAGGGACACTCCAGCAACACAGCAGAGACTGGCACAAGCTGCCCCCACAGGAGTCTGCTCAGGGTTTCCACAGCTTCAATGACATTTTTGCCAACATAAATCCAAACATGTTGTATTAATTGCCATTCCATTAGGACTTTTAATAGCTTCTGAGTGGATAATAAAGAGAAGAGAAAAGTATTCATATAATGGGAAATTAACTCCAGAAAATCTTGTAATATGGTCATTGCTAACCATGTGACTACCTTTCTGTGATAGATTTTTCAACCAAATGCAAAGCAAACATGAATGCTGTGCTTGTTTGGAGCCTTTCTAGAGTACCACAGGTACCCTAAGATAACAGAATAAAATTAATTTACTAGAATTTTCAGCCACTTAAGGCTCTCCTGAAATGAAAAGGAAAAGGAACAGGAAAGAATTACAGATGCAGGTGCTTTTCAGACTGCAATGCCCAATTCTATCCTTTTAGTTTTGGTGCCTTTCAAGTCAAGCCTTTACCTTTTTCTGAAGGTGTGATAGGCAGCCACTTTGATCCCTACCTGCTTGCGACATTCCTTTGTGCATTTGCAGTATTGTTCTCTATTACAAATACGGGTGAAATTGTAGCTTAAAAATAAATGAACATTGTGCAGCATGGGGAGCTGATGTCAAAGTAGACTGAATAGGTTTTTATTTAATACTGAAGTCTGTGCTTCCTAAAGCTCCTAGCTCAAAGCATGGTAATTCAATGGCAAATTAACACAAAGTAGCCTCATGTAGTAACTTTGAAAATTAGCATTAATACACCTTCTACCACACAGAAAAAAGAAATATCTTGCTGTAATATATGAGATTTTTCCAGCTCTGATACCCTGGTGATAAATAAAAAAATCCTCACATACACACCCACCAAGCAGTATCACAGCTCAGGCATGGCACACATGAGCCTGAACGAAATAAATACCTCTGGCAGGAGGTAGGCTTCAGAAGAAAAAGGAACAGGACTGACCCAGAGCGGAGTAACTCAGAGCACTGTTCAACAAGAAGGAAAGGTATTGGTAATTCAGCCATGTAAACCCACAAAGAGGAATGTGGCACAGGTACAGCAACCTGATCAGGGTATCCAGGCTCAGGAAACGCTTCAATGGATGCCCTGGTTGAGAGAACACAGAGGAGTCTGGAGCTCAAGAGAGTCAAAAAACTAACTTAGCAGGAGAAAAAGCCACCAAGGGAAAACCATATCTTCCACCTCTAGAGATGACCAACAGTGGTTCTGCAGTATGATATTAATATAATTTAATATAATTTACCCTCCTGCAAAGACACTGCAATCTGGTCTCCTTTCACACCCTTTATGTATGTCTGCTCACAGAATCCAAGAACTCTTACCAAGCCCTTGGTTTCTGATCTCAAAGAAAATTCCTGATTTGGAATATAGTCTTTTCCACAGCTCCAGTTTGAAACTATCTTTTCCATCCAGCCCCATTTGGGAGCCAGCCCAGTGGATCCAGCAAGCACTTCTGCCAGACGGGCGTCTCCTGCCCATCACACACTGGATCCCAGCCTTCCATGCCTGCTGCTCCTCCAGCACTTCCAAAAGACTTGCAATCACAGCATAAAGTTATGTTTGACCCCAAAAGTTCAAAAATAGCCAGGTTGTGCTTCTAATTCTAAACGGGATTTTACAGCCTCCAGTGTTTGCAGCACCTCACTGCTCTCACACCACCCATAAGCTTCGGCGCTTGTCTGCTCCTTCCACACACGTCATTAATCCACAGAATGTGCAGGGTTAAGCCAGGACTGATCTCTGAAGAGCATTAGTAGTAATTGCCAGTTGATAATATCCCTTTTAACAGGATCTGTGGAACCTTCTCTTTAACTGGTTTCCTACAATCCTTGCATTGATTGGTTTGGATTTTCAAAAAGGAGAAACTACACGTACAGGTATCACACTATCAGCAAATAGCTGCTTATCTCTCCTGTTTCTATTAACTGACTGGCAGTCTTGTTAACTGACTGTAAAATTACAGGAGATAGAATTAAAAACATTATCTTACTCCTTATTTGTTTGTAAATTCTGCAAAACCATTTTGTTGCTCATAATTTTGAAGATGGCTGCTCTTGACAGTGCTGCCACTAACTTGGCCAACTCTATTTCTAATTTAAAGTTATTCTGGAATCTCTAATCCCTTATTTGAAATTTCCATTACTGGGGCCTCTAATCACAATTGCTTTGGCAAGAAACATGTTTACACAGCTCTAGCCTCTTAGTGCCAGCCTAGTCAGACACTCCATCAGAAATACTTGCCTTCAGGACAGGAGCTGCCTTTGCACACACACAGATGTGCACTCACCCACAGTCTAACCATTATTAGTTATAGTGTCCCTTGAACCAGTGGCTTTTTCCTGACAATATTAAAAAATTTGCATTTTTTTGACAGTTATGAGACATTAAATGTAAAGTCATAATATTTTGTTGTTCTTTTTTCTTTTTCACCTGGCACATTCTTTTTGACGAGTAAAAGAAAAAACAAATAGATCTCTAATACACCATATAAACAGCTTGAACTCCATCCTTCAAAGCAGAAATACCAGTATGCAACTCATTTATTGAATACTTGAGTGCTTGGTGCAGTTTTGGACACCACAATATAAAAAAGGCATTAAGTTATTAGAGAATATCCAAAGGAGGCCACAAGGATGGGGAAGGGTCTGGAGGGAAAGTCTTATAAGGAGCAGCTGAGGGCACTTGGTGTGTTCAGCCTGGAGAAGAGGAGACTGAGGTCAGACCCCACTGAGCTCTTCACCCAAGGGGCAGTGCAGGGGCAAGGACCAATCTCTGCTCCGGGCCAGGGACAGCACCGGGGAGCGGCTGCAGCTGGGCCAGGACAGGCTTGGGCTGGAGATCAGGGAGAGGTTCTGCTTCCCCCAGAGGGTGCTGGGCACTGCCCAGGCTCCCCAGGGAATGGGCATGGCCTGAGGCTGCCAGAGCTCCAGGAGCGTTTGGACAGCGCTGCCAGGGATGCCCAGGCTGGGATTTTGGGGTGTCTGGGCAGGGCCAGGGGCTGGAATTTGATGATCTTGGTGGGTCACTTCCAACCCGGCATATTCTGTGATTCTGTGTGTTATGGTGTGATTTAGCCACTTCTAAAAGTATCTCCTGTAGATATCTCAATTTTTTTCCTTTCTTCACACCCCCAGGCCTTCCACTCGGGCTGTTCATCCATTCATTACCACCTTCTCTCCAGGATCACAGACTTAGCTTAATATAAAAGGCATTACATCTTTTCTGAACTGCTCCATGCACTTATTTTTAAAACTGTTGATTAATTCCAACTCTTATGCTGGAAATAATAGAAAACATCCTTCTTGAACAAGATGACAAATATATAAGTTATAACAAACTAATTATCTGTAATGTCATGCTTGCTCTTTCCATGAAACCACTCTACAGAATCTCACATGACACTGCTCCAGGTAAGGGCAATTTTACAGGATTGTGTCAGTCTTTGTTTAAAGGAGCTTTTGCTCACAGCTGCTTCACCTTACTCTTAAAACCCAACATGCACAGCCTTGATTTTTCATTGGCCTGTTTCCTTCTTTGGCATAATTTTCAAATCATTTCACTGCAGAACTTCTGGTCAGAACTACTTTTAGCATCCATAGGAGTTCTGCAGGGGCAAGAGTAGTGTCAAATCTTTTAATCCTAACACTGGTACTCTCACCATCAGACATCCAAGATATAAAATATTCATGCACATAGATAATACTGTTAAAATGTTTATTGCAAACATCACATCTATCTTATGCCTGCCCTCTTCTCCAGCAACACAGCATTGACGGTTGGCTTAATAATTCATGCTCAAGCTCTGTTCCACTCATTGGTTCTTTCTGCCAAGACACTCAGGTACCTGTAGAGTACACACTGAAAATTCTCCTTCAGCCTGTGTCACATTTAATAAAGGCCTTAAAGCTAAATCTTGGGAATAACCTATCCTTTAATAAATACATGGCTTGCATGACAAACACTGCCGTGATTTTTAAAAATGCTCTCTAGAAAGAGCTAAATATTTACTGTTAATGCTCCATCAGATCTGTGTAAGGTAATGGTGTCATTTTCATCCTGAAGATGAGAATCAATACTTTCAGTATGTTGTTTTATTCAGCTGGCAAAGTTACCAGAAAATGTTGTAACATAATCAGGGTGGAAAAGAGTGAGCTTAAGATTGTAGTCCATGCACAGAGACATTATAAGGGAGTGTTTCTGCCCCTGCATGAAGGGCTTTCATTGGATTACTGAAGGTTTGGGCTGGGGGAGTGTCAAAACCAAAAAGACAGACACAGCTTAGTTCAACATGAGAACACATTTTTCCAGGGAACAGTCAAGATCTGGATGATGCAGAGCAGAGTATATACACTGGAACAGACTCCATCACGTGAGGTTTTTTAGTTAAGTATATTTTCAAATGATTGATCTACTACATTATGTACTTCAAACCTCCATAATACAGCACACTGGCTGTATATTACTGTAACCATGCTGAAGGTTAAAAAAAGGGAAGGAAAGATGCTAGAAAATTTGTTTTCCTTTTTAAACAAAACATTTCTTCACACTGAAAGGGAGATACATCATGTGGCAAGCACACATAAGCAATTAATTTGCTAAGAAGATTTATACTTCCCATCTAAATATATTTCTAGATGGGGAGTAGAGAGAAAGGTCAATATCCATTAGGCAAAATGAAGGGGGGAGAATTCATCTGATTAGAACATTAGCATATCTATATGATAGGAATCTTGAACCTTATTGCATTCCCAACCCCAAGTTCTTAGGGGTACAAGTCATCCCTGTCAGACATAAAACTGCAGCAATCAAAATTGCAGAGAGTCACTGGCAGGAAGGAAATTACACCAGCTTTGAGAAAAAGGATAGCTTTAGCATAAGTCTTTTCTAAAACTTTGTAATACACTATTGTAATGCATCATAAATTCCAGGGGCTGTTAAATATATTGCCTGGGAAGAAGATTGTAAAAACACACAACTAAAGTACAGTTGGTTTACGAAAGCTTCATAAGTTACTGCTCTTCATCTCAGTCTCTGCAACTGGTGCAGGCTTTTAGCCTGCCCTGGTGAACTGTAAACTCAATAAGGATTCTTGCAGTAAATAAATTTCAATTCACCACTGCCATGACACAGAGTTTGTCCAAAGGCAGTGGCAGCAGCTCAGCGGAAAATGGCACCGTAGGAAAACACCACAACCTAATCACATGGAACTGCCAGCTCACTTCCTGAGGGGGGGTTTTGCTATGAGGCAAAGGCAAAAATATTTCAAATCCTCCTGGTATTAGACAGAATTTTATAAAAAATATCTTCCCTTACCCAAATCCATCTTCTACTTTATATCTAGTTGGTATCAACGGACTTACGTGAAAACACAGGATGTAATGGGTATATACAAATTCTGATCATAAAACCTTGGTATTATATTATCTCAATATTCCTTTGTTTCAGGATGGTAAATTTACTGTTGCTAAAGGAAGCTGGATGTACATCATAGTATTTTCACAAAGTGTTCAGAAACATATTCAGTCTCAACCTTTATTATCTTACATCTCTGCAGTGAGCAAACTCACCCACAGACTTGTGAATTCTGCTTCTCCATAAGAGACTGGGCATCCTAACAATCCTCACATGCAGAAAAAAATGGTATTAATTTCTTTATCCGCATTTCTCCAGATTTCAGAATCAACCAACAAAACAAACAAAAACTTCCATCTAACTAAATCGCTCCATAAATCCAACCAAACAATTGCCTTAATTTAGAAATAAAAAAATAACTGCATTGCAGTTTATGATCACAGATACAGAGATTAAAATGAACTCAATAAATAAACAAGCTGTGGTTTGCTACATACTGCAAACCAGATTCATCGTCTGCTTAAGGTATTACCAGGGATATTGTCTATCAAAAACTGGATAAACTATCAGCAAAGGGGAAGTTATCCATCTTGCAGCTTACAGAAGAAACCAGTAACAGAAAAGCACTGCCTTGGCTGACACTGGTTAAGGACACTGCCAAGATAATAAAGTGCATTAGAGAAACTGGGCTGATGATACTGGAAATAAAGCAGAGGGGTGGGAGGGCAATGGGCAGGGACATTGAGTCACAAATTCAGTGTGAAATTAAATCCAGGGAACTGAAATTTAAATGCAGCATTACTTTCATTTAGTGATCTACTTGCTTTGTTCCCGGTTCCCACTCAGAGCTCATCCTGCAAAGAGCCCCCAGACTGCACAGCCTTGCAGGAGGCTGTGAACAGAGGCTGGGCAGGAGCCCTCCATGGGCACTCCAAAAATCAAGGCTTGTTTTAAGGACATGGGACAAAAGAGGTTGCTCAGCAGAAACCCAACTCGAGATTTCCTGGATTCTCCAGGAACAGGAAGGTGAAAGCAATGCAATGGCAGCTGCTCATCCAGCCTAAACAGTTCAACAGTAGGGCTCTGCCACCCACAGGGATTCAACTCCTATTCCATCACTGAGTGTGAGACACTTTCTTTGCTGTTTGTTATTTTAATGTGTACACAGAGCTTGAGCAAATAGAAAAATCCCCTCTGCAAAAAGTGGGATGTACTTCAGAGTGCGCCTGGAGGGACAGGAACCTTTCCTGCTGACTGGCAGAGTGCGACGCTTCCATAGCACCTTGTCCAGCTCAGAGGTCCATGCCTGGATCCAGGTTCAACTTTATCCCCACTGAGTTCTGTGCTACTTCAAAGCAGCTCTTACAGATTAAATTATTGCAAAATACCAGAGTAAGTTTCCTTCCTGCATAAAAAATAAGTCCTATTTAATTTACCTGTCCTTTACATAATTGGTAACATTTTTCTTCAGCAATTAATTTGTATTTTAATTATTTCTTCAAATATTAGAAGCTGGACATCCTCTGCAAGCTAGAGATTTTTATTTAAAATATTTGCTAGAACTGGGACAAAGCCAGAAAAAACATTTCCTCTAACATTAAAGACTTCAACTCAAAGGTCTTCAAAATCTTCTCTATTTTTTTTTTTTGTCATTTATGAATCATCTTTCAAAAAACACAGTCACATGGATACTTCAAATTTCTGATAATTACAGTTCAAGCATCACATTACAGCTATGCACAAGTATAACCATGGAGCCAAATTTTGTCTTTAGTTTGTAAAGGACTTTGGTTCTCACCAGCATTGGTCTAGAAAGCAGCAGTCCCAAGTGACCTCATTTCCATAGTGAATTTCCATCTTGTTTGGTGGGATTTTACATATATAACAGAGTCTGCCCCATTACCTAAAGTTATTCTCTTGAAGTAAATCTCTCTCTCCATAATTTACAAATTATGTCAGAGCACAAAGAATAGTTCATTCAATTGGGAATTACAGCAAGCCATCATCACTAAAGGTGATTAATATCCTAAATGCAAAAAATTGAATGCTTTTATACAGCCCCAGTGTTAATAAAAGACTGTCAGTCAAAATGGGGGTCACAACAATTATGAAAAAATAAAACATGCTTTAAAATATTTATTTCAGCATTTGTTGACATATAACAGCTCCGTAGAATAATAACTGCAAGAGCAGGAACCTGCTATTGTGGCTGGAAATTTAATCATTTAAGTACTGCCAACTTCATAACTTATTGATCATGTAGAACATCTCCATAGCACACAGGACAGAGCCTCCCACTGGCTCCTGAATGTCAGGGAGCAAAAAAAGCTGTGACAGAAAACAAGAACATTCTCTAACTGATCCTGAGCAAAAATGCACTTTTGGGGAGCTTCCTTTGCTCCCCCCCAGTGCTCCAGTACCGTGGCTAAAAGGGGATCTTGTGCTCGTGGATCTTTCCAAACACGAGACACACACAGGATTTAAGATTCTTGTTTAAATCACTGATCAGGCACTCTGAAGATCTGGAGAGAGAAGAGAAATTTATCTGAAATTTATCTATGGAGGAAAATTCAAAGATTCAGCTTTTTTCTTCTTAATGTAGAAAAGAGAACAGGAGAGGACAGAAAATGAATTGTCTTAATGTAAAACACTTACTAAGAGGGAGCTTGATGAATGATTTTCTGTGTCTGCTGGGGAGACGACAAGACAAAATTGGCCTAATTTTTAGTGAAAAGGACTTAGATTGGGATAAATTCTACACATCAAAAGGCAATTATAACAGAGCAGGCAGCTAACAGAGGTTGTGCAAACCCTGTCATTCTTTATAGGCACAGGTTAGGTAAGACATCTGTCGGGCAGAGTGCAGGTATAACCTCCTCCTCTCAAGAGCTGCTGCTCCTAAACGTTTTAAGCCTAGAAAAACTTTTTATACACACTGGATTTCAGCTTGCCTCAAGGCCTGCCATGTGATCCTTTATAAAGCATGATGAAATAAAGACATTATCAGAGGGGTGACCTTATGGACTGGCTCCCTGGGCTTTGCAGGCCTTTTCTTGCAATCCTCATGTACTGGGGAAGAAGGAAAAAAAAAAAAAAAAAGGAAAAAGGTAAGCTACTCCAGCTTTTAAAATAGCATCTGATGAATTCTACTGATGTCTTTGGCTTCCTCCCGTTTATCCACAGTCTGGGGGGGTTCTGCCTGTACCTGTGGGTAGAGCACAGCCTCCCCCAGTTCTGGCACTCTCTGGAGCAGTGACTGTGGAAGGGCTCCAGGCTCTCAATGCTCTCACTCTTCACACCTCCAGGAGAGGGGAGGGAATGTGTAAGACAGGAGTCTGTACTTTCTTCACGACATGCAAAACCTCAGGTCCTCTGATTATCCTATTAATACACCCCTAACTACTTTTAAATGTGCATCTGCTTTCCTGACCCTGAGTCTCCCTGGATTCCCTTTGGAACAGGCAGGAGCTCCCCTCAGTGACAGCCAACATTTGCTCCACGTCCCTCTTTCTGTCCAGCTCAGCCACATTAGAATAAGGTACTTAGCTCTGTCAGGAGAAAGAAATGCCATGGAGAAAAGGAATCCGCGGGATTCCCTCGCTGTTAATGAGTGGATGAGCATTTAATCGTTCTAAGGCAATTTAAACTGTCTGGTTGTTCTTCAAAAGCTTAACTCCTAATATTCCTTCTTAACTGAATACCACAGAAAGAATAGTACTCTGTCACACCTCCTGGTGTCCCAATATCAGACTTCGTGGGGCCATTGATGAGTCACAGCACAACAGGAATTTCTTTGTTCGCCTGTAACTGGTGGAATTTAAAAATACCTTCAGGGATTGGATTAAGTGCATGTGAAATGTGGTGCTAAACAACCTGGCAATGTACAGGAGGAGTACATTGTCAGTCCAAACTGAAAGGAAAGGAACAGTTAAATTTCTTTGGCATCCACGGATTTAAAAAGCAAAATAAAATAAAAGCAAAACCAAAAAACCCAAACAAAAATCCAAAATACCACAACTTCCATCCATACTTGAAGCTTCTATCCAGCTAGAAATTCAAGGTTAAATGGACAAGCAACAAGTTGTCTTGATATTCAAGGGTAGATATAAAAAAAAAAGTACTTAAGTAGCAGCCCTGTGGGTAATGACATACAGAGGAATGTAAAGTGATGTCATGCAGTGATAGTAAAATATTTTTAAGTCATATTTTTAGTTTAGTTGCTGTGCTCTACATATACTGTTAAAACTGCATAAAAAGGGATTGCAGTTTTTCTTCCATAGATGAAAATGATTTAAATTTACTTTACTCTCTATCCATTGTCTGAAGAAGGCCGTGGTTATGAGGCACAGATAAGAAAGCTCATTTAGAACTATTTGTAAGAACTGGGATTTGCACTTGTGTGTTTGGTAACAATTACAGCTACATACTTACCCTGCCACACATAATCTATCATCTGATTATTACTGTCCACCCACTGAATTTGAGCGATGCCAAATGCCTCTCATTACCAGGGACTCTGGGACTGGGAGGCTCTGTAAAAGCAGGAGACAGCACTATCATAAATAGTATCAAGAATAGGAGGTTATTTGATAGGTCTTGCTCCCAACCCCAGTATCTCTTATGAATTGCTTTCATTAAGTGTCTCAGAATCCTGAGGTTATTTAGAAATTTGTAACTGTCGAATTAGACTTTGTGACAGAGCAGCCTTGGTACATCCACACTGGAGCGCCAGGCGAGGAAAGCACTGCAGGGAGGGGACACATGCCAGTCACCCACTGCAGAGCAGAGGAACATCTGCACTTTTGCTCTCCTTGGCACTCTCTGCTTCTCCATGAGGAGCCTTCCAGACCAGCCCTGGCCCCAGCCCATGTCCATGATCTCCTGCACAGTTCTCATCGACATGTGCAGCATGCAGGAAGCAGGAAAACTTTGTACAAATCACCTGTGCTGCGAGGGCCAGGGAAGGAGTGGGGTTAACCTGGGAGAGAGTAACTGCTGAGCCCAGAGGCAGCTAAAGCAAGCACTAAGGAACAGCAGTGCAGGGATTCTGTTCACTCAGACCTGAGCAAGTTGCTTTGTGTCAGTGACTGGTGGTTTCTGTCTCCACTCACTGTGCCATGGAGTTTGGCCACCAGCATCTCAACAATGGCTGAGGTTTTTAGCCCAAATGGAGACTCTAAGCCCAGCTCTTCTGACAGGGGACAGCTCAGGTCCATGCCAAGAGCTCCTGGAGCTGCAGCTGACCACCAGGGAGCTGTCACAAATATCCTGGGAGGCACATCAGTCAGTTTGGAACAAGGTTTCCAAACCCTACCACCACTGCCAGACTTCTAAATTCTCTTCATTTAGAGGATAAAGCAGAAGAAGTAGAAATTGATCAGAAACCAAGTAGAAAACACAAACTAGGGCCACACTGAATTCTGGTGATCAGCACTTCTTTTCCCTTACTTTATCAGACTGCTCCCCCATCTCGGAGCAGTCCCCATGGCTTCCCTCCAGTGCTCTGGTTTGCAGCCTCCACCCCTCTGCCCTGTGAATTCTCATGATCAGACCCAACAGGCAATCACTGATCCCCCATTCTTTCCCTGATGCTCAGCACTCATTCCTTGTTAAGCCAAGGTATGATCTTACATATTGAAGCACTCTAAGTAAAGCAGCCTTTAACAACTGGGTATTTGAGATAGCAGTCCTGCATAGAGGTGAAAAAATAACAGGATAAGAAAAAGCAATGATATTGCACATTCAAAACAGAGTGCACAGACTGACAGAGATGTGCTAAAATTCCCTCAGTATCAAACAGTGTCTATGAGCTGTGCATCTCCTGAAGCATTGCAAGTATCCTCTTTAAAAAAATGAGCTATGAACAGGAAAATTAACAAATATACTGAGAACAGCTCTTCAAAACATTTCTTGTAAGCCAAGTCTATTTTAAGTATATCTAGCATTGCCATAACACACACAGATGCACAACTGAAATTCTGCTGTCCTTATGCAAGAAGTATTTTTACACACAGCCAGAATACAAACCCAACACTCACAGAGGATGGCCTATACTTCAGCATGCCCTGGGTTCTCCTCTAATCTAGAGACATTCTAGAGAAAAGAAGATGTAGCCCAGAGACCCTTTCTCAATACAGGAGGAAGATAACAGTTCTTACTCACCCAATTTTACGAAATTACAGTTAGCACTAACTGTGCCATTTAAGCCATTTTTGAGTTCAGCAGGAGTCAAGAGATGCCAACACCTTCTGAGCAGCAGAGTAAGGGTCAAATGCTTACTGCTGCCAAGGGAGCTGGATTAGGAGCTATCTGCATATTTCTGTATCATTTATTAAAGCTCCTTTTTGTTGCTATTTTAAACATACCCACAAGTGCCAGTCTGGGGAAACAACTGAAGTCTTAGGAATCTTTCATTCTATTTGCTTCTAAATATCTAGAAAAATCCAGGGGATAGGAAAAAACCCTGCCAATCTTTTCCTTCTCTAGGTGGCTCTGTCTTCACCCCTTGAACATCTGAATCAGTATTTTCCTGAAGCAGAAATCTGGTTTTGGATCAATCTTTCTTAGGTTTATCTGGGTCGCTTCTTAGTAACATACAATCTCCCAAATCCAGTGGACTAATTTCTCTTTTGTCTGTTGCTTTTGTCAAGGATTCAGGTTATGGTTCAGCATTTAACTCACTCCTGGATAATTCTTTGCTGTCATCTTCAGTGACAAGTGGGTGCAGTTTTCATAATCACAAGTAAAAACTGTAGCTCAGAAAATAGATGTGTGACTTCAAACCTTCACAAGGAACATCTTGACATTTAAATCCAATTACCCTTTCTCCTTCCTGATGAAAATATGATACCAACTAGAGGAAAATTCTCCTAGGCAAATATATCATATTTTCCACCTCCTATAAATTTTTTGGCACCACTTCTGGTATTACACATTGCATTCTTTATCAGTCATTTTACAAAATAAAGGGTTAGAAAATGTGTAGTAATTGATAGGTGATGCCAAGAAGTCTATAAAAAAATTATTTGGAAAGTCTTCATAGATCTTCTCCCCACCTGAAATCATTAATTGCAAAACTGGAATGAACTCCAAGGTAAGACTGCTCTTTGTAATAAATTAAACTGTCAATCACTCAAAGTACCTTTAATAACATACTGGTTCCCCGAGCTCTTAAATTACCGGCTGAATTTCATTTATCAGTCTGCTCTATGTGAAAAAGGATTAATTAAACTCATTCCAGTATTACAGTAAGGCTCTATTTCTCTTAGTACTACAGAATAATTGACTGCAAATGAATTGAAAAGTGAGTAAGTAATTGTAGTTATTATTCTGATGTAAATATTGGTTCTCTTTTGACATTTCAAAAGATTTAGTAGAGGCACTTTAGTGATAAGACATCATTACCCTGCCTAGGAAGAAGAGATAGCATACAGAAAGTGAAATTACAATTATTAGTTTAGATACCTAAAAATACTCCTATTATTTGCTTTTTCGTATAGTTATGTACCTTAAAGTACATTTTCATTAACTGTTGCTCCTGATTTATTGTATTAAGTATACTGCAGTAAAGGCAAAGCATTATATCCTGGTGCTTTGGAAAGAATTCAGAGGTAATATGAGTTCTCATAGAGGAATGAGTGAGAAGTTTCTCTAAGAGACAGTCATAACTCTGCCAGTGCTATAAAATGCAAATCAACTGATTGCCATTGTGAATGACTGATTTTCATTAAAAAATTATACCAACAGGCACTGTGAACAGCAAGAAATCACCTTTTAATTGGACAATCAGAGTAGCTCAGACAAGAAACTGCAGCATCTCCAGAATGAACAAAAGATTTGCTGTTCAGAATTGTGTGTAACAGATCACTGAAGCCATTTTCTAAATATAGCATCTCCTAACATCTGTCTGGAGATCAGGGCCATACACAGAAAATCAGCAGCCCAAAATTTAACTTCTAAGTCTGTGTTTTCTTTTTGGGGGTAGCTGGACTGATTTCAGCAATTCTTTGACCCCTGAAGATTGTTTTTTTACAACATTCCTGTAAAGCAAAACCTGGGGGAAAAAAAGCAAACCCTGAAGCCTCTGAATCTGGGGGGTTTTTTTCCCCAGCTTTTTCTGCTTTTCTCTTTTTACTCCTTACCTTCTCTGTAGTTTTGATTCTCAACCTCTCAATAGAAGATCACAAGAAAACTTCAAAGCAGTTTCAGCAGCCCCGCCTCCTGAGCAGTGAATGAATCGAGCATTTCATTCCCCAGCATGACCTGGGACCTGCCTGTTTTGACTGAATTGTCAGCACAACTTCTGCACATTTCAGTTATTGCTGTGAAGACACAGTTTAGACAGACTTTGCTTGTTATTGTTTATTTTCTGCTCCTCTTTTTTCAGGCTAGAACAGGCTGTTTACCTCACAGAACTTTAAATAAATGTTTCTTCCTCAAGAGCACAACACACAAACCTGCCAAGGAATGCAGATGGTATCTAATTTCATTGAGAATTTATCTGTTCTTTAAAGATATCCTGTTTTCTTTCCTTTTTTCCTCCTTTAATTTAAGAAAGCTCTTCAGCAGTTTGGACTGTTTCATTTTACACATCTTTGAAAGCAGAGCATCATAACCTAGATATTTAGTACATATTTAGGCTTTCTTGTAGGTTGTGCATAATAGGAACAGGTGAATAAATGCAAGCTAGTTTTGAGTTATGATAAGGGTACCTGAGGGTAAGTGGAACCAGAAAACCATTTAAATCAGTTAATTCAGGGAGTCAATTAGCACATTGAGACTGCACACAAGAAGGATCCTGTGCAATCATTGGTAAAGGAACTTCAACAACAAGAACATTCTTCATCATGAAATGTAAATATAAACAATATTTACCAACAGCTCAAAATAGGCAAGATATTATTGAGAATAAATATCTAAACAACAATTAATATATTGAAATGGATAATTAATTCTTTTCCAGTATACTTTGAAGACCATTAATGTCAGAGATTTTTGTTTTTTCTCCTCACAGGTTTGTTATGAAGTACTGCATTTTACAAACAACAAAAACATTCTGCAACTAGATAATTAACTTTGCTCATAATTGGTTGTACATTAAGGTAGCAAATCAATGTGGGCACTGAAGCAAAATGATTCTTTAAATTAAAACCAAATGTGTCTGCAATTTAGGGTTTGCCACTACCCTCCCTGCCTGACTTGTCACCAACTCTTTGTTTCAAACGGGCACTCAGATATAGCAGTCATCAGACAATTTTAAAGCCTGGCTGAGGAAAATGAAAATAACTCTATTTTCTTTGCTTAGTTCCCCCAAAATATGGTAGTAGGCAAAAAGAGAAATAAAAATAGATTACAAGAAAAAGGGATCAGGTTATTGATAAAACTGCTGTAAGACAAATAAGCCATAACATTAAGGAGCGACTGTTTACACTCCATGGGAATTCCAATTCCTTAAGCAAACACTTCAAAGGGTCATTTAAAACCCTGTAAAAATCCTCTTATTTGGCAAAACATAAGTTCCTACTTGAAAGTACAAACTAGAGGAGCAGAGTAATTTCACAAACTTGTATGTAGGATCATGAGTTTTATAGAAATCTGTAGCACTCTGTTGGAAATTAGGCCTATTTCTTGTGAAGAACAAGGGGGCAGGGGAGAAGTAAATACACGGTAATCCCAGAGAAAAATATATCAAAGATGGGCTGAAAAATAGTATGAGCCAAGTAAAGTTACACTCACCATGCAGAAAAACATAGATCAGTGGAAGGGCAACAATTCAGATAAACCAGACATCATCAAAACCTCAGGGAAAGATGGGGAAGGAGATTTTCAAATTAGTTTAATATCTAGGTGCCAAAATTTGGCTGATAAAATAGAAATGAACTTCAGGATTTTGCCTGAATCTTTCCAGGCAGATGGTACAGTAGGAAATAAGTGTCAAACTCTTTGATCTATTTGCCTTGGAACATTCGCCTGTTTTGCAAGGGAGAAACTCCTGCATCCCAAGCTCTGCAAAACTTTCACAGCACCGTGTCTGCCTCTTTCCAACACTTTAATTGGTAATATCATGCAGCTCCACAAAGTCATAATGCCCACTGCAGAAACCATTCAAAATAAAAATCACAGCCTTTAACCAAATCCTGAGATTTGTTTTTAAGGAAATCATTCAATCCAATAAGAACTGGCATACTTCATAAAATATGTAAGATTTAAGACCCAGGTTTGTCAAACATCAGAGCAATATTGGATAACAAATGGAATTAGAGCAATAAGGCTGGAATACGGTTGCCTAGGAGGCCTGTTGCAGAAGCAGGATACCCGACTTTTGGATTCTCCACCTGGCTAAGCATAGCTGTAAGTTGGTGGTTTCAGGTAAAACCTGTATCTTTATGTCTCAGCTTTCCAACTGTGAAGCTTGAGGAAAATCCTCCCCTTTAAGACACTGAGATTTCTCAAACAGTGAAGTTTGATTCCAGAGTGTGTTTGCGTCTTCCCGGGGCTCCCTGCATTGTTAGTGCCAGCTGAAGAGGCACAAGCAGAAACACAAAGGTGTGGGTTTCATTTGAAAACTGCAATTGAGGAAATGCTTTGAGGTACTCCCAGTGTAGCGACTTCAGGCAAATACCCAGCAGGAAATGATGATGAAATATGTAGATAAGATTCTTGCTGACCTAGAAAGGCTCAGGCATTTATTCAAAGGGAGGAGGTGTAAGAGCATTCTGGTTGTTTAAATAAGTTGCCATAAAATTACAGCAATATTTGCATCCAGTGCTGATTCAAATTGAATCAGTAGAAAAGCACTCGTTAACTTTAGTAGAATTAATATCCAGCCAATTTGATTAAAGCTCTATGGACAGTTGCAATCTTGGTTATGTGTAACATAGTAGTAATATTGATGCTTAAATTATCCATGAAGTTCAAACTGTGAACTATCCCAAGCTTCCAAATTTTAATGACCTTGAATTTTAGCCTAACAGGGAACAACAGCTGGAATCTGTGTCTATTCACTCCTACTTCTTTGTGGTTTTGAAGGTGTGAATGCATCTCTGGCAGGAGTCCCTTTTGCCTGTGCGTGTGGCCCCCAGCTGATCCAAGTGCATCCTTGTGCCCACTGCTGCACACCCGCATCAGTTCCAAACACCAGATTAACAGAGAGGGCGCAGCCAAGATTGCACAGAGCATTTCACTCCACTGTTACATTAATGGCATAGCTAAGGTTAATCACATTGTTTAAAATTTTCATTGCATAAAGGATTTAGGAGAATCTTTAGACTGCAGTAAAAAGCAGAGCTTTAACAATGCCTGGCAGGCTTCTCTCTTTTGTAGTTACATTTTGTGATCTTCACTCTAGTGACACCTCGTTACCCAAATAGGCACTACTGCCTACTTTAAATCTCCCCAAGCTCATGGTTACAGGGATTTTTCATCCAGTTGCTGTGTACATGCACAGCAGAGGGGAGAGTTCTTTTGTATCCAGGTTTCAGTTTTTTCTCTCATCTCCCTTCTTGTGCCACAGTTGACTGACACACTTCTGACTCTGTCCCCATAGTAGCCCATCACACCCTTCTCATTTAATATTATACCCTTCTCCTACTGTCGCTAACAACATAGCAATATTATAAACTGTTTAGTTCAAACCAAAAAGGAAGCACCCTTTTTCCTTCAACCTTCAAAAAAATGTGACTTACATTTCTAGGACAATGACTCATTTAGATTCTAGCTTCAAAGTTCAATTTTGTACGTGCCTTTTAAAAATTGAATGCCAGGATCCTGCCAAGAAGTAAAGGGCATCATTTCCTAGGGTTCAGGAAGGCCAATCCCCCTTTACAGAAATCATTTTGTTATTCCCTAGCACAAATCTGAACTGCTCAAGTCAGGATTTCAATGAGTTTCTAGCTCAGCATGCACCATTCACTTTCAGGAAATGTCCAGGCAAAGGCATCTAATCCCAGATCCGCTGTCCATGAGGTCACAGGCCCTGTGGAAAACACTGCCAGCACAGAACAGTCTGCCTGCTGGTATGATAAATCTACTGCTCTGAAA
Source organism: Corvus kubaryi (assembly GCF_017639235.1). Lineage (NCBI taxonomy): Eukaryota > Metazoa > Chordata > Aves > Passeriformes > Corvidae > Corvus > Corvus kubaryi. Next base: position 18,875,332 of record NW_024581093.1, on the reverse strand, counting down.
ACCAAGAAGGCGCATATTGAGTTCATTCAAATCACATTCCCTTTTTCATTTTCCTTTTTTAAAGTTTCCTAACATTTGAATGTTGCTTCATATTCCAGGGAACATCAATGCCTGACATTGTGACGAGTAGGTGGTAAACACACAAACCCTGCATGTGAACTGCTTAGCTATCCCACCAATAAAGGAGCAACATTAACGAGTGTTCTCCTATATATCCTAGAATATTTCTTCCTGTTTCCAATTGTGCAACAGTCCAAATATTGAACTAATATTCTTTAATTATGGGACTGTTGCTGGGTACTACATCAAATTATGAGCATATTAAAATCCTGCTGTTCTGCCTACTCTGACACACGAAACCAAATTTATTTTCTCAGAACTTCAAACATCACGGTGCACTCAAGTCATTCTCAAACAAAAAGATGCTTTGATTGATTTGCTTTCTACTTATTCTTAGAAAATACTTTATATTGTAATGATGCATACCTAATTGCCATGAAAAAAATTCTTCCAACAACTTCCAGAAGGTAACATATAAAGTTTTTGTCTGTGCTCAAGAATCAACTTGAAAACAAGAAATAAATAAGCACAAAAAGAATCTTAGAATTGTATTTCACAGTCATGCTTAAAAGATCTGGAATTCTACTACTGATGAAAATGGGCTGCAAAACTTGTTAGCAGATAGAATTAAAAATTCTAATTAGAATGGAACATCACATTAGTCGAGTCATTTCAGTCTCCAAGCGGTCTCTAGGAAGTGTTGCTTTAAGAAGCTGTACCCAGCCCTCAGGCCCTCTGGAGATGCAGCTCTGAGTGCCAGCAAGGTCAGCACACAATTCAAATGTCACCTGATGTCTCCTGCTCCACACAGACATCATAAAACTGATTTGTTTTAACTGAAACCACATTTGCTGAGAAGCAACTGGCAAAATAGTTATCAAATGCTGTACAAACCTCAGCTATATACCTAATTATTTATAGGTGTGAACAAATCCATTAGCAAGACATCTAAATCTCCTTTCCTCCCTCCTCATAATATATGGCACACAAGAGGCAGATATGCAGTAACTGTTCACAAAATCAGACCCTACAAACCCACTGGCATTTTTTAAAATTCAAAAGCTAAATTCTGCTCCTTGGAAACCAAGTTGTCATCGAGTTTAGTTTGCCCATTATTATTTGCCAGATATTTCCTCCCCCTAGCATGACTGAGATACACCCAGTGGGTTCTGAGGGCTCTGCAGACTGAAGAGAGGTCTGTGCAGTTGCTTTTCAGATCTGGGGAGATGAAGGCATGTTTCACAGTGTTGTTTCAGCACTTTTGAAAATGTAATTCAACATTTTGACTGCTAATACACATAAGTGAAATCTGATATCCAGATGACAGAAAAACTTCTTAATACATCACAATGGGGGGCTGGGGTTTGGGGTTTTTTTAACTCCACATGAAAAGGAAACACAACGTTCTTTAGTTAAATATACATAGATCTCTGTGCTGACTGCAGCATGCTACACAGCCATTTCTTTTCAGCACGTAACTCTCTCATTTCCTCTGAGTCCATTTAGAAGTCTATTATATTAAGGGAGGGAAATGCATCACTTTGGTAATTATTCTGTTTACACTCACACTAAACCACACAGCCTTAACCACAAGAAGAATAAAGATTATTTCCCAGGTTAATAAGGGTTACATTCACGACAAAAAACCATGTGCAGTGTGACAGAGTTACAAAATGCCTCAAGATGAATTCTGTGCACGTCTGCTGCTGCAAGTCAGGAATTGCAAGGCTGACCATGCACCAGGGTAACGCTGATCAGTGCTACATGCAACATTCACCTATGTCTGCCTTACTCAAGTTTCTGTCATCTGCTGCTGGTTTTGATGCAGCCCAAGAGGAAAAATTGGGTCCTGTGACTTATTTGGATTTATAATGAACATCCTTTAAAAAGTTTGTGCTCATCTACACAATTTAGATTTTAAACTGTGACAGCAATACAAAGTGAAGGGATTAATCTCAGTTTTAACTAATCATGTTTTCCTTAAGGGACATTAAAGATTTAGTTGCATAGGACATTAAAAGATCACCAGATATCTTTCTCCAGGACCTTTCTATTTTTTCTTTGTAGTTAATTACAGGAGAGGTTGTCTGTCCTCTCCAGGCTGATGTGGAAAAACTGCAGAAGGTGCTGAAAGGCTGTCAGAAATAATCTGAATCCTCATAAATGCCCACAATGGTAATTAGCCAAGTTGAAGTAATTTCAGATTCAAGGCATTAAAGTTAAAAGCACTATTAGAGTGAGTTTACAAGAGTTTTTGTGTGACTGGGACTCTGGTTAGGGATATAAACAGTTGTGACTTCACCTATTTTTTTTTTCCATGAACTTACAGGAATTAAACATAGTTCTCTCACAGAAATCCTCTTGAATAAGTATTTTAAAATATTGACATTTGCAGTTTCTTATGCTATTTCTAAAAGTCATTCTCTGAATTACTAGGAGGAGAAACTGGGGAATTCAAAATTGAAGGATGGTAACTTTGTTGGAGAGATACATTGCAAAGTTCAGACCCACATTCTGAACTTCCCAAAACTAGTGGAAAAGCAAAGGGCTATAGGAAGTTCCAGGAGATCCATCAGAGAAGGGAGGTTCTCACTGAGGGTTCCTGTCCATGTACCTTGGGACACAAACCATGCTCCAGCCACGGCTGCTGCGTGCCCGCTGTCCGGGGCTGTTTGCCCGGCCATGCTGCAGACAACCAGCCAGGCTCCTCTGTTAAAACCCTGCCAACCTCCCTGTCAACTGGAATTGCTTCTTTTTTCTTTCTTAGAGCCAAATCCCTCGTACACTGAGCCTTCCACAAATAAAGCAAAAGCTTTTTAAAGGAAGCTCCTATCAATACATTGTTAGTTGCGTGGTCAGTTTGTTGATGCTGTTGGTGTTTGGACGCGTTCCCTGGGGAGGCTGTGCGTGCCCTCCCGGGGCGGCCAGGCTGCTCCTTCCTCATCTCAGGCCGTGCTGCCAGGAGATAACGAGGCTCATTAGCCCCCCAGAGAGCTTGTCTGAAAGCTGCACTAGCCAGCACTGCTGTACCTATCCAGGCTCAGGTCTGTGGCACTGCCGCCAGCCAAGTTGTGCTCCTGGCTCCTGGGGGTGCCCAGGCCTGGATGCTGCTACAGCCCTGGCACCAGGAAAGGGAATTCTGTTATGTGAACCGTGGCAGAGGAAATAGAACAAAGTTAATTAGAGAGAAGAGAATCTAGCCTGAAATATGCACAGTACAAAGAGATGAAAGAGGACAGAATAATGCAAAATTAAATTGTGAACGAAATAAGGGAGGCGCGCTGATAAAGGGGTCAGGAACTGTGTGAAGGAGGGCATGAAGACCAGAGGGTAAAAATCTGATTAGCTGTTAATACACAAGCAGATCTGAAATGGTGAGGTAATTGTTTTAGGAAGCAAGAGAAACTTAAAACAGACACACAATAATGATACCAAGTACAGAAAACCCTTTGATTTTTTTTCTTAAGAGAGCTTTATACAATGAAAAGAACTAAGAGGGGAATGAGGCTGTGATGGGAAAAGTAATTCAGAAATTGCAAAAGGCATAGAAGCAAGGGGAAAGACACAGGAAAATATCTAAACGTGCAGTGCATTTAACATCAGCAGCCCAGCATCTGCAATGTCACAGTATTGATGTTTGGTGTCCTGGAGCTTTCCCTTTAAACTGAAAGGGGAATCAATTAAACCTCAAATAGCAAAATTTTGGCTCTGTGAAACATGGCTTCAGGAACCACATTTTGGTAAAATTCTTGTAGAAAAGGAACAGCAGACAGGTAATTTAAATTATGATCACACTGAAATGAGCAAGGAAAACCAGTTTCAGAACAATCGCCCCTTAAATACTAGGATTCAACTTACATTTTTCTTTAGAATACTCTCCTGTATTCACCTATTCCTTAAGCCTAGCTGGTTCTGCTCGAAAGTACTGTTTAATGTAATTCATAAAATCCCTTTTAATTCTTTGGGGAATCATTGGAAGTGCTACAGATTCCTTCATGTTTCCAAAGGCAGGTAAAGTGTTTTACTGTGGAGCTGTGAAAGGCAGCATTAAGCAGTACAAAATATGAACACAATACAAATGCGATGACCTGCTAAACTCCAGGGTGTCATAGAATCACAGTAAAAATCAGGTTGCAGGGCACTTCTGGAGGTCTCCAGTGCAACCTCCTGCTCAAAGCACAGCAGGCTTCCAAAGTTAAATCAGGTTGCCATGGTGTATCACACCTCTATGAGAAATTACCACAGAGATTAAGCATAAGCAGATATTTCTAGGAGACAGTTTTCTTCTGTTGTCTCTATCCAATCAGAAATAACAGTCCCTGAATTCTGCAAAGCAGCCTCACACATCAGAGAACAATCAGACTGCACTGTTAGTGGGGCAGACACATTCATCCTGAGTAGATGATGCTTCACTGGACAAAGCAATAGCCCTGCTCTGGTCAGTGCCCCTGGATGAAAACCAGTGTGGGCTGCAAGCACAGTGAATGCAGGCTGTTACAGCACTCCCTGTCATTAACTCATCCAAAGCCATGCCCTAGTCCAAGAGAACTGAAAATTGCCTTCTATTGACATTTCTGTTTGGAAGGAGAAAGTGAAGTGCTTCTGACCCCAATAGTTAGATTTTTTAGAAACTCATTCTCTCGCCGATAATGGGTTCATTTCTGCTGCATAAAGCAATATCCTCCTAACTAACAGGATTTCAGGGGAAGAAAAAGATGCTTCATCCCCAGTACCATCAAAATCCCAGTGGTATTAACAGGCTTCTTAAACCACAACCAAGATTGACCTCAGTACCTGAACGCAGCAGTGAACTGTACAGACACTCAGTGAACCAACATTGCAGCCCAGCACCAGACTCCCAGGAGCACAGAAATAGCACAGGGTGCTGCTGGCACACCTGAAGGCTGGGGGAGGAAGGAGAACAGAGGCTTTGGTAAACACCCCTGCTCCCCATACTAAATACAGTCAGTGTGCGACGCTGAAGAAACACACACACACACAAAAGGAGAACTTTTGCAAAACAGACACTAGTTCCTTAGTTAAAAACAAGTCTTGTTGAATACAGTAAAAGCTGTAAGAGCACTCTTTTGTTTCCAGTTTCATCAAAACTTCAATTAAATGATGCTGACATGCAATTACTCTACTGTTAAATACCAGGCCACTGCTGAGCTTTGACTACAGGCCGCTAATGCATGTACTGGCAAATAGGCACTGGATCATTGTCTGTGCTGGGGAAGGCAAAGGAAGAACTACAGGCTTAGTCAAAACTGCATTAAATTTCTATTTACCCTTGTTTTTGTAAGCAATAAAAGTCTGAAACACAAGTACAGTGGCTTCTACCTCATAGTCAGAATGTTTGGCAATCCAAAGTGGTGTTTTATGAGTAAGTTTGAAGAACCAGGGTTCAATGGTTGCAAGAGGAACCTGAACATTTCTCTGAATTTGCTTCACATCAAGTGACTGACACAGTTTAATAGAGAATCACAAATTACAACCTGGTCTCAATGTCTCAATGACATTTTGACACAGGTGGTCCCTTCACTACCAGAGTTTATTGTTCTAGTCTCAGTCCTCTGCCCTGTGTCCTGTGCCTTCACCCGAGGCATGAACACAGCTTCTCTGCAGGCTCCATCAGGGCAGCACAGCCGAGCTGCCCAGCTGCCACAGCTTGGGACCAGGTGTTTCCTCACTCCCAGCACCTCGGACCAGGCCAGAGTAGCTTTCACAGTAAACTCTGGGTTAGGAAAGAAACTGACAGCTGGGCTTGGGTACACAGGAGTTGAACATGCAGGTTGTGACAACCTCACAAGGGGTTCCCCTCACCAATGAAAGACCCTTATGAAAAACTGGTGAGGAAAAAAGCAAAGGGAAACTGAGGGAAGTGAACAGCTCAGGAAAGATGTTTTGAACAGAGACAAGTGTCCCTTGCAGCCAAAGAGCAGAGTCAGGGCTCTGCCTGAAGATCCACATGGTACCTGACTGCAGACGTTCATCAGGATGGACACAGCACACACCCAGGGCCCACCTGCACAGCTCATCCTGCAGGTCCATCTGGCAGCCTGGGATGGGGCAGACACCAAGGAACAGCAGCAGGGAGCACCCTGCACCCAAGGGGGAGACACCAACCAAGATTTTATTCTCAGGCTACTGTGCTGTATTAGTTCTCTTAAAATTACAATGGTTTTGATCAGATAAAGCAGCACTACAAGGAACTGTTGCTCAATCATTGATGCCTCTGAAAGAAGACATCACAAATAAGTACAATTTAGGCTGTTAGAACTTCACCTTCCTACATTTTATGCAATGCAGATTTATTAATCTACATTTACAGCAAAGTAGAAACTTTTTCTTATAGTGAGAAGAAGGGAAGGGATATTTAGAGCCTTTCAAGCTCTTAGAAGACTATTAAACATAGGAGGGTATTACAAAAATCCTTGTTTCATAAACCCTAGAAAGAATTAAGCTGTTTCTAATGTGACAAACATTAAACTCTTTCATTATTTAAAATTCAATTTTAAAAAAAATTATGCCTAGGGTAAAATTTTATAAACAAAGACACCTAAAAATATTTTAACATGAATCCATGGCTCTCTTTACAAAAGCATTTGCATAATGGACCCAGCCCTGTTCCCTGCACAGAGCCTGAGGAAGGGGGCCATGGGCTGTGGAGTGGCACAGCGGAGTCCCCTGCTGATGTTCAGCATCTGCCACCTCCCTTGCTTGGCTCTCTTGTTTCCAAATCCCAGCTCTGCAGGAGGCTGACCAGGTGCAGAGCACAAAATGTCTGCCTGTATCCCACCTTCCTCTGGAAACCCCTCCCACACCCCCAAGCCCCTCAGAGCCGCTGGGGGGGGATGCTGGGCTTTGCAGCATCGGCAATTTCAGACCTCCTGGGTGCACACCGGGGACCTGCTCCCACACGGCCCCATCAGAACTGCTCCAATCCCACACATCACAAGGTGCTGTTTGTCCTTGGGAAGCTTCATTGTCAAAGCATCTTTCTTGACTTAGATTTAAGGCTTAGACTACTTTAACTTGGGCAAAACGACCCTGATAAGTTACACGGTGCAGCAGAACAGCACAAATTGCTTTGTTAGGCTTGCAAACATTGACAAACACTAAATTTCACTCAAGTCTATCATAATCCCTAAGAGTCATTGAAATCTTCCCAAACACACCACTGCTTTCAATCCCACCCATGCAGTGAGGCACTCCAGCTTTTTTATAACCCTCCTGTTGACTGACAGAGGCTTCTCTTCCACTGAATTAATTCCCTGTGTTGTTGGAGCTGCAAAACAAGCCTCTCACAGCAGCCCAGTGTTGTGAGAACCTGACCCTCCTCATCTTCTTCACAAACATCAACTCTCAATGTCCTGAACTGCAGCAGGAAAAATGCTAGAAATCCATAGTGCTGCAGGTAACCAGGGTGGCCTCGCTGTCCCATGTTACCGTTGAAAGGCAGATCTGCTGGAAGCAGGGGTGTCTGCTGTCCTGCACCTTAGGAATCCTCTCTGTCTGGGTATCAAACCACCCCCACCTTGCTCTGAGAGCACCCTGGGTCTCTGCAAAGACAGGATCATCATGCAAAACAGAAAGAGGGAATCAAGCCCAGAAAACTGTTGCTGAAATTGTCATTTGACAGGAGACTTGACAAATGCCAAGAACACTTTTTGGAGAAAACCAAGACCTTTAACTGTTCAGAAGACAAGGAAGATGGAAAGTTATCTATGTGAGCTGTTGAAGCTTTAGTTTTGTCCTGCCCTGTGTCTCCTGCTCTCAGTGCAGCCTGTGAAGCTGCATTACTGCTTCACTACAGGAGACAGGAGGTTGTCCAGAGCTAGGTCAGGAATCCTTTAGTAAAGACAGGAATAAAATCCCAGCCATGGATGAGCCTCCGGTTTCAAGATCACACTTGGAAGTCAAAGGCATCATGCACTTCTGAACTTCAGTCCTATGAACTCCAGCCCATTGTACTTCTTAGTGATCAGCCTACATATCTTGAAAAAAATTGAACTTTTGAGTACTTTTTTTCCAATAAAGTATAGACAATAAAATATACTACAAGTATACATTTTTTAACCTTCTTGATATGGCACAGAAATCAAAATAATTCAGTTACAGGAACTGGGTTTAATTCTGCAGCAGCTGCAAGGTGCAGTAATATTGTAAAATACATTCTTTTATTTGTTTTTGGAGTCTAATAATGATCTACCATTCCCCATTTCAGTGGTATTTGGCTATTACTATGTTTCTGTAATATTAATAACATTATAATCTTCATTAGTATGCAAATCTATACCATCTGACAAGCTCCTGTTCTCTTCCATGAGCTCCTTTGTTGTTGCGGCCTCATGAATTTCATTATGACACTATATTATCATCAGACAGTGGGCAGTGGGGGTGGGGAATAGAATGATGTGGAAATCATAATCTCTTGTTTTAATAATGAATCCAGTTTCATATTTAAGTTTGGTTTTGCACAAGCTGCTTCTGAGAGAAAAGGGAGCAAAAGGGAGGAAATCTTCCAAAACTGCTTCTGTACAGTAACCTTTCGAGCAGATGCCACTGGAGGGGTGTACCGGAGGGAGATGTTCCTCAGCCCTGTGTCTCATTTACATTTCAGAAAACAACAATGATTCTATCCATATGTTTTTTCTATTCATAGCTTTACAGATGGCAAAAGAAAACAAGAGAATTCGTGCCATTCAAAAACTCGCGGCCATTTCCTCTCCAATTAAACTGGTACCAATTATCAGTCTTCGTCTTCAATCACAATAATTATTAAAAAACTGTAATTATTCTTGGAGCAGCCTGTGGTTGTATAAGTAAGCACCATTTGACAGGCTAGCAAGAAGCTTGTAGGAGTGCAAACATTCCTTCCAGTATGGAAACACAGGGCCCCGTGTCCTGGGCAGGCTCCGGCCGCTGTGGAGCAGCCGAGCTTGGGTCCCCTCAATTCTCTCACTCCCAGCTCCATTGTGGGACCTTCCTGGTCTCACCCAACATTTCTTTACTTTTAGGCTAGAGGGACTTTAGGGGAAAGCTTAAGCAACAGAAATGGTGGGATTAAGTAGGAAAAGTCCATTGGACCTCCCAGCATTGCCCTGTCCCCTGTCCAGCCCTGGCAATTGTGCAGCTCCCCCCAGAGCTGGGGGAGACACTGCAGCAGGGTCATTAAACTGCTGCTGTCACACCAGAAAAGCACCTAGAATTTTCTTAGCAAAATAAGAAACCACTCCTTTTAAGTCTTATAGAATCCAGCAATTTCTAGAAACAAACATGATTCCTTAGAAAATAAATTGGAGTCACTAATGTTGTGTTGAGACCCAATATTAAAAAGAGATTTCTATCCTTCCTGTAAAATTTTGTATTTTACCTGAATTACTGCTTAGGTATTATTAATACCCAAATCAACCTTATTACTAAAACCTACAGTGCTCTCTACAAAAGGCCACACCCAGGACCTGCTCTGGACGTTCAGTCAATTGTAGAAAATCTGATCAGCATTAATATGGGATTATCTTCTCCTTTCCTGATAAGTATGATTGCACATCAGCTAACATGATCATGTGAATTTAGGTAACATTAACTACTGTTGTTTATTAAGCAATTTGTTAGTGGTGTCCCCTTCTCAAAGGAGATTTTAGTACTAGAACAAGACTTATCTCCAAAAATTCCATGAATGGGGTAATTATTCTGAGCTATTTATCAAAGAAAAGATTAGTAAACTCAACAAGAATGCCCAATTCAAAAGCTATTTTGGATTACTTATCAGAAAGAAGTGCGAATTATTACATTTTGTGACCTACAATGTAAGGTTTCTTTGGCTCTTTTTGCTATTTAAAACATACTAATGCTAAAGTAAATATATTTATATTTTAAAATGCAGATTAGCAATTCAAAACTACACATTAATTAAAACACTGCCAGTTTTCCTATTTTCCTAGTGGGTGCTGTCAAAAATCAGAACTTTTGTCGTGCTGAAGTTGCACTTACAAGCTCAGAGTTGTTCACTTTATCCTCCTCCTCATTAAGGAAAAACCTGTCATTGAAAGAAACTGTTTAAAGCAAGAAAAGAAATGTGTGAGTCTATTTAAAGCAAGCAGGGAAATGTGTTTGGACTTTGATTATGGCCATTTAAAAAAGCCCTGCTAGTCAAAGATGGTGATTTTTTTAGTATTTAAATAACACTTCACATTCTTCTAAGACATTTTACTAAGAAGATTGTTAAATTAGGTGATAAAAGGTTACTTTTGTCTTTAAAGCTGAAATATGTAACTATTATTTCTTATCTGTCTAGAATTAGAAAAGCTTCAATATAATATATTTTAAAGAAGTCATTATCAAAATTCACCAGACTTCATAAAGCAAACAAATGCTTCACTTCCCGCCCTTGTTTAATCTCAGTAAGACAATTTCTTCCATGTTTTGAAATGGCAGATTTCTTTCAACATTTGAAGGAGCAGTACCTTTTATTTTCAAATAATAATAAGCACAGGCTGTGGTTGGGAAGCCCTAACCACCTTCCTTTTGTGAAAAACGAGGTTCACTCTCCTGTGAGAATTTAAAGAGTTTAATATACAGACAATAAGAGACACATAAAATAAAGCAAAGGGATAACGGCCGGGTGCCTTGGCGCTCTGCCAAGAGCACACCTGATGCCCGAGGTGAGTCCTTTTTATACCATTTTTACTGTCTGTTCTCTATTCATATTCAAACTTTTCCAGGAACTTTTCTGCATGGCCACTCCTTGGTTCCGCCTTTTTAGAGCATGTGTAGTCTTCTGCCTTGTGGTTTTATTTGATTCTTGGGGTTGGGCCCGCTAGGTAAGAGTCGATGGTAGGGTGGATCTCTTAATTCTCCAGACAGTCAGGGCTGATTGCAGCTTTGGCCTCTTTGCCCCCCGGGCAGAGCGGTGATAGCGGCTCTCGGACCCTCCTGGCCGCCCGTTCTCCGGGCAGAGCAGCCTTTGGGCCCTTTTGTTCCCCGGACAAAGTGTTGATCAGCAGCTTCTCGGGCCTCATCCTCTGCTCGCTTGGAGGTTCTCTTACTTGCTCACACTTGCTAACATTCTTGCTAAAA
>NW_024581093.1:18805204-18863790 GCF_017639235.1 Corvus kubaryi | reverse complement strand
GGCACAGGGGGCACGGGCGGCACAGGGGGCACAGGGGGCACAGGGGGCACAGGGGGCACAGGGGGCACGGGCGGCACAGGGGGCACAGGGGGCACAGGGGGCACAGGGGGCACGGGCGGCACGGGCGATCCGGCACCGCAGCGGCTCCGAAACGCGGCAAGCGACAGCTGTAAAGCTCATGTCAGAAGCAGAGCAAAGAGTAGAAATACAGCCCAGACTCCGTGCCTGCATCCCTGTTTTCTTCATTCCTCCCGTCCCGGCAGAGACGAGAGATGCCGCCCACAGAAGGGAGGCAGGAGCGAGGAGGCGCAGCGCGCTCGGACCGCTCAGTGTTCGGGGGAAGGGAAAGGGGCGAGCAGGGGTGGGCCCGGGGTAGCCAGCCAGTCGGACTCTGCTCGGGGGCGTCCGTGCTGCTTTCGAGTTTTACCCGCGCTCGGAACAAAGGGGATTCAGAGCCCATGGCACACACAAGTGCGGACACGCGTGGGCATGTCCCAGGGCCGGGTGAGCAGCAGCAGTTGTCAGAAATGTATTTAAAGAGGAAGGCTCGGACAGATCAGGGTAGGCAAAGAAAAACAATGTTCTTACCTTTTTTTTAAGGCCAGAACAAGACTAACATGCAACTTAAAATGTCCAGGTAGGTCAGATCACAATGCAAAATGAAGACCCATGACACAAAATCATAAATACTTAAATAATAATTAATAAATTAATCTTTATCTCCTACTGATTTGAATGTTGGAAAATACTAATGCCATTTACACACACAAAAATTTTTACTGGCAAAATACACAGAGCTGAAAACTCTTATGATGAATTACATTTTCATATACTTTCTAAGTTTCGACTACTAATCCATCCTTCTGGAATTACATCATTTCAGATCTCTAAGCAGACTTGCAAAGTACTGTCAGTTTATCGATAATCCATCACTAGTATTTCCATCACTAACTTTCAGATTTATACTTCCCACCAAATTCCAAATTATGTTGGTCAAATGATGTCAGGATGCTGCTTATTCACTCTGGGACAGAGAAGTTGGTAGAGTTTATATCGCAGTTTTGATTAATTTTGCCATAATCCATTTTCTTCAATGTCCTACACCCATCACTGAAATCACAGAATCAACCAGGTTGGAGATCATCAAGTCCAACCTACGACCCAACACCACCCTGTCACCCAGACCATGGCACTGAGTGCCACATCCAGGCTTTCTTAAACACCTTCAAGGACGGTGACTCCACCACCTCCCTGGGCAGCCCATCCCAATGCCCAGTCACTCTTCCTGTGAAGAAATTCTTCCTAATGTCCAGCCTAAACCTCCCCTGGTGCAGCTTAAGCTGTGTCCTCTTGTCCTGTCCCTTGTTCCCTGGGAGAAGAGACCAAACCCCCCAGGCTGACCCTCCTGTCAGGGATGTGTACAGAGTGATAAGGTCTCCCCTGAGCCTCCTTTTTCCCAGGCTAAACAACCCCAGCTCCCTCAGCTGCTCCTCACAGGACTTGTGTTCCAGACCCTTCACCAGCTGTGTTGCCATCCTCTGGACTTGCTTCAGCACCTCAACATCCATCCAAAATGGGGAGGCCCAGACCTGGACACAGCACTCCAGATGAATGCCTGCTGGTCTCCTGCCAGTGCCAAGAAAGGGACAGTCAGCTGCAGTTTGGTGCTGCTGTGGTGATGTGCTGCCTTCCACTCACACAAGATCAGTACATCCAGCAGTACCTGGTGCTGGCAAACACCAGTTCCAATGGCACCACACCAGTTAAACGTACTCAGCAACAGCTCTCTGACTAGCTAACCATTATGCCTTCATCAACAGGGTTAATTTCAAAAATAAATCACTTTGTAGATTCTTCTCCTTTTGTCCTTCACCTTTCCAAGACAATCGATGCTCTTCTTCCAGACATAACCATCCCCAGTTAAATCCATTGGTAAGTCAGTCCAGAACTAAATTTTCACCCATGCTGTTTTAAGGAGTCAGCAGAGTCAGTCATGAAATCATATAAATCAAGAGATGTAAACACAGAACAGAACAGAAAGTCTGCCAGTCCAACTGTATTCTAACAGTTTTACTGGACTCTTTTGTGAGCCATGGCACATTAAAATTCCCAACATTGCTGCAAGGGCCTGAGTGTCAGAAAAGCAAGAACTGGCACAAAGTCTAAAGAGGCTCACCCAGGAAGTGCAAAACATATTAGACAATTCAGCCTTTCAAAGTTTAAACAGCATTTAAACAGCATAAACAGTTTGGCCTTACACTTCAGAAACAAACCCTTTTTAACATGCTCTCTTCTGCAACCTTGAGTTAAGCAGGATTCTTTTCATTTCTTTTGACTCCAAAACTGGAGCATGTCAGCCTATTATAAACATTTTTCTAAATACTAGCAAATTATTGTTTTCCTTTATGCTTTAATTAAGGGTTATGTCTACCCTTGTGATAGATATTTAATAACTGGCAAATTTTTTTGAGATCTAGTACACTAAGGCAGTCTTGCAGTGACTAGATGTTAATAGATATTAAAGATCACAGTGCCTTGGTAGGTAGAATTATAAATGACAATATCAAAGAATACGAAAAAATCCTTGAAGGAAAGTATTTAGTAAAAGAGAGAAAAAATACTGTTTTACAAGTATCAAAACTAAAGAGTTTTTATATTTTAAAAAGTCTTCCTTCAAGAACTGTCTCAACATACAAATTCCAAGACTCAGTACTCACAATGATGAGCACAATGCATGGCAATTGCACAGAAGGTCCTACCTTTTTTTGACTTTTAACCACCACTTAAATGTTCCTGCAGCCCAGCATGCTTGTTGGTAGTTGGTATTGACACCCTCCTACATAAATGAAAACTTAAAAGAGACAAGAAAAAACATAGAAAACTAGAGTCAGTGGGAAGCCAACAACTTAAATGTCTGCTGAATCTGTCCCTCATTTTTATACAGTGAATTTACTTGGGTAGAGTCCTATCCAATGGGGGTTAAATATCATCTCTGAACTAAAGCTCTTACCAACTTCATGGAAGACAACTGAGTTCTGTATCTTAAGCTGCTCCCCCTAAAAATCTACAGAAGCCAGAGCAGGGGAGCCAGCCTGGAACCATGATCCTGGGCAGTTCCACTGGCTGGGATCCAGGGCAAGGGAAGGATGAGAAACCTCATCCAAGGCTATTTTGCAGTGCAGATAGTAATTAGAAGCCAAAATACACATCTGCCACAAGGTTAAGAAAATCTTTTCTTTGCTCTGAAATCTCTCGAGTAGACTCTGAATTTACAGGTAAAACATACAGTGTTTTAGCTACGGAAATGAATCACAGTTTAGCACTTAGAAATCATAACTATTACCCCAACTGTGCTGTAATTCAGATTTGGCCACTCAACAAACTGCAGAGACTGGAACCCAGCAGGTCAGAAGTGCCTGACTGGGAAATCCCGATGGCTGGAGGGCCCCTTGGCCGAGCTGGGGTCACAAGGCTGCATGATGGAATGGCACAGTTAATGCTGACACTTCAATGTATTCATATGTTAGATACTGAGGTATAGATTGCATTTTAATTCTTAAAAAAAAAAAAATTAAAACCAAAATCACTTTGCATCTATCAACTGAATTAAGGTTGACCATGGTGCCTACAGCACAACGTATTTGCAACCAGCAGAAGCAGAGGAAGGAACATAAATGATATTTTATTATTCAGACACAACTATCACCATGTCTGTCCATACAAACTTTTTACAGCCCATCTCATCCCATCTATTTCAATATGAATTGTTCACTAAACAATTGGAAAAATAATGCCTAGTGAAGAGTGAAATGCTTCAAATTGTGTCTCTCTTGCTAGAAAAATTTCAGCCAAAATCATCAAAATGTCCTTCTCAGTCTTAAAAAAAGGTTTCAATTTTCCCTGATAAAAATAATTCTTAATTTCAAAAGCCTCTAATGATGAATTGTGCAAATAATTGGGAAAAAAATTGACACTTTGAATTTATAAAAATATCTCACTTATACCAAAACACTATTTATATAATTCTTGTAAAATTACAGTCTCTCTAAGAAGAAGAGTCTCTCTTCAGCTCTAATTATTTCAAATGTGCAAAAGCATCCACATTTGGCACTTGATCGTGTGACTACAATCCTTGTTCTTGTAATTGTTCCTAAACCAGTAGAAAACACAGTATTTGTTTAAAATAATAATAAGGCATAACAGTAATCATACTTTGTTTAGTAGAAACAACTGTTATTATTCAAATCATTAAAAAGAATGCTATCTAATCCTTGGGAAAAATCTTGTGTTAAACTGGATAAATTAAAATTAATATCATTACATTTACAGAAGGCCTTTTATTCCATTGTTATATCCAGCACATTTCAATTCATAATTAGAAGAGATGCAAAGAATGTTTCAAATGAAAACAAATCAATAAAACCTTAAAAATGTTTAATTTTTCCTACTAATAAATGGACCCAGTAAGAGTATAGATAGTCAGTAACACATGGCCTGCATAACACACACAGTTAATTATGGTATTTTAATTCTCAAACCAGAAGCATTTTAGTCTCATCATCTCTGCTTCCTGAGAGTGGATTGTGTGTTTTTGACAGCTGCAGGATGCGTTATGCTTCAAAGGAAAGAGGAAACCAGCTTGGGATGTCTTTTTGATTCCAGCACATTGTGACCTCCTGCCATCCCGACAGCTCTCCATGAAACTGGGCTGACACCGTGGCTGCCAGCTGACTTCTCCTATTTCACAGGGTATTTCTGGAGATGCTACGGTGCAAGACAATGAAAAATATCAGCCTTCAACAGAAGAGCTCAAGCTTTACAAACACTGTCAAGCTTTATCGTTAATTAATTTCTCTTTCAGCTTGGGAACAAAAAGTTATGCAGTGAATGTTTTCCATGCCTTCATCGTTTCCATTGTCTCCAAGTTTTCTCTTAGACAGCAAAGTTTGTAGAGAGTGGCCCCATATTTGACTGTGTCTGGAAACCCCAGTATTCTAGAAATAATATCAACAGCATTTAAAGGAGTTGCTTGTATTGAAACAAATGTAACAAATTGCCGTACAAAAGTTCACCTCTTCAAAAGCCAGAAACAATGAAGTGCACCTGGAGCCATTTCCTATAGGTCTTGAAAATGACCACCTAAAAAACTACCATGGACTTTGGGAATGAAAAGACTCCAGAAAAACTGCTGGAAAATCATTACATCTGCTCCAAGTTGAACATCAGTATGTCTGAAGCACAGAACCAGCTGGTTTTGGAAAATATATTCTTTCCAGTCAAACAAGGAACAGTTTACTTGGGGAATTTAAATCTAAAATTTGGCTTGGGATTTTTCACTTAATTTTCATACATTTCTAATTAAAAATAATCTCTCAGTGGTATTTAGGGTGTTTCAACAAACCAACTTTTAAATATTTTTTAAAGTATTTCTTCTTTGCAAAAGACCATTCTGCTATAAGATATCAGCAGGAAATAAATTGCATTTCAAGTCCAAGGTGCTGTATACTTTAAAGAGAAAATTCATAGGCTTGCTTATAATTAACTCAACACCATTATCTGACAGCTCTCCTGTAAACACTCATCCTGCAGCAGTATGTTTGCTTTCAGATTTTTGTCTTATGTTGGCTTTATTCCCTTTTTTCTCCTACTTCCATAAAACACAACACAAGACTCATAACTACATATCAAAAAGTAATTCTACTTTAGGGCTACTGGCTAATTACACTCATTCAAAATCTTCAGACACCTTTTATTCTGTTTAAGGCAGACATGAATCTCTTCTTTTTTTCAAACAATGGCCCACTTTATCAACAGCACGTGAAATTTGGAGAAAACTCTTGTTAGCAGAAATCACCTGAAATGCCCAAAACACCAACTTAATTAACAATTCAAAAATATTGCTGCTTCTTGATTTATCATAAATAACAGCAAATGAAAATGTTTTCAATTGTGTAATATTAACTCTCCTAAATAGAATTTAAAACCTTTAATGCCCATTTATTTTTCTGTTTCTTGGAAAGGTAGAATTTTTCTAAGAGATTACTATGTCAGGTATGGCCATTATGATCATCTCTAAAGCTTACCAAGAAGGTATATGTGAAAAAAAATACAGCAGATGTCCCCTTTCCAAAGTCTGTTACTGTCTCCTTCTCTGAGGTAGCAACTTCCTCTGTTAGTTCATTGCAGCACTGGGGATTTCTTATGCTACTCGTGTGCCTCGGGAGAAATAATCTGGCAATTAGTGAGAACTAATGGATGCTTCAGAACTTTCCCTCCTACTGCAAAAGCTGCACACAATATATTCTGTAAAATTACAGACCTTCAAAATTTCATTGCTGTTGATTGCTCCCCACTTTCTGCAGTGCACAGGGCATCCTACTGCCTCACAATCATTCCTATTCTGAGTCAGGGAAATTAATTGTTAATATCTTTCTTTGTCCTCATCTCTGTTTCATAGGCAATGAAAGATAAAACTTAAATAAAAAAAGAAAAAAGTGGGTTTTGTCAAGCTGAATTATCAAGACTTCCTTTATACAACATAAAAACCTGAAATGTGTGTTACTCTTGCTATTTTTTATGACTATAATTCATTCCATCAGGCTTTCTTACATGTATCTATAAAGTGATTCAGACAACAGAAATTATCTCAGTAAATACAGAGTTGGTTTTCATTTTGTGCCTGGAACAACCAGGCTTGCTGATATGAAATTTCAGTTATTACATTTAACATGGAAAACTATATATTTCAAAGATATGAAGTTACATTGATCTCCACCAAATGGGGCTTTGGCTCTCACTCAGGGTAAGATATTATGCAGTGCTACTTCCATGATAGCTTTAATTAAATCTGTTCTCTTTCTGGTCAGGTTGGGGACCACAGGAGGGCACAGCTGGCTGGGCCCTTGGCTGTGAGGACACTGGCCACAGCCCAGCACAAGCCAGTGCCAGTTCAGGCTCTGCCTCATCATCCTCAGCACAGCAGCAGGAGGCAAATGGAAACATATCCAAGGGTGACTCCTGTATTTGTAGCTGGCCAACTGAAAAGTGCATTTTGTTGATGCTCCATGAAAGAAATAGCAGCACGGGACTGCTCTGCTAAGCATATAAAACACCTTTTATCTTAAAATGTGTCCAACAGTGCTACAATGATTGTGGCTGGTACATTGGGGGTTTTCCAGTGGGGGCTTGTCTTTGTAGATATTTCCATATAATCAGATACTCAAACTGGATCTCTCTCTATTCATAAATGAGCCAATTTTCACAGGCTCAGGTGCAGTTATGGCTCAGATAGAAATTAACATGGTGACAATGAACCAGATTTGGTTCAGCTCCCTCGATAGCCCTTCCCAGCTGGAATACAGTTCAGGTCTCAGTTAGTAAGAGTGGGTTAAACAGCTCAAAAAAATATATCTGGCCCAAAGATTTTCTGCCTGAGGCAGAAGCAGAGCCAAACAGCAAAACAATCATTATTCTTTCCATTTGCAGGAAAGAATGACTTGCCTAACACCCCACAGGGAATCTGGAGTAGAACTAAACCTCAAAGCTGGTAAGCCCAGCATGCTCCATCATCTGCCCGAAAAACATGGAGCAGACATGATACTGCTGTTTAGGACTCTTTGAAATTAAAAGGATTTTGACCCCACATGGACTCATAGGTATTCAGCGCCCACAAAAAATAAAAAGCTACATAATAATGTTAAGAAAGACAGAAAGAAAATGCATCTGTGTTTTATGGAGGTTGCTGAAATGGATTTCCCTTTTTTTACTATGCTGTGGAGCTCAGTAGGAAAGCTGATTTATCCTGTGAGTGCACAGCAGTTGCTCCCTGCTTGAGCTGCTGTTTAAGTTTAATTGGAATACACAGCATTTGTGTAATGCTTCTATCATGGAGAACATTTAAGAAAAGCAGAAAGGCCCTTTCGGTTCAATACACTTATTTCTGTTGTGATCCTGATCACTGAACCCAAGTGGAAAGACGAACCACCAAATGATTTCTTTGCTGCTTGTTTTAGTCAATGACTCCAGAGGCAGAAACGGCTGCTTGAAGAAGAGAAGAAAAACAGGCCAGGACGGGCTAACTCAGGGGACTGGCCATGGGATATGGAGCCTTTCATCTACAGGTTGCTGAATCCAGCACAGGGCTGTAGCAAACAAAAAATTATTACCATCAAATGGAGGTTCACTGGCCTAAAAGAAATCATCTAAATGGTTTCTGCTTCATACAGACACTCTCAGCAGAGAAATTATTGCTACAATTAGCAGTACTGCATAGCCATCAGTGAGATGGAAGCTTTTGGTGTTTCTTTACATCGCAGAAACAGAATGGTGTCCCTGAAAAAATCCTATAATGATTATTTTGACTAAGAACATTTATCATAAATGTAAACATTTGGGGTTTTTTCTTCATTTTTATCATTATTTTAGTTTTATTTAGGCCCCTTTGGTAGTTTTCTTTGCCTTTCCCCTTGCTATAGATCAGAAGATAAAAGTCTTCTACAAATTACTTTTCCTAAAAAGTAATTTACACGAATACTGTGAGGTGGAAAACTGCATCCTGTCCAAATCAGAGCCTTCCACTGTTAATATATTTGCATTTGGCTCAAAC
Source organism: Corvus kubaryi (assembly GCF_017639235.1). Taxonomy (NCBI): domain Eukaryota; kingdom Metazoa; phylum Chordata; class Aves; order Passeriformes; family Corvidae; genus Corvus; species Corvus kubaryi. Next base: position 18,855,185 of record NW_024581093.1, on the reverse strand, counting down.
ATTAAACACAAAGTATTTTTAACTGCAAACTTCCCCTTTTCCAGGGAACTGTGTGGCATTTTTATCTTAGAGTATCTGTAACCTATAATCTATAATCTATAAAATCCACAGGGTTTCAAGAGAAATTTTGGCAAATGTTACGACAGGCTAACTTCAATATTCGAGCAAAAGGACTGCCAGTGATTTGTTTAGTACCTACAGTGTACCTGAAAGGGATTTCCCACACCGCTGCCCGCAGGAGTTGGGAGCTGGGCTCGTGGGGTGGCTGCCAGGACACTCGTGCCCTGCTGCAGTGCCCACTTGCCCGTCTCACACCTTGATGTTTTTGTCTGCCACAGAATCATACAGGGGCTTGAGTCAAAAAGGACATTTAAAAGTCATCGAGTCCAACCCCCCTGCAATAAGCAGGAACGTCTTCAATGAATTCAGGCTTCACAGAGCCCTGTCCAACCTGACCTTGAATGGTTCCAGGGATGGGGCAGCCATCCCCTCTCCAGTCAACCTGTTCTGCTGTTTCACCACCTTCCTCATGAAAAATATCTTCCCTACACCTAGTTTGAATCTACCTGCTTTTAGTTTGAAATCATTACCCCTTGTCCTATTGCCACAGGCCCTGCAAAATATCTGTCCCTTTCTAGTTAATGTTTTCACTTTCTGTGACTGACACTTAGCCCAGTGGAGTGGCTCTCCTGTGGTTTATCCATGGGGCAGCAGCCTCTTCCAGAAGCCCTAAACAGCACTAACATACCCCTCTAAACTGAGAAGCAATGAACTACACTCTGACACCAAGCATTCAGGAAGGCTAAAGCAAAGACTGGATTCAGGCAGATATATCCCTCTTGCATTTTTTTATTCCAGTTAATATTTCTGATTTTATCAATCTCATTATGCAGGTACCAGTGTTACAGCAGAGGTCACACACTTATTCACAGTTTAACAGTTAAAGAGATGCTTGTGCTAAATAAATTTGTGCAGTTCCATTGTGAAAATTCTACGTTCAATAGGTCTCATCAAATGTTGTTGCCCCGATTGATTTAATAGTATGTTCAGCTGTAGAACAAAACATGCAAGGGCAACAGTTCAAGAGCCTTTTCTACTCTGGTGGTACATGTAATGTTTCTGCAGTTAGAAAACTCATATATACACACACATGCTCACTGGGTTTCTTTATTGACTAAGAAAAGGTCTCTGCATATTTATGGTAACAGTTCTGCAAAGTACTCCGAACATTATGCAATTTAAAGCCTTAAGACTACCCAAATGTAAGATTATTTTTAAAAACAGAATTACTGCAGACACTTAGAGGATGCAAAGAGATTGTTGAAGAGCTAGCAGCATATGACAATAAAAATGCAATTATGTCTGCGAAACTTCATATGCTTCACACTACAGAGTGTTACACAACAACACTAAAGATATGTTACATAGATAGTTAGAATTTAATTTGGGGGTATAACAGATTCCTGAGTCCATAACAGTCACTCCAGCAAGCATTCCATTTAGGTGAATCCACAATAATGCCTTTCCTATTTTGAAAGAAGATAGTGATCACAAAAGAGACAAGCTCTAGTGCAGTATATGAATGGAAACCCAAGGTTTTTTCTAGAAGGTGTAGAACTATTAAAGCAAGCTGGGGTTTTGTAAATGTTAGCCTTCACAATTCTGCCTCTTGATTGTCTTGCAATAAATGGCCCATTTATTTGAACTTTTGAGGGGTTTTTTGACATTAGTTAGGTGCACAATGTAGTTTGACCTATAATTCTCAGCTCAGCAGCCAGGTATATCTCATACAGCCAGTGTTCCTCACACTGAGTTCTGGCTGTAGAACAACAGCCAGCTCTACTGTATGAGCCAGTTAAAGCACCGTGGATAAAAATCTGGTGCCAATGCATCATGGCTTCAGAAAAACAGCCATTATATCATATATCATGTAATTGTATTCCTGTAGTGAGGAACAAACAAAAAGTATCTCTGTGAACTATAGAGGCAATTAAGTTAATTGCTATTCTATGATGTTTTAAGAGAACACTATCCTTTCCCAAACCCATCACAGCAATGATTCTTTTTCTGTTCTAAGCTTTGGAGGATGACTATAAAAATCTACAGGAAATCACTGACTTTGATAGAGAAGACACACTGAGGGCCATGACTGAAGTAGAGACTTTTCTTTATTAAATTAATATCTGCACCAATTCACACAACTATCCAACATATCCCTTCAGTTCAGCTTTTGCTTTCCTGGTGTGAGGGGCCACCACAAAGAAAGGATGGGAAAAGATTGACCTCAGCAATGAGAACTGAAAACAACCCCAGCAACCCATCACATCACACTTCTGTCAGTCCTAACAGTCAAGATGAAAAGCCCCTCAGCTTCATAACCCCCCATCCTACAAGGCAAAGGCACAGGTTTGGGTGGCATCTGACCATCCCACCCCAGGGAAGCAGAGCCTGAACTCTCCCTGCTCACCTGCAGCCTCTGACAGACTGTTTATAGACAGGGATGGAGGGATAGTGATGAACACCAGTAGCTTTTTTTCAAAGTGGATTTTAAATAACCTGTAACATAAAGGAAAATTTTGGGAAGGCAAAACAGGGTTGAAGAGGAGTGGCTGCTTTGCCATGTTTCTAACAATATCAGCAAGGAAGCAGTAGAGGAAAAGCAGAGAAAGGTAATCTCCTGGGACAATTATGGGTAGCCAACCCCACACTTTTCTGCTCCCAGAATTTTATCTAGCTAAAAATTCTCCACAGTCACCATGACTGTAACATGCCCTGAAGCTCCCCAGACCTCAGCCAACTTCTCAGAGAATTTCCACTTGTGACACACTCTCTCTGTATTTCTATATCCCATTTTCCTCATTCTTGTGCCACAAGACACATCTCACCTGTCCTGTTGAAAGGTCCCCAGGCATCTGCAGGCAGCTGACTCTTCTTGCAGCTGCTGCCTCTATCAGTGAAGCCATATGAGCTTCTTCCTTGGAAAATGGCTGCTCACTGGGTCAAGAACAGTTCTGCTCCTGTTGCTGCAAGGCTTTCAGAAACCCATGCAGAGGCTGCAGTAATTCAGAACTTAGTTGATGCAGCCCGGCGGAAGAGAAGGGAATGCAGTGATCCAGTCTCCAACTGGATCAGACATATTATAGACAACTACATTTGTCTATAACAATGATACACCATAAGCTTTTGAGAAAAAAAAGATGATGCTACAGCCTTTCTCTGTGTCTTGTCCTGCCAGGCTCGGTACCTCCCAGTTTCTTTAATCACATGAAATCCAGCTACCTCACTCACAACCCTTTCTATTTCTCTCCCATTCTATTGAGTCTGTTTGTACCTAGAACCCTTTCATTCTTTTTTCTCTATGCTCATTTTCCACTAAATATTATCCTTCTGTATATCTGTAATACCTAGTGAATTAAGTAATTTACATTAAAATGGATGCCCAGTGTGTTTACTGTAAAAAACACTCCCTAGACCAAGGTGTGGCAGACAACTCTCACACTTTCAGTAGGTTGCAAGGTAATGATTTTGTAGGCATTGACTCTAGAACAGGTTGCCTATTAGCTCCCATACATATGTTCTTCTATTAACTACAATAGCACAGCCAAATGAGAACATGGCCACTCAATTCCTCACTGATACTGCCACAAGGAATGCAGCTGGAGCACAGTGTTAGCCATGGGGTACAAAATTGGTTATAACATCCATCCCTTTTGGAGGGGTAAGTGAAATGGGACTGAAAAGGCCTAGGTTTTTTTATAACACTGGAAGGAACAGTATCGAGAGATGAGATAAAACACCACCATTGTAAGGAATTAATGATACATGAAACTGTATCTTTTTGTTCTCTAATGATCCTGTAAGACAGGGGTGTCAAACAAAGGTCAGGAGAGCAACAATTGGAAAGCTACAAAAACAGAGCAGTTAGGGAGAGGAAAAAAAAGCACACAAGAATGTCACTACCTATCTTTGTTAAAACCCCACACCCAAGTACCTAACTGCAAGTGTCACACCTGAGTGCCAGTCTCCTTTGATCCACACTTTGCTGTCTGGAGCTGAGCAAGCCATCACTTTACTGAGATTCTTTTCTTGCCAATGGGTACAATGCCTCAAAAGCAAGGAAGTTGCACACATTGACTAGAAACTCCTCAGGTGTTTTAGTATCTCCCACTTTGTACCCACCAGGCACACGTTTCACATGCAGCAGGAGTGTCAAAACGATGTATGTACATCTACAAATTCTTCATCTATTTCACCCTTTGGGAGAACAGCCACCATTTTCTGAAGCATGTAAACCTCATTTTATAGAGCAAATGAGTTATTAATGCAGTCCATGTATGAGGTCTAATCCTGGCACCCCAGGACTGCAGGCAAACAAGCATGGTCCTGAATTCAAGACTGCACTGTCTGACACAGGAGGGAATACTTGGCAGGCTGCTGAAGTCAGCCAAATAAGCCTTACATAAATGCATGCCTTCATTTTATAGTAACAGGAAGAAAAATAATAGGGCTATAGGTCAGATGAAGTACACTCAGACACCCTGAATTTTCCCCTGATATATATTTAATACAAGAAATAGCAGATATATAGCAGCTGTAAGAGTCACTTGCTAATAATTAAGTATTTATGATTTCATCTCCTTGCCAATTTTATAATGCAGACTGAAGGAGGCAAAACATATTAATCTGATACACAGAACTTTTGTTTGGAAAAATAAAATCTCTCTTTACGTAGACCTGCACAGGCATCTAAAATACTGTTTACTTACCTCTACAGTTCTGTTTAATATGTATTTGGGACTAGAACATACCAGTTAAATGCTGACTCTCAAGTGAAATACTCTTCTCCCTGTTACTTGTGGAAAACAGAAATTTTTGCACAGAATCAAAAAATGAAAGAAGGTCATGACATTCTAGTGGGCTTTTTTATGGTTTATGAAACCCTTCATTAAACTTTTAGAAGACAAAACCTGGAACAGCTTTGGGAAAAAGCAAAAACCTCAGAGTGCTTCTGGGGAACATCACCTGTAATTTATTCACTTTGAATGCTTTTTATGGTGCAGCTCAAGACAGATGCATGACATGATTCCAACATCCACAAACCCAAGGCATTAAGTAATTGAATCCATAACCAGAAGCTGGTAAATGGGTAGTCTTGTGAGTTATTCTCTAAGTGTGACATGGAGAACAGCTTGCTTCACAATCATTATTTTACTGTAGTGCAGAAATCACATAATGAGGACTTCATGCTGTTAGGATCCTAAGCCTTGATTGTTAGAACATTTCAGTCATATTAAAAAAATGATATATTGGAAGTAGATAGGAAGAAAAATAGTAATTGGAAGCTCAGCAGTGGGTTAAAGCCATAATTTATTTACCATTTCCCTTGCATTAGATGAGACATTAACAGGATTATTAATAAAGATTCTGTATTTGGTTTGTCTCATAGCAGCAACGTATCATCCTATTCTGCTGCCAAAAGCATGTCAGTATAGTTTTCTTAAGGCTGCAGAGAAATCTTATCTAGTCTAAAATTACTGAAATATGTTAATTTTTATAGCTGCTTGAATTAGTACATGACCTTTAAAATAGAGAGGCAAAAACCATACATCCATCTGATATTGATTTCTTGGTTACACAAGATGCATGCATTAAGGAAATTGAATTACAAATTAAAATTCAGCACTGCTTTATTAAAAATCAGGTGTTGATGAAAAGTGATTCTCTTCACAAGATGCTGTCTCGGGTTTTGAGACAAATCTTCAGGAGGAAACACTCTGGAGTGAGTGTCTCCCCCGAAGGGAAAAGGGCCTCCCCTTTTCCTCCATCAATGAGACAAATGGGTCACAAGAAGTGAAAAGTGGGAAAAAGAAACCAAACTGTTTATTAACACACAAACAAAACAGCGTACAATGGGATAAAAAAACCCCTCAAAATACAACAAATTCCCGGAGAGGGAACAGCCCCCCGGGCTCAGACCAGCCGGGGCCACCCCACAGGCTCCCCGGACCAGCGAGGAGGGAAGGGAGGCAGTGAGGCAAGGGGAAGGAAGGGAAAGAAGAACAAGAAAAAACCCAACAGAACCTTTTCCCAGCTAGCTGGAACACAAAGGAAACTCAGAAGAGCAGCAGAGCACTCCCAGCACACTCCTGCCGAGCCTGCCGAGCCCCTGGAGCCGCTCACCGGCCCCTCGGCTCCGCGGCTCCGGCCCCGGGCCCATCCTACAGAAACAGCGGCCTTGGGCACCGAGCGCACGGTGAGGGAATAAAGCGGCTTCACAACAGCACCCAGGACAGATGCTTTTCTAATTTCCATTGCAGTTGCTGTCACCAACTGTAGTTATTAGTCCCAGAAAAGCTGGGTTTATTTTTGGTCATGCAGTTAGAATTGTTTCATGCTTTTTTGCATTACTTTGCCATTTAGTTGGGACTACCTGATTCTGGGATCTATGACATTAAAAAAACCAAACCTGCCCTCCTTCAGCTGTTGCTCAGGTGCCCAGAACAATCTCAGAAATGGGAAGGGGGAAAGTAGACCAAGGGGTAGCCTTTGACCTCTGCAAATGTGAGCAAGTTTGATTATAGCAGCAGAAAACCTCTTATCAATTCACTTGTTTGCCAATCCAGCTTCAAAGACAGTTCACTATCTCAGGATAAAGAAAAATAAAAATATTCCTCTTAAAATGTCTCAAGTGAAACCATTCAGATTTTGCTGTGGCGATTTCTCAAGATACTTTATGGCTTTTATTTTTAAATTCTCATCATGAAAAAAATTATATAAAGTGTTCATTTTAATAGCTCGTAGAGCAACTGGAAGACAAGTTCATAAAAATAATGTGTATATGACAATTATGTATAGAAAATCTCCCATGATTTTAAGCAGTTCCCAGTTCATTTGCTCAAAGGAGAAATGTACTATGAACAGCTTTTTATTTGTTACTTTTATGTATTTTTGAATATTCAAACACCTTTTTTTTAATAAGTAATATACCTTAGGTCAATCTCAGAACACTAACTTTTAAACACAAACCCAGCTGCTGCAGATAATGATTAGATGAAAAGTCAGAAAAAAATAAACAGGAGGACTTCTGATCTCAGGTTAGGGAAGAGATGGAAGCAGCTTGCTTTGAAATTATTATTTTACTGCAGAGTAGAAATGGCATAATGAGAACTTCACACTGCCAGAAGCTGTAACCCTTGATTGCTGGAATACAGCTGTCACATTAAAAATGACGCATTGCCAGAAGAGTGGCATAGCTGCAGTAATCATAGACCTCACATCTGTGCTGCACTTGCCCAATTAAGGATCTTCTTAGTGCAAGTCTAGGCCAAGGTTAATGAAATTATTTAATATGCTTTATTGCAGCAGGGTTGTTCAAATCAGTCAGTGGAAAGCTACACTAAAACTTATTATTCCAATTGACAATAGAAAAAAACAGAAAAGCCAGAACCTATTGTTCTAACAAACTGTCCTTAAGAAACCATTGCACAGATCTACAGGTAGTTTAACCACATTGTTCAGTTATATCGACATAATGTAAAGATAAATGCTTAAATGAAACCAAAGAAAACAGTTTTAATCAGGACACTGATTAGGAAAAACAAACTTAAGTACATCTTCAATGCGGATCACATATCTACATGAAATTCCACATTTCTTTGTGAAATCCTATTCCCGTGAGCATGAGCCAGGTGATCTTCATTGTATGTCAATTTTTATTATACCCCTCCAAATAACAGCAAGCAGAAGTGATATTTGCAAGCCTGGAACTACAAACAGGATTGTAGCTTCCAACAAGAAGAACAACTTGCCACAGACTGAGCTATTCCGGTTCAAAACAAAATAAGGGCAAGCCCTTTCACTGCTGGTACCACCTACTCAACAAAACCTGCCTTGTGTAGGAACTTCCACATTTCAGAAAGAGGAATAATGTGCTGAAATTCTACCAACCATTATTTCCTTACTGTGAATATCTTCATTATCATGAATGTACAACTTCCAGTGTTTGGATATGCTTGTCTATCTTGAGGGTGGTACAATCTTTAGCTCTGGGAATAAATACCTTATCGTGAAAACCCCATCAGAATTCATTTGAAATCTTTCTTGTCACTCTGAAGACTTCAGGAAGCCAAGCAAAACCCTCATTATATAATTCACAGTGATCTAAGAAGGTCTTTGATACTGCAAATATTACAGAAAATCCTAGAGCAAGTCAGATTACATTGGATTAAACAGAATTTTTGTAGAGTCTCAACTGGGTAGACAGCATCTTCATGTCAGTTATTCATTAGATTTGGTTGTTTGGTGGTTTGGTTTGGGTTTTTGTTTTGCTGTGGTGTTTTTAATTTGGGAGGTGAGGGGGTGGTCCCCTCTTTCTCAAGAAAAGAAAGAACTTCACAGCTGGGATTTAACCCCAGCCAGCAACAAAGCTCCACACAAGGATCACTCACTTCCCCCACCCACGGTGGGACCAGGGAGAGAATTGGAAAATAAAAGGGAGAAAACCCACGGTCAAGATAAACACAGTTTAACAGGTAAAGTAAAAGCTGCCCACACAGGCAAAGCAAAGCAAGGAATTCATTCCCTGCTTTCCATGGGCAGGTGCTGAGCACCGCCAGGAGATCAGGGCCACATCACACTCAGCGGTGATTGGGAAGGCAAACGTCATCACAGCCATTGTTCCCCACCTTCCTCCTGTTCCCCAGATTTACATGACCCTTGGGTCATTTGGGGTCAGCTGTCCCGGCTGTGTCCCCTCCCAAATTCTCGTGCACCCCCAGCCTGCTCCATCGTGGGGCGAGGAGCAGAAAAGGCCTTGACGTTGTGTAAGCCCTGCCCAGCAGTAACAAAAACATCCCTGTATTTTACACTGATTTCAGCACAAATGCAGAACACACCCTCATAGTGGCTACTGTGAACAAAATGGACTGAATCCCAGAGAAAGTCATAATATTCATTAATTAACATTTGGTGACAGGAGAAAAGGAAGAGTTACTAGGAAGGTTCTGACTGAGTTTGAGAGAAGCAAGTTAAAAGTAAACACCAATAAGGAGAGGGAGAATAAAGAATGTCACAGGTCAAAGAGAGCTCTGTGTTATTATGGACTCATGGTTTATGTGACTGGACAGGAACACAAGGAAAAGAAAACAAACTGGACACTCTGACAGGCAGTGCATTACCAGAACTCTGGGCTTTTCGTTTGTGGTTTGGTTTTTTTGTTTGGGGATTTTTGCCGTTGTTTAGCTTTGCTTTTGTTTTTTTAAACCTTTGCATAAACTATTTAAAACAGGTGAGGAAGATATGGAAGGCTGTCTAAAGTCAATATTCTGGTTTTACCATGAGCTCTGGCTAGAGGCAGTGGATGATGTGGTGCACCCGTGCAGACTCATGCCTGCCAGACTCTGGGTCTGGAGGGGGGATAGAAAAGGAGGGAAAAAATAAACAAAAAGAGAAATGCCACATGTGTCATATTGACAATCTTGAGCAATCAAAAACCATGAGTCAGACTCAAAAATACCATAAATTTAGTCTAATAAAATTGAGACTTGAAGTAGCAAAATGACAAATCTGATTAATTTTATTTTGCTACATGTTTTGAAAGTGTCTTTTGATCCTATTTTTGTGGCAACTCACTTCATTTCCCAAGTGACACTAGCATAAGAAGAGGCAGAGGAAAATCACCTCATAAAAGCATGAATAGAAATACTGCCTTTCCCAGTGACCTGCAATATTTTGAGTTCCCCAGTTAAGGAACAGAGCAGATTATGATTTGGCTTTACAGCTTTATTAAACTCCATGAGCACTGATTGGCATGAAATCATTTATAGGAGCAGCAGCATTAGAGATTTAAGTGATAAAACCCCACAGACATCCTTCAGTTGAAGCTCTGCTTCCATGTTCCCCACACACCAAAAAAGACTGCTGATGCCTCTGGTACCCATTCATCTCCTCCTGCCTGCAAAAAACCCCCTACTAGGCTTCATGGAAGGAAAAAGAGAAATGTAGCTGACCTTGCAGCTAGATACCTAAGTGTCTTGCAAGAGGGATAGGAAGAGCTGATACTGAAAATATCACCTACCTTTGTAAGGCAAAAGATCATTTACGAAAATGTCCTGCTGTGAGATGCAACTGGGGAATTTGAATAGGTCCCTATGACAGAGCTCGAAGCCTATAGGGGTTTAGGATTCACTGAGGAGATTGGACTTGTGCACCTGGGCAAAAAGTTCAGAAAGAGATGCCCTAGAAATGCTTTTAAAAATGCAGAAGTAGTTTTTGCCCTATGCCTTTTTTTTTGCCCAGATTGAACAGTTAATTGGACAAAAAGCTAAGACTTATGATTTGGGTAGGTACCAGATATGGAAGACAGCTTTTCCACTCTTTGGAATGGTAGCAGGCAACAGGAAGCTTGTTAGTCTACTGTTCATAGAAAATTTCACTCTTACAACAAAGTCTCCTGATTTTCTAGACAAATATTTTTATTTCTTCATACATACTTATCTAGTGAGTGAGTACTATGTGCAAAACATCTCAAGCCTCCTCATGATCATTTCTCTGTCTGTCTCACTACAGTTTGGCACTAGCTCAGATAACCACTGAATAATTTAAACACCAACAACACCTATTAAGATGAAGGAAGAATTTCTGTAGTTCTCATACTGTCATAACATGGACATACTAAAACAGAGTGGAAAAAATATACATGCTTGGCTGTAGCTATATTAATTTTCAAATAATTTGGGCTTTAACCATTAGCAGGTACAAAAAAAGAGAAAGCTTCATGAAGTGAGGAAATTCACCTCAACTGTGAATCCAGTCATTGTGACTTTAATGGATATGAAGTGATTTCTACCAGTACAGACTTAGCTCACTGAGCAGATTCATATTTGCAAGCTTCATTAAATACATACACTTACCATTTCCAATTGCAGTGAAAACAGAGATAATTTTAACACCACCCTTATTTTAAAATAGCTCAACCCATAGCATCAAATTGTGTCATGCATTGCCAAATAAAAATAGTGTTATCAGTCTTTATTTGATAATGCTGGTAGAACAAAGCAGCTCCAAGCTCAGAGCACAGAGATGCTGAGAGGCCTGCAGCTATTTCTGGGGAAGGCTGGCAGTCATGGAATTTGTTCAGAAATTCTTTAAAATGTGACAAAGGGAATTAAGGTTAAACTCCATGTAAGAGAGAGTATTTTTTACAGTTTATGTTCCTATTACTTTATTTTTCTGATATTGAAGGTAAAGAAGGTTATCTGGGCAACAAGATTTAACAAAGATAGAAAAAAAAAATAGATGTATTTCCGATGTTTTGCTATTAGGCCTTACAAAAGAATTTAATAAGTTGAATTTTCCTATTAATGCAATTGAAAATTTAATGAGTTTCTTAATTTATGACTTCACAAGACCTGAATTATAAAACAATAACATAAGCTGCACTCTAATTGCCTGAGTATGTCTGAAGATGACAGCGTGTTTAGGCTTTCACTTGAGCATCTAATCTAAATATTTTAACAAATAGCACCAAAAAAAATGCAGTTGTTCAAAGAGACATTGCAGAATTAATTATTTTTGTGACAAATAAAACCATTCTATTAAAGCATTATCTTCACTGTTATATTCCACATTGTAATGGGGAATTTCCAAGCCCTTTGCTTAATATTAATACAGTTCTGTGGCACCCTTGAGAGCTTGTTAAGACAGATTATTCCCACTAAACCAATAACCAGAAACAAGACTGAGCTGGTAGTACCATGGAACTTTAGGGGTGGAGCCAGGTCTTAGAAGGCATGGAATGAACTCAGCTCTTTTAAATGTGCCTGCAGCTGCAGACAGGTCTCTCTTGAGAAGCCAGAGCTGTTCTTTGCCCTGTTCCATGATACCTTTCTCTTGAATGACTTTCACATCCATTTCCAAACATCCAAAGAGGTCACCGTGCTGGTCTCCTGTCCTGCAGGTGAGCCCAAGCCTTGCAGCTGGAGCCCTGGACCCAACAGGGCAGCTCCGTGCCCTGTCCTGGCCGTGCCAGGCTGCGCTGCAGAGCCATCGGGCTCAGCCCAGCGCGGGGCTCGGCTTGCTCAGGCCACAGATCTTATCAGGACAGCTCCTCACCAGCAGACAAGGAACAAAGGATATTTCCCACATGAAACTCAGATTTTGAAATGTATCTCCCATTATCCCAAACAAACGTTTTCCTATCAAATAACATTTAAAAAAAAATATTTAAAGGATTTATATCTAACAGTTTTATGCTCTTTCATGACTCTTTAATAATATTGTTAGCTACAAAATTTGTACAATACATAGGAGTTGACATGTTAGCTTATTTTTTTAATTGCCTGTACTGTTTTCTTCACAACAGGAAATACACAAGGAAAATGAAAACACTTCATATTGCATTAGTAGACTGAGTGGGCGGATTGGTTGATTTGGGTTTTTTTAAACATATTGATACTTCTGAAAGTCATAAAATATCTATTCCAGGAAATACCATTATAAGAGAAACTGAATATTCCCAAAATGAGAACTTCCTAAATTAATCTGGTGTTTTCATTCCATGAAAATTTACACTCTAATCTTGAATCAAAATCCTGTTTTCACCTGGATCTAAACTGAAAAAAAAGTAGTACAGTTTTTTATTTTGTCCTTTGGAAGAGAGCTTTGTTGTTTAACTACCCACACATTTGCACTTTGTCACCTGGAATAACATTATTCCTAAAATTGAACTGTTATTATACCTGTCTGCCAGTCTTCCCATCAGGTGGTGGCAAAGCTGGGGCAGACCCAAAAGTTTCAGAGTTCAAGTAAATTCCAGTCCAACTCAAATTAGCTACTTACATAACATCTGTTAACTCTCACAGTCACAGTTGTTCTCTCTCCAACAGGACAACTGGCAGCTTTTTTAAAGGTCCCAGACCTATGTGGCAAAAAGGAGCGATTTCTGGAGTTTCTGGTTGCTGTAAGAAGGTGTGCATCACTTTCTCATTGTGCCGGCTATGCTATCAGACCCTTTATTGCAAGAATACAAAAAACTCATTGCAAATGATCGCAGTGACATGTGGCAGTTCCTTCCTGAGGAGACAATCTAATTATTTCAGAATTTTGCATGCTTTGTTGGTGGACCTAAGTGATTTGGAAGGCTGTGAGGGACTGTGTCTTGGTTTGAAAGACAGGTGTCTGCCAAGGAAGGCAGGAGCCTCCCTTGAAATGAAAAATGCAACCCTCTTCCCTCCGAATTATTGTAATTTTGAACTTAAGGGGCTTTCAGGCAAAGATATGGGAAATCGGAATAACAGTTCTTTACTGTTATGTATCTATATGTGTATAGCCAGTCAAACAAACAGCAATAACTATGGCAGTAACAGCAAACAATCACAAACCCAGTCCCAGCCTTCTCGGCTGTGTTGGGGTTTTAGTTTAGTCTTAGTTTTTTCCTGTTAAAAGAATTTTCTCCCATATGCATGTTGCTAGGGGACAAATAGCTGTACTTAAGAAAGACAAAAAGGGGGGTGGGGCGGGCCTGGCTACTCCTTTGTCTACACCTGGGTGTGGGGTCAGTTCGCTCTGAGCGTCTGGAGAGAGAAGCTGCAGAGAAAGGAGCTGCTGCTTCTTTCTTTTTGGCCGTTCTTTCTTCCTGCTGGAAACAACGCCGGGACCCCAAAAGCCGCTTTCCCTGCCCTGCTGGAGACCGGGCTGTGGCTGCCCTGCCCCGCTGCTGCTTCGAGCTTTCGCTACGCTGTAGCCCTGCTCGCCCTGCCTGCCTGGGCCTCCGTGGGGTTCTCCCATCTGGATACATCTCGTCTGCCACCCGGGATTTGCGTTCATCCCCGCCGCTCCAGTCTGCGGTTCTAGCCTGCCGCTCCAGCCTGCAGTTCCAGCCTGCTGTTCCTGAGAGTCCGGGATCGGCTGCCCAGGGGTTTGTGAAGCCTTTGTTCCATCCCTTCCCGGGATCCCAGGGCACCAGAGCCGCCTGCTCCCCGAGCTCGCTCCGGAGCGCCCCCTGCAGCCGCGGGGGAACCATCGCACCTGCCCTGCTCACCGGGAGCCGCCAGCGCCCCTGCCGGCTGCGAGCGGAACTGCACCCGAGGGGAAAGGGCCTGACAGCCGAGAAGGCTGGCACTGGGTTTGTGATTGTTTGCTGTTACTGCCAGAGTTATTGCTGTTTGTTTGACTGGTTATACACATATAGATATATAACAGTAAAGAACTGTTATTCCTATTTCCCACATCTTTGCCTAAAGGCCCTTGATTTCAAAATATAATAACTTGGAGGGAAAAGGGGTTATATCTGCCACTTCAAGGGGGGCTTCTGCCTTCCTTAGCAGACACCTGTCTTTCAAAACCGAGACAGGCTGTCAGGCCCTTTCCCCTCGGGTGCAGTTCGGGGCACTCCGGAGCGAGCTCGGGGAGCACGCGGCACTGGTGGCCTGGGATCCCGGGAAGGGATGGGACAAAGGCTTCACAAACCCCTGGGCAGCCGATCCCGGACTCTCAGGAACAGCAGGCTGGAACGGCAGGGATGAGCACAAATCCCAGGTGTCAGACGAGATGTATCCAAACTCCGGAGCTGCAGTGGAACCCCCCAGAGGTCTCGGCAGGCAGGACGTGCGGGGCTACAGAGTAGTGAGGGCTCAAAGCAACGGTGGGGGCAGGGCGGCCATAGCCCGGCTCCCAGCGGGGCAAGGAAAAGCGGGCTTGGGAATCCTGGGGTTTTCCCTGAGCCACCCCAGCAGATGGTGAACAGGACCCTCTTTTAGTAAGGTGGGGTGTTAGGGTCCCGGTGCAACAGCTGCTCCAGGGAGCAAGCTCCACTCATGGTAGAAGGGAGGCAGCTGAAAGCAGAAGCCTGCAGAAGCCTGCAGAAGCCTGCAGCAGCGAAGAAACTCCCTCCACAACGATGGGAGCCCTCCCCTCCCTCTGAACGCGGAGAACACCAGCCAGCCAGTGGCTGTACCCAACCCCTTTTCCCAGTTCAAATCTCAAGGTATCCCCCACCCTACAGGAGAAAACCCCAGGTGAAAGAGAGTAGCCAGATGGACCCCTCCTTCTGTGGCCAGGTCTTTTGTTTTTCTTAAGCACCCAGTAATTTGTCCCCCTGGCAACATATATGGGGAAAATTCTTTTAAGAGAAAAAGAAAATAAGGAGAACTCCTAAAACCCCAACAGACTGAAATGTTCCAGGTTAATGGCTCAAACCATTGGCCAACCGCAAAAGCAGCGGGGCCTTTGCTGGCACAGGGAGCGCCCGGGGGCACGGGGGGGAGCACCCAGCCCGGAGGGGACGAGCCGGGCCTGGAGCCAGGGAAGGGCAGAGGCCGATCGGAAGCAGATCCGGCCAGGTGGGACAGGGCTTTGGAGCAGGGCAGCGCCCTCCCTTACACAGCTGGCCCAGCTCTGGGAACCCGCCCGGGGCAGGCCCGGGACATGCACACAGAGGGCTGGAGGTTTCCATCCCCTTGCATGGGCCATGCCTGGCTCAGCTGCGCTGCCAGGAGGGGCAGGGCCATGTCTTAGAAGGGGCCATAAACCATCAGAGCCCCCAAAGTGCCCCGGGATCCACAGTGTGACATCAGACAGTGCAAAACTCCCCCGGGGGAGGTACCTGGGTGTTCACCCAAACCTGAATGTGCATTAACCCACGGAACTTTGTGTTTCCCCCACCACTGATGGATCAAGACTTTGGCCACTTTCACCATCACTTCAACAAATGGACATTGAAATTGCAATGATCAAACTTTGTTGCTGGATCCATGGATGGTGACTTTTCTACTCTTCTCCTTTCTGTCTCTTTCTTTCTTTCTTTTCCTAACTTCTTCTTCTAGGAATATATTGTAAACCAGACTAGAAGTTCCAGTCAATGTCCTACTGAGTGCCTTGTTGTGCCTGGATATGTTCAAGTTGGCTAAGTTTGAGTTTGCTAAGTTTAAGTTTGTCAAGTACCTTATTTTGGATGTTGTCTTAAAATTTGCCAAGTATTTATTCTACCTTAATGTTTTAAACTTTGCAAGTAAAAGTTTGTTATTGAACCTCCTAAGAATTTTCCAGAAATTCCAGAGTAAATCAAACAACCTTCCCCTTTACCCACTGAGTGGATCAGAGCTGTGAATGACTAATTGATATCTAACATTGCTTAATTTCCTACCCAGACAAGCAAATGGTTTCTATCATTCAACATACTGATTCTTTTTTTTTTTTAAGAGGGCAACTTCTGGTTTTTGCAGTCAGGCTCAGAGTTTGAGGAAGGGGAGAAAAAGAAAGAAAAGAAGGATGCTGTTTATGGGCATCAGTATTCAAACTGTCTTCCCTGGCCTGTTCTTTTCTCCTCCCTCTAAAGAAAAGACATAGAGGAAGAACATGAAAAGAAGTAGTTTCAGGGTCTAACAGTGCCATTTGTCACTGCCAAGATGCATCAGTAATACAGAATTACAAGAGGGAACAACTGAAAGGTTAAGGATTTATCTAGAACATCTGAAACGGATATTAAACTGAGATTTATAGCGAAGTGATTAATGAAAATTAATGTTTTCTGTCTTAGCTACTGTAGTACTGAAAACAAAGAAACTTGTTCCCTTTCCAGGAGCCATCATTGACCTCTTCACTTGCTAGCAACACTGGAGTAGGTACATATGTTAAACATTTTGTATTTTGACTTTAATGTGCAGAAATTTCGATGAGAAAACAAATATGTTCACAGGAGTGGAGTTCTGTAAGCACAGAGGCAATGACTTCTGGAGATGATTGGGAGAAACAGGTTTTAAGTGTCTAAAGGTGGTTCACTGCCTGCCGAGACTAAGACCCTCTGAGCAATAAAAAATTTCATAAAAGCTCATAAAGGCAGTTTTATTGGTTTTGTAGAGCCATCATCAGGATTTTCCTTTCAATATCTATCTAGTGACATGCTTTTTAAAAGAGTTATAGGCTTGCAAAGTTACAGGAGGTATTTAAAAGACGTGGAGTTAAGGACGTGGCTGGTGGGGGGCTCGGCAGTGCCGGGTTAATGGTTGGACTCGGTGATTGCAAAGGATGTTTCCAACCAAAATGATTCTTGTAAAGATCAATGAGAAATGAATGTCAGCATTACAAGCACCTTCATGCCCGTGCTGCTTTGCAGGTTCACCATAATTCAGCGAGAGACGGGGGTGCTGCACAAGCTGACTGAGCAGGAAGTGAGCCACATAAAAACCTGTCTGGTTCAGCTTTCAGTACAGAACCCAGCTATGGACTGCATGAGCTTCTAGAATACTTTTTTAAAAATATGAAATTCCAAACCTGAAGTGTTTCATGTATATTAAAAATAACAGCTTCTGCTGTAGAAAGAAAGAAAAAAACATTACTATTTCCATGTTGTTTTTTGCCGTAAGTGTACTTTCTCTATTTTTACCTCTGAATGTGGACACTAAAAATCAACTAAAATATCTTTTGCTCTTATTAGACTGTGTTTAACAAGATTTGAGCTCTTAGTGCTGTAACTTACTCTCTAAAACACTAAAGAGACTTGTAGTTAATTTAAAATAATGTTTCCTTGGAATGAAATCAGCAGTATTCTTATAAAAATATAGGATATCGTGTTCATTACTATGTCTCTCAATTTCAATAAAGGTGATGTATAGAAGGAAGAAGTTTTTATTTAATAGTTTTGAACTAGTAGTAGCATTTTACATGTCATGAATATCTGGACATTTATTTCTGTTAAAGAAGACTTTAAATACAGATAAATATAATTAAATACAGTGGAAACAAACAGCATTCTTCACCTGATGCAGTGTTTTTGTATTACTTTATTTTAGTATTCAGTAATTCTCTAATTCAATAACAAGTTGTTCCAGTTTGGGCAAATTTAGAAATATATCCTCTGAGAGAAGGCACAACCACCCCTCCCCCACCAGGTTCGGGAAAAAATAAATTTTCCTCGAAGGAAAGTGAAGAAGATAAAACTATTTATTTAACAAACACATGGGAAGGAAAATAATGTTAGATGGTAAAATCTTTCGCGGTAGAGGAAAAAACCTGGGAAAGTGTTCGAGTCCTTCCTTTGGTCTCCTCGGAGCTGGGGCTTGGGCCGGGGCCAGGCCCTCTGTGCCCGGTGGAAAGTCCTCCCGATGTGCTCTGATGTTACAGCAATCAAGCAGTCCAGTAGAAAAGGGGAAAAAATCCGGAATTCCAGAGAAGGAAATCCAAAGTCCAACTCTCAGTCTCTCTCCAGAGAACAAGAAAAAGAAAAAACTGGCCAAAAACTGACTGGAAAAAAAACAAGCCGGGTGCTTCCTCCCTCCCCTGCCCCAGCTAGGGAAAAAAAAAAAAACCTGCTATCTTTTTGTAACCTTGAACGAGCTGCAAACTGCTTTGAGAAAGTTTTGCTCAGTTTTTTCCTTCCCCCTTTCAGGCTCAGTTTAGAGGCATAGAAAGGCACAAAAATTAATTTCTGGGCATAGGCAGCGATATGGGATACACATCATAAGGTCACCCCAAGACACAAGTGAATCAGGGTTCCTCAGTCCCCGTGTAGATTTAAGGCAAAAAATCCCTATCTGGATTTCTAATTCTGTGTAAGTTTATTGCTTAAACAAAGCCACATACAGTTAAGGGAAGGCAGAAAAACATTCAAAACATTAGAAATCCTAATAGGCATTTCTCTTCTCTTAAGATGTTTCCATACATTCATTTTGGCTACTGTGATGCCTTTAGGATGTTGACAGAGAAGAAAGACAACCCTGAGAACAAGGGAGAATTTGTGCAAAGCAGTAAAACGGACTCATTCCTTTTGGAGGACTCAGAGAGGAGATGGTTTAAGGAAAGATACTACAGCTAGTTTTAGATCTCTGTAATCTTAACGTAACAGACAGGAATTTATTTGCATTATTTTACTGACAAAGGTGAAATCATATTTTGAAATTACTGGAACACATTTTAAAGAGGGTTGGTTATGCAGATTTTGAGAATATGACCAGAAAGTAGTACTAAAAAAAGAAAAACATTAAAACTACTCGATATAACAGCCACATATCCTATCCACATCCAAATTTGTCTGAAACACTCTATAGAACCAAATAAAACTTAAAAGCCCTGCACTAGAAGTCACTGAAGTGGTTCACATACACAAATCTAACTTCCACAAGGAACATTTCTATTCTCTACATCAGTTATTCCACTGTGGCACTCTAGGTGAGATGGAATGTGAGGCCAAACAATTGGAAAAATGATATTTGAAAATCTCTCTTGTCAAAGGAGCATGAACAGTAAGAGCATTGGGAAAATGTTTGTGTCAACAGCATGTCCATCAATGTTAACTATAAACACAGGCAGAACTTGGAAGAAATTCCAAGACAAGTAAGGCGACACAAAACATGACAGGAAAACCTTTTGGGCAGAAGTTAGAAAAAAAAAAAGTAACTCTTTGTTCAAAAGTACTGCTTGTGATCAGCAATTTAATTCTTAGTTAAGGAGAGAACCCTTAGAAGGTTTGCAGACCACTAACCGCTCCTGTTGGTGGTTAATCAGCTTACGGGCACTGCACTCCTCTGAGGAGGACACATTCTTCCTATTTTATTATAGCTGAGGAGACAGGGGCAGAGAGTTAGTAATGAACCCAAGCCTCCAGACCAAGTCAAGCCTGCCAAGCTCATAACTTTACCTTACATGGGCTCTGCAACCTCCCATGCTGCAAACTCTTGAAAATTAAGCCCATTTAAAGTATAATTAGCAAAACACAAAGTGAGATTGTCTACATTAATTAACTGTCATGGCTTTAACCTCAGCCAGCAATTAAGCACCACAGCCACTCGCTCACTTCCCTGTCCCCCTCCCATGGGGTTGGGAGAGAATCCGAAGAGTAAAAGCGAGAAAACTAATGGTTGAGATAAAGCCAGTTTAACAGGCTGTCGTGGGTAACCCAAAATGTTATTACGTTCCACATCTATCTGTGCCCAAAATCGTTACTGAGTCTTTAAAGCCCGACGGCACGGCTGGAAAGGGGGCCGGGGGTTGCTGAGTGTCCTTTTAAAAGCTGGGGGTCTGATGAGCAGATCCCCTCTGGCCTCGGGGACCTGGACTCGGGCAGGGTGGTTTGGCTTGCCTCTTGGGGCTTTTCTTGCCTCTTGGGGCTTTTCCTGCCTCTTGGTTTCTTGACACCGAGCTGAGGCAGCATGGGTGAAGAGCTCCCTTTGGGGTTCTCTGTTGTTTTTTCCCAAGAGAAGCCGGGGCGCGTTCCGGCGGTGTGTGCGTGCCTGAGCCGCAGCCCCGCTCCATCGCGGGTCACCGCAGCCCCGCAGCAGCGCCCGGCCCCGGCCAGAGCCGCCCCAGCCCCGCTGCTGGGCCCGGCCGTGCCCGCCCTGCTGTCCCCTGCCTGGCTTCCAGCCCGAGCCCGGGCCCCGGCCGCCCCAGGAGCTGCCAGGCCGGAGGGGTCAGAGGGAGACAGGGCTAAGGCCATTTTCCCTCTGCCTTTCGAGCCAGCGCTCATGGGAAAGGGGAGTTATCCCACCCTTCTGGGTCTGTCTTTGTCCCCGGGGAGTTGGTGAGATTTGGCATTTTGTGTCTAGTGATTATTCAGTTATTTTTGCCTGTTGCTGTCTCTGCTGTTAGTAAACTGTTAGTTTTTCACTTAGAGATATTTGTATTTAATTTCTCCTTATTGGTGGAAAGGGATCAGTTAAAACTATAAGGGAAGGCAACTCATTGCCAGAGTGCCTACCTCTTAAATTGCCTTAACCCAAGATACAGGCAAAGCAAAAGCCATGCACACAAGCAAAGCGAAGCAAGGATTTCATTCCGTGCTTCCCATAGGCAGGCAAAAGTTCAGCAGGGCCCCATCACGTGTTAATGGTTGCTTGGGCAGGCAAACGCCATCAGCCCACCATCCCCTCTTCCTCCTGTTCCGCAGCTTTACGCGCCGAGCACGATGCTGCACACTAGGGAATATCTGGGTCATTTGGGGTCAGCTGTCCCGGCTGTGTCCCCTCCCAAATTCTCGTGCACCCCCAGCCTGCTCCATCGTGGGGCGAGGAGCAGAAAAGGCCTTGACTTTGTGTAAGCCCTGCCCAGCCGTAACAAAAACATCCCTGTGTTTTAACACTGATTTTAGCACAAATGCAGAACACAGCCCCATCATAGCTACTCTGGAGAAAATTGACTCTATCCCAGCCAAAATGAGCACAGTAACAATCTCTGAAAGTGCCTGACCCATACATAGCCATTTACTAAGACTAGATTACTTCAGAATTTTTCTTCTATTAATTCACTTCAAGACAATATCTGCTGACTTGTGATTTGACAGTATGTTTTTTTATTAAAACACACTATTATGAAATACGAAGTTAGGCACTCCAGAAAAGATCTCTTGAGGATGCAGTGTTGCAAAAATATATTCAGACTTTATACCAGAGGTTTTGTATCTAAACTTTTAGGATATTACAGCTTCTCTGTAAAAATAAAGCACACAATGAATCATTCAGTCTTTCAGCAAGCTCCCCAAGCTAATACAGCAGCACTAGGCTGGCAGCTGGGTTCTGTACACCAGCAAGAAACAAGCTTGCTGAAGACCACACTGCCTATCATTCCCACAGTGTATTTCTTTTATTACAAATGTAGTTTGAAAACCTGGTCTGAAGTGTCTGACAGTCACGAAGGAAATCACTCACATTGCTTCTTCCAGCACTTGCTGTCAACAGATTGGCAATTTCCACCTTCCTTAATGGGGAAAATAAAGGAAAATTATGTCAAGTAAGAAGCTGGAATCTCATTTGTTTACAAGCAAAATTTGAATCCATAGCTCCATTTAAGAGGTAGTAGATTGAGATCAGATCAAGCTTACTATAATTTTAATTATTTCATTTTGTTAACCTAGGATATTCTTCTTATAAGATTACCAGCCCTGCACCTCATACAAAGCATACAAGTGAATGCACATTTTTCAAGTTCCTCTGGGTAAAATTGGCTTGAGAGATTCTCTGAGGAATATGCTCTGAAGAATTTCATTTTTGTGCAAGCAAACCAAATGCACAAGAAGTTATGGGAAGGGATTTGAGGCCGTGCTACTATGCATTTTCTTAAAGTAAGTGGAATCTTTATGTTCTGTATAGCAAAAAGTATAGAAAAGCTATCTGAAACTGCATGTGATATGCCTCTGCAAGTTTTAGTTCATTTCAGCCCCACAAAGAAAGTTTAGAGCATCTGTGAAAAGAGAATCTGAGATTGCATGAAAAGCATAAACCCAATTCCTGCCAGAAGGCCTTTGTTGCCTTCCGATAAAAAAGAAAATCTAAAAGGGGTAAAAAGCAGCAAAGCTGGATTTGCATGAGGAAACAGTCAGACATTTAAATTCATTCTAAAGAATGATGCAAAACATTTTTGTTTCTTTGTCCTTATGTTTTTGACATATTCACTTTTTGGATAATTAAATTTTTTCCTACAGGGCTTTATGATGGTTTTGTAAACGCTGTCCCTTTTTATGCAAAGAGAAAAGACTGGAAAAAAGTGAGTGTGTGTGAAGTAGTGATGTTCTTTTCCATGCATGTTCCTGATAGTTTTAGTTTTTCTTCAGGCAGAGACACAAAGAAATGAAAAAATTAGACCAAAACTTTACTCCATGTATTTTTTAACACATACTTATTTTCTCGTACTATAGCTCTTGAAGAAAAATTTTAAAAGTCACTGACAATTTTATTCAATTTTTTTTCTTAAATAAAATTTAACAGGAAGAAACTTGCTTTTTGCAAGCCCATAGTAGTTTTCAACTGGTTTCAGAGGAGCAGTAACTTCCCAGTCCTTTCAGGGGAAAATACAGTGAGAAGAGGCAGCATTGAGTAAAGAGATAAGGAGAGCAGTTCACCACCACTTGTAAAATCCATCATGTGTTGCTGCTTGCTCATGAAGGAGCTGATCCAGTACCCACTGAAGTAAATGCCAAATTTTTCATAGTTGAAAAGACAATGCTATAAAGTCATAGATAACTATTGCTTAAGCAGAAGCTGTTCTAATACTGCAACAAAGGGGGTTTTAAACTCATGCTTCGAATTCCAATTCTCAGAGTAGCAAGTCTTCAGACAGTGGAGTGCAAAGGTTTTAAATATTTTATTTCTGAATAATGAGTAATAAAACTTAGGGAACTTATTCATTTGAGTAAAACCATTTTTTTTTCCTTTTTTGCCCAATGGATCAACTCTAGACCATAAGAAGATCACCAAATGAGATTGTCTAATGTTTACACATAGAGTGCAACCTGTATGCATCCTCAACAAAAACACAACAAGATAGAAAGTAGCTCGATAAGAAGTCCACATCTGAAGCAAAAGAATTGCATCTCAGGTGGAACAAACAGCCAGGTCAGTAAAGGCCTGTGGTGGCCCAGTTTTCTACAATCATGGAGTTTAACCAGCACTAGAGCAGAGGCAGCAAAACAAGTGATCATGTTGAATTCTCCTGTGTAAGCTCACACCAGTGCTTCACTGTCAGGAAAGACCTCTACCTGGCAGAGTGCTGCCTCTGAAGACTAAAACAGAGGGGCAGATTGTTTCAGAGATCCTTCAGCCAATGCATAACAGAGAGAATGAATCATATATAACTGTATGCAAGGTACATGGTTATATTGAAATGCTCTGAACAACAATTGTCATAGAAAAGCTATCAGTGAAATCAGATACATTCCATACACTTTCATCAGCTAAATAAAAGTACCATTCCTAGCTAACCATATTCAGCAATCAATTGGCTACTCACTCTTTGTATGCACTGACTTAAAAAATCAGATGATTCAATTGTCATAGCAACTGTATCCCAAATTTGGGCTGTCAGGGTATATGCAAACAATCCATCTCTCAATTCATATGGCCCCTCCTTGGGCTGATGCAGCATTCTACACCGGGGTACTAGAAAAATCAGCAAGTTCTATGTGTGAATGAAAAATGCAGATGTGCCCAGTGGCAGAAGGGTTGTCACTTCAGGTACCACTGATGGTTCAGACTGACAGAGAGGCAACTACACTAGAGCCCTCTGGCTCCTGCATCCCAGACTTCATAGGAAGGAAACCACCTGTAGGAAACAGGGAAGAGTGACCATATGGAGAATACTTGTCTATTCTCCCTGCCACAGCAGATGTGACCCCTTTAGAAGAGCAGTGTAGCTCATCCAGGTGTGTAGATGAACAGAACAGCCACCAATCCCCACAGAAGGCTGTTTTTCTCTCCCCACATACCTGAGGTGCACTGCCACACCACTGCTGAGCATTGCCTTTACTTCTCTGCCAGATCCCAAGTTTCTATGTTGTGCAGAGGAAGGGAAGGAGGTGCAGTGACCTGGCAGAGGCAGGGACTAGGAGAGTGAACAGATGAGCTATGTGGGTAGATGAAAGCCATCTCCTTTAGGCAGCAGCTCCCTGTGCTCCCTGACTCTGAGGTATTTGCAGTCAACTGGGAGTAGAATGGAGACAAAGAGTTGTGCTGGGAAGTGCACAGGGAGAGAGGCACCAAAGGCTTCTCTCCAATGCCAGTACCAAGCTGCAAATGGATCAGCCTGGGATATCCAGTTTCTAGTGGTAAGAGTTGTGAGCTGAAGTTAACAGAGCAAATGTCCTCCAAATCCCACTGCTGCTAAATTGTTTTTCAATGTTCACGTGATATAAAGCTTGGTTAAGATCAATCCTTACGTCCTGTAAGCACCTGAACCTCTCAGACACACATACCACATGAAGCATTAAGTGCCCTCAGGAAGGCACATCCATTTGAGACTTTCCAGGTGTTTCACTACCAGTTTTCATTGAACTGCGCATGGCCAAGGAGAAAACATGAACACCAAACTGCCACTTTACTGATGGAGAAACTGTGAATTCCAAAAGTTTTGGAACGTCTTTAAATGGCCTCCGCTTACCCTTAAAAAGTATCAAGCTTACTAAAACTCAGTACTAGCACTGTGACTCCTCCTACCTGGGTTGTACCTCAGGACAAGTCCTGGGTACCTGCTAAATCCTGGAAGTAGTCAACACTCAGATTTTGAGAGGAACCTTTTTTCCCCCATTCTTAATGATAGGAAAGTCAATTCAAGACACTATTCTATGCAACCACATTGTTCTACCCTTCAGTCATGAAAATCTGGCTGAAGGAGTGCAAGTGAGCTCCTGAACAAGAAACAGAAAGCCTTCCACAAAGAAGAGTAGACACACTGAGAAATGACAAACAGCAAATCCCCACTGCTCCTCAGGTGCTCAGGGATAGAGGGCCTAGCAAAGAGCTCAACCCCTTACACCGAGCTTCCCAAGAACTGCTTCGTTCTCACAGGGCATGAATCAAAGTTTGTCCAATTATCATCCTTTCTGCACCAAGTTTTGTAGCTGTTGCAGGTATTAACCTTTTTTTTTTAAATGCTCCATACTGATCTCTTATACTAAGAAGACTTGTCAGTAATTACCTGTGAGAACAGGCGAAAGCGAGACTATCAGTTCCAGTTAATTGATTGTAACATAATAGTATACAACATTTGGATACACATCTGTGCTATTTGATCTACAGTCAATCTATCAAAGCAGTGAACTTCAGCACTCAGAGGCATGTCTGTGTAGATCTACTTTTTCAATTTTGCCTGCAGCCTTCTCTCTTTCCATTTGCACTTTCTTTCCCAAAGAAACATCTCTGCAGAGTGACATGAAAGCAGTCCAAAATTTCACCTGTATTACTTTGTCTCCCCTCCAATAGAAAGACCAGTGAAGCTTTTGTGTCTTACTTGCACAATGTCTTGAAACATTTCTGGGTTCTGGATGAACTATTCTAACTAGCTACATGAAGTCAAATTACATGAAGTGCTTGCTTGAAATTCATTTAAATTCTTCTGGTTACCTGAATAGTTCTACAGGCTACTAAATAAAAATGTAGTGCTAGATTTTAAACTTTAGCTTTCACTTTTTAATAAATCTGGAAAAGTGTAATGTCCTTGCCAAAGTCATGCTATGAAGGCAATATGCAAATATTAAATATGAAAATGAAGAATAACTGAAAGGTATTAAGTAGAAATTGCAAGTAACTGCTGACAGAGCCTGAAAGCTAATGGTGTTAATTAACAGTATTCCCAGGGATAGGTCCAAAGAAGGAATGGGGAATGCAGTAACACAGACTTGACTTTTCTGTTTTCTTTATAGAATCCTTATTGAATATAAATTAAGTCAGAAAATGGAAAGTTCTAATTAATATAGCCAGATAGCAAAGAAGACAAAGTAAACAAGTAGTTGTACCTTCCTCATAATAAATTCACAAACAGCTCCTCCCATTCTTTCAATTGAGCCTCAAACATAAATGTGCCATGCCCCTTCCTGTATTGGGCATCATGGAAACAGAGCAAGTGCAAGTTCCAGCATTATTTAATCAAGAAGATGGATTCAGTTTATATTAGAATATAAGATCATTTTGTAAAAACACAATAGTATGTGTTTTTCTCGAAGGGTTCATATACCTGTTCTATTAGCATGTTGCAAGTCAAAGAAATATCACGGTTTCCAAACCCCAGTTAATAAAAGAATCTTTTCCTCAGTCAACTTCCAATCTCGACAATAGAGTAGAGGACAGAAAACAGCCCCATTGCAAACTCTGGATGTAAATTTATAATTTTCTGGGCAAAACTAACACCACAGTTTCAGACAATACTCAGCTACCAATGTCAGCTGTGTAGGTAGTGGGACCTACCAGAATGACACAGCAACACTTTATTTGGGTTTGGATTCAAATGGAATTTATTCCTTTAAAATGCTGCCATTTCTGTTTCTGCTTCTCTCCTGTTTTCACTTCGATGAATAAAAAAATTTGCAAGGCAAACCATATGTTCCGGTTTGGCCAAATTTAGAAATATATGCCCTGAGAGAAGGCAGGTTACCAACCACCCCTCCCCCACCAGGTCTGGGAAAAAAAGAAACTTCTTCCTCGAAGGAAAGTGAAAGAGATAAAAACTATTTATTTAACAAACACACGGGAAAGGATAATACTGCTAAATAATAAAATCTCTCACTGTGTAGAAAAACCTGGGAAAATGTTAGAGTCCTCCCTTTGGTCTCCTGTTACAGCTGGTGAGGGTTCAGTAGCTCTGACCGAGGAAGAGGTGACCGGTCTGGGGAGATGGTCCCAAAAGGAATCGCCTTCCCGAGGCCCGGTGTCTTCCCTCAGGTACTAGCTAGGAGGGCCCGTGCAGAGGCTGTCAGCTCTTTAGGGATTATCAGCTCGTGATTTCAGCTCTGCAGGGCAGCCTCCAGGCCAGACAAGAGAGAGACGAGAGGCTGAGATGAGAGGCCCGTGTAGCTGTTCCACACAAGGAGTTTTATTGTTGGTCCGTACACTTGGTCCGTACTCCAGCGAAGGGGAGGCCAGGGACAAGCACTTTCTCTCCTGCAGGGGCAGGGGGCTAGCTTTTATAGGGATACAGGGGGTGGGTGCCAGAGGGTAAAGGCCAATGGGTTACAAAGGATCTGCATAGGGTCTCCCAGAGGATTCTGGGTCTGTCTTTTCTTGCCATAGCTGCAAAGTTAGCTGCCTTCCCAGGGAGTCCTGCTGGGAGATTGCTCCATCTCCTTATCTGAGCAGACATCCCTCCAGGGCAGTGGCTGGGCATACCCTACAGTCTCCCTCCTCCTCAGAGCTGGGACTCTCCCCAGGGCCAGGCCCTCTGTGCTCGGTGGAAAGTCCTCCCGATGTGTTCTGATATTGAAGCAGTCCAGCAGAAAAAAGGGAAAAAACAAAGTCCCAGGAAAACAAAAGTTCAACTCTCCATCTCTCTCTGGAGAAAAAGAAAGCCGAACACTGCCTGGAAAGCAAGCTGCTGCCTCCCGCTCCCGCTGCTGCAGAAACAGACCAGTTTTATCTCTGTGTCCTCGAAAACATGAAAACAAACTGCAAAACTGCTTTGAAAGTTTTGGTCAGGTTTTTCTCTTCTCAGGCTCAGTTTAAAGGCATGGAAAGGCACAACATTAATTTCTGGGCATAGGGCAGCAACATGGGATACACATCATAAAGTCACCCCAAGACACCATATCAAAACAATTATTTCTCACATGAAGCTGTGTTTAGAATATTAAAAAAATTAACAGTAGCTTCAAGAGATGGTATTTCTGACTAGTACACAACACAAAAATATGTACAGCAAACAGGCATGAGGCAAGAGGTGTGTCGTGGTTTGACACTGGCTAAAATGCCAGGTACCCAGGAAAATCATTCATTCACTCTCCTCTGCTATAGCTGAGCAGAGGAGGGGAAAAAAATGAAGGGCTCATGAGTTGAGATAAGGATTGGGAAAAAATATTCTAAGGGTAAAACAGGCTCAAATATAAAGGTATAAAGTAAATTTATTATTAACAGAGTTAGAGGAGGATAACGAGAAGTAAAAAAAGCCTTTAAAACACCTTTTCCCCCCAGCCCCTCCCTCCTTCCCACCAACAGCTCAGGGAGACAGGGAATGGGGGTTTCGGTCAGTTTGTCATTCAAGATCTTCAGTTCACTTATGGAGAGGAGTCTCTCTTCTGCTGTGCCATGGGGTCCTTCCCACGGGAGACAGTTCTCTGTGAACTTCTCCAGCGCGGTTCTAATTTCACGTGTATCAGTCCCGCCCGACCTTCTGTAACATGAGTCCCTCCCATGGGCCAAGCAGTCTTCCCAAAACTGCATAGTGTGGGTCATTTTAGTTCATGGGGTGTAGTCTTTTAAGGATAAGCTGTTCTAGTTTGGAAGTAAGGGCCCTCTATCTCTGGAAGATAGAGATAGTCTCTGGAACATAGAGATAATCTCTGGAAGCAGGAGCCCTCTCTGTTTGGGTCTCCCCCTGGATTACAGCTTTTTAGCATCCACCTGCTCCAGCGTGAGCACCTTTTCCCACGGGCTGTGAGTGGATCTCTGCATCCCTCATGGACTTCATGGATTACAGGGAGACAGGTTGTTTTATCACAGTCCTCACCACGGCTTGCAGAGAGATCTCGACTGACGCTTAGAGCATCTCCTGCTCCTCTTTCTTTCCACTGACCTTGGTGCCGCCAAGTTGTCTTTCTCTACATGTCCTCACTTCCTCCTCTTTCTATGACTAGGAGGAAAAAACTTCTGCTCATAAATACCATTGCCAACAAATTCCCCCAGTTCCAGGGTTTCTGCAGGGTTTCGCAGCACGGAGCAGTTGATTTGGTCTCGGCCGTCCCCCGGGGAATCGTTTGCCGTGTTTGCCCTGCCGGCCCCGCGGCCCCGCTGCCCCTGCGCGGGCGGTCGCAGCCGCCGTTCAGCGCCTCTCTTCATGCGGGGCGCTGAGAAGGAGAAGCCACCGCCGCCGCCCCGGCCTTTCTGCTCGCAGCGCGGCTGGCTGACAGCGGCCAGGCGGGCAAAGCTCGCCACTGGTGTGCCAAAATGCCGGTGGCTGCGGTGGCTGCATGGCTGTGTGTGATGCCAGGATCGCCCCAGAGGCGGTGGCTCGCCACCTCTGGGAAAAAACCTGCCCGTGCGCTGTTTTGATTTCCTTCTTAAATATGTAATCAGAGAGGCGTTAGCAACCTCTCTAATTGGGCCAGCAGCATGCCAGAGCCTTCAGAGATTCGTTCTCCTGGACATAGTAGAAGCTTCCAGCAGTTTCTCACAGAAGCCACTTCTGTGGCCCTCCCCTGCTAGCAAAAACTAGGCTGTGCCCAAATCAGCAGAAAGTACAAAGCATTTATGAGGGGGTGTGTTAGTTTTTCACAGGCTGGTTTTTGGTAGCAGGGGTGCCACAGAGGTGGCTTCTCGGAGAAACTGCTGGAAGCTTCCACCTTGTCCAGCAGAGCCAATCCCCGATGGCTCTGAAGATGGACATGGCACTGGCCAAGGCTGGGCCACTGAGAGAGGCTGGTAATGCCTCTGTGATAACAGATTTCAGAAGAAAATCAGAACAAAGAGGGGCATGATTAATTCCAGCTAGAGAAGAGGAGGAGGTGAGAACATGTGAGGGAAACAACATGGAGACACCAAGGTCAGTGAAGAAGGAGGGGGAGGGCGGTACTCCAGGCCCCAGAGCCAAGATTCCTCTGCAGGCCGTGGTGATAACCATGGTGAAGCAGCCCCTGGGGATCCACAGGGGATGCAGAGATCCACCCACAGCCCCTGGGGATCCACGGGGGATGCAGAGATCCACCCGCAGCTCCTGGGGATCCACGGGGGATGCAGAGATCCACCCGCGGCCCCTGGGGATCCACGGGGGATGCAGAGATCCACCCGCAGCCCCTGGGGGAGGTGCCCACGCCAGAGTGAGTGGATGCCTGGAGGAGGCTGTGGTCCAGTGAGAGACCCAGTGGAGAGAGAAGAAGCTCCTTGCTTCCCAGCTGGAGCAGCCTGGCCTTGGAGGACTGCACCCCGTGAAAGAGTGACCCACAGTTTTGGGAGGACTGTCTGCCATGATGAAGAAGTTCACGGAGAATTGTCTCCCGTGGGAGGGACCCCACGGTGCAGCAGGGGAAGGATTCCTTTCCCTGAGCAGTGCAAGAACTCGGGTGATGAACTGACCAAACCCCCATGCCCTGTCCCCCTGCGCTGTCAGTGGGAAGGAGGGAGGGGTTGGGGGAAGAAAAGGTGTTTCAAGGACTTATTTTACTTCTCATTATCCTCCTCTGACTCTGTTAGTAATAAAATTCACTTTGTACCTCTAAGTTGAGCCTGTTTTGCCCTTGGAGTGTTTTCTCCCAGTCCTTATCTAGCCTCATGAACCCTTCATTCATTTTTTTCCCCTCTGTTCTGCCCAGCTGTGTCAGGGGAGGATGAGTGAGCAGATTTTGTGTGTGCCTGGTGTTTGGCCAGTTTGTTTCCCCCCCACGACAGGGGGGAAACAACAGCAGGAAGATAACCTGGATATTTTGTCTGAGAAACATTGTGTAGGCATAAACACTATCCTCAGGTGGAACCCATATTTACAAACAGCGCACATGCTGATCTTTTACTCCAAGATTCCCTTCCTGGAAAAGGCAAGGACAGCCATGTTTGAAGGGTGGCCTAAGTTAAGCTGTCAAGAGGGACACAGCACCTTGGCTACAAGGGAGTTAATGAGGGATCAGGAGGGAAGCAGTGACACCATGGCAGCAGCTGTGACTCAGGACTGTGCTTCAGAACAACTCTGTGCAGATTTGCTGGTTCCAGCACACAGGATCAGCTACTGGTGCTGATCAACTGGGAATACCGACTTCTTTGACAGTGTGAAAGTCCTCAGGAGGCATATATTAGAAGTCACTTAATGTGTGTACTGATCTCTACTCTGGTTCCCCAATTTGTAATTTTTTCTTGTTCAAACTGATGGATGAACTGAATGTTTTTAATTATTTCCAGGCTATGCCCTTCAGAATTGCATTGCTTTCCTTGCCTACAGTACTTCTGTCCAGAGACTCCCTTGCTTCATTAAGATGAAAGTCATTTCAGTTACAAAAAGCCAGAGTAATCGTGTTTTAATCAACTGAAGTGCACACAAGCTGCTACCATCCTAAGTACCCCATGACACAAATGCAGCAGCGCAAGGCTGCATTGCCTGCTGCCTGTGGGATGGAGGAAGCCAGATTTGCCTGGTTTAGCAATGACACCCACAGTTTCACTTAGATCCATCTAAGATGGATCTCCACTTAGATGCATCTCTGAAGCTGACTTGGACTGGAAAGCACAAGAGCAATGGGAAGTAATGGTGTGTTAGCACAATACTAGCACAGGAGAGGGAGAAATGAGGCTATCTTTTTGGAAAGTGTTCTACTTCACCACAACAACAGCTTAAGAATAAGCCATCAGTCAGAGTTCAAAATTCCTCAAATAGACTGCATTTAAACTATTAGAAATTGTATGCTTGACAATGGTAGGATTTAAAGAGAAAGCTGAGAATTCAGGACAAATGTGTTACCTGAGTTACAGAGGAACTCACACATGAAAGAAAGCTCGAAGAGACTAAAAAAAACCCAACCCTCAGCAGCTCGGCAAACTTCTTATGTCTTCCAAAAAATAGGGGGGGGAAAGGCAGCTCTTTACTCAAAGAGCCATGATTAACTACTTAGAGCTCCAAAGGCCTACTTTGGAGACTGGGAAACAGCCACAGAAGTATTCCAACCTTTCCCCATTGCAAAGGAAATAACCATCAAACCCGTCTGGCAAGGGCTGGATGTGTATCATTTAACACAAGCATTCACTGTCAGAGTTTGCCCGTGTGTGGGAAATGACACCACACACTTGCAGCTTCACTGGGGACTCAAAGGGATCAGATTATGTAGATTCACTGTACGGGTTTGCTTCTTTCCTGATGTACAATTTAAGATGTGCTACTGCTTTACTAGGCCTTCTTTACTTGGCCTCATTAATTCCATATGTATTAAAATGAGATACTGTGTGTGTAGCTTAGATAGAACTTTTGACAGCATTTTTCCTATCAAATAAACTGTAAATTTATGTTAGAAAAAGGATTTATAGCACATAGTTAAAACAGACACACACATATAAAGTCTGTTCTACTAATCAGGCCTCAATTTTTGTAGAAAATGCTTTTATTTTAGAAGTTAATATATTTCAAAAGTATTCTAAATGTATATACTATATCTAGATTTTATATAGATGTAAAACCAAATAATTTACAATGGTAGCAATCTTTAACTAAATTTCTTTAATGGGTGATTTAATTCAAGTATGCAAACAACTGGACATCAGAGTAAGTTAGGATCAGATACAGGCAGGTCTTTTACACTGTACAAGCTAAGTTTAAACTTCTTGTAAAAAATAGAAAAAATTACCTTAATGTTCTGACCAGTATTTTTGGGAAAATCTTCTTCCAGCTAAATGTTTTTTTCATGCTTATCAGAATTCTGACTACTATTCTATTCATCATTCTGCAATTAAGTACACATTGTTGTCTCTGAGTAAAGATCTAAGACTGGGGCGTATGTGGATAGGACACTTGACACAGATGTTCCTGAAATGACATAACAGCCCTTCCAAAGTAAATTTCACAAATCTGTTTGGATGAAGCAAACAAGAGCACTCTGTGCACAGAAGCCCTGCAGACGCAGACTTGAAGTTATCATTTTTATTAAAAAATACTTCAGCTGTAGTTGAGTCTCAAAACAGAGCAAAACACCAGAGGCAAACCAAAATTAGGTCTTGAAGCAGAGACAGAGGAGAAGGTGGAATGGTCAAACTATATAGTATTACACAAGGAAATGAAGGCCATTTTATTGTATTGTTAGTAGCATTTGGAAAAGAAAATGAAGAAAGAATAGCTCACAGTGGGTTTCCCTGTGTGGTAGGACTGGATAAAACACAGGCCAGGCTCAGGTCTGGAAAACCATGGTCACACAAGTGGAAAAGAACACCAGGAAAACCAACATAAACAATCTGTAATTGAGAGAATGATTCTGTCTCTGCTACTCCTTCTGTGTTTGGGCACCAGTGAGATGTTGGTCATCATCACGTCTGGCACCAAAGAGTTATTGATTACTGCCTTCAACTGTGTGTACCAGACACCAGTAGTTTATTTATGGCCAAAAATATTACCCTTTTTGGCAATAACATCAAAGACCTGGTAAAAAACATGTAGCATAACAATAAATTTAGATTTTGATTAGTGTAGTAGATCTGTGCAATATAACTTCCCTGACTTCACTGCACTTATGAGGTTTTTATCATGTAGATTTAAATCTGAAGTGACAGACTGTATCATGAGAAAGCTAAAAGAAGCCAAATTTAGATGTCACAACTTCAGAAAACATCAAAGAGATTGGCAAGTGCTTCACCAAACATTTATGTTAAGCAGGAATTATTGTTCTGATTACATCTTAAAGCCAGTAAATGAATAACCATCTTTTTAAATGGTTACTCATCTCCTCCTAGCATTTATTTTTCATTTTTTAAAGCAAAGCATATCCGTACAAAGTATTAATCTCTCAAATAAGTTATCTTCATGAAACACTACTACAAAAACATAATTAATCATAATTAACCACAAAATAGTTAGGTCTCAGACCTGCTCTTTTCACTTTAGTGGGGCTTTTTTTAATAATTATTAGTCGTGACACCAAATTTAACAGGTAATTACACAAAGTGTGTGGGTTTGCTACAAGGTACCAGAGCTTGCTTTAAGTCAGAACAAATGACCACAACTGAAGAAAACTAACCCTACAGTACATTATAATTTGGACACAACAAATACTCCAATATTTGTAACTGATTCCATCCAAAGTACTTTCCCAGTGTTTTGATAAGTGACCAAAAGTCTTTCCTCACGTATTTAAGTTTTCAACCATAAAAAGCTCAAAATAGTTTTGGAAAGGGAACACATCTTCCTCATCTTATGAGTTAAGCAACTACTCCAAGTAGCTGTATTAATGATGCCTTAGAGCAAAGGCCAAGTAGCTCAAATAGCTTAAAATTAGGCCCTTAGGGTTAGCAAAAAAGAAGCAGTTACATCTAGTGAAAAATACATTTTCATGATATAAACAGATTGCCCATGCTTTAG
Organism: Corvus kubaryi; assembly: GCF_017639235.1. Taxonomy (NCBI): domain Eukaryota; kingdom Metazoa; phylum Chordata; class Aves; order Passeriformes; family Corvidae; genus Corvus; species Corvus kubaryi. The sequence continues at coordinate 18,820,748 of NW_024581093.1, read as the reverse complement.
TATCAGTTCTTTCAAAGTGCTGGTGCTCAGGTTTTGCTGGGGTTTTTGGACAGCAGGTTCCTGCCCTGCCTTGCTCTGTAACTTATTACACAACAGTAGAATAAATGTGGTTCTTTAACTGATCACATCAGGAACTGGACAACAGCTCAGGAGCATCTCCTAAAGCCTGGTGCAAAAGAATCAGGCTCAATTCTCCAGAACCTACACAGGAATACTACAGACATGCTCTATTTCTCTTTAGTAGATACCTTCTGACTTTAATTTGCAGCTAAACATTTTTGAGAAGCAGCTAGGAGAAGGCTTAAGACTCCTTGTGTAAGGTGTCTAGAAGTTATTTCTGAAGAAGTAAAAATAATTAGCCCTTTACTTTGTAAGCACAGAATCACAATATCCCACACAATATCCCACACAACAATGTTCATTGCTAAAAAATTGCAGAAGTGGAGTTAAAGGTCAAACATAAGCCAAAATCATCATGAACACTGTTAGAGGAGCTCTTGGAGCATAGAAATAACCAGAGCAATTTTAATTAGACTCTACTACAAATACCAGTTTGTAGGTCTGATTTCAAAAATAAAGCATGACCGATCATCTAAGTTGGACTTGCTACTTTAACTGCAGTAAGTCACAATGTGAACTACCATGCAAGGTTTTTCTGAGAGCTTTCCTGGTACTATTAAAATCAACCTGATGGGACTGAGCTTTCACGTAATGCTGTGCAAGACCTGTAGCTGCAATTGTCTTTGTCCAAAAGGCTGCGGATTCATCATGCAGACTTACTAAACTGAAGTCTTCAAGCAGCATTGACAGTGATGACAACAGTTCTATCAGTTGAAAAGCCCCAAACAAATGTCATAATTCAGTAGCGTTTCCATTATCCATTCCTGTATTATTAAGTTATACCTAACAAAGGTTACGGAGATGAAAGAGACCGTACACATCTGCTAAAGCTGCCATCTAGGATTTTCACATCTTTATTATTCTGTTTTCAGGTAAATATCACTGTAGAAGTCAGAAGATTAGAGAAAATATGATTCTCTATTGTTTGCCTCTCCAAAAGTGTGCAAATATTACCTCAATTACGCATGACTCCACTGTGTGTTGCCTTTACAGCAAAGGAGGGTACTCCATGCAAGCTCTTATTATGATTAAGTACTGTACTATCCAAAGTTGCAGGATAGAAACCATATAGCTTTTGATAAATGCACAAAAAACAGTTGGTTTTTTTAGATCTCTAACCTGGAATCAGAACCTTCAGCTGATTCTTGCTCTGCTACTGGCCTTTTAACTGAGGTTAAGCAATCACTTTCGTTTCACTTTTGTTCGTCTCAGTTTTCTCATCTGTAAAAGGGTGAAAGTCACAGTCTTTCACTCCATTTCACAATTTTTATGACATCTATATATAAAGAGGCCTTTTGAGGAGTATTGTTACTATGAAATATACAATAAGTATGATTCAACATTGGTCTATTTGTCATTGCATTAACAACACTTGCTCTGTCCGTCCAGAAGAAGAGAAGCTTATGTTTTTTATTTCTAAATAATTACTTTACTTTCTTTCTTTGTTTAGGGATAAAATATAACACGGGATTTCAGCAACCAAAAAAAGTAAGTTTTCAGAAGTACATAAAGAAAATTTTACCCATATTCTGAGTATGGAGCACAGATAGAGATGCCTCAGATAAGGCCACTACACCAGAGATGAAGCACTGAAAAGGAAAGATGTATCAAAGGCTTAGCCATGAAAATGCAAATTTTCCTTTTAAAATAGAAATTTGATAAGCTATGCAACTTTAGTTTTATGAGTTTTTTCCTAGACTGAATATTGCTAAAAGATACTGTAAACTTCGCATATATTAATATTCTGTATGAAATCACACTGATCAAATGAATGTCTTGAGAGGTACTTTAAAACAGGCTAAAGAAAAATTCTAATGAAATTCCTCCATCTAGTGGCTGTCCGGCTGCGCGGGGCTGCCTCCAGCCCACATTTAAAGGAGAAGAGCGAACTGTGCGCAGGAACAACCGGGCAGCTGCCGGCTGTTCCCAGATGCCATCACCTGCTCACATCAGGGAGATGGGATTGACAGCTCCTCTGCAGTTCCAGTCTGACCTTCTGCATCAAGGGTTGCACTGACAGGAGACATTCAATTTTCCCAAAAACTCCAGGGTCATCATCAGCATCATTAAAGGTCCAGAATTCTGGGAAGCCTGAATTTGATAACCTTTAAATATCAGCTGTGTCATGAGTAAATAGGATTGAGCTACAGCCAGTCTTGTAAAGGGTAATATTTAGAAATACATCTGGTATTTACAAAGGCACACTACAGAAACAACCTCTGAAGATGAGAATAGAGTATAACAGTCACTCCCGACAACTAAATAGTGTTTTTCATAACAAATTATCAGTTGGTTTCCCAGTCTGCACACCACATACCACCTTCACTACCAGAGCATCCAATATGAGAAACCTGAATTCTGTAAGTGTCCTAAAACTTCTGTTTAATACTGATCTGTTGTGTTCAAGTTTTGTACAATAATTATCAATTTAAGCAAGTCACCTACAAAATACAATTTGATTTTTTTTTCTTTTGTCACCAATGTTTTTTGCTATTAATTATGAATCTCTTTTCTGAGACTTTTTTATTCTCTGACCCTTAAACAAGAATGTGACAAGATATAACCTCCATGACAGAACAAATTTGTTACCTATTGCATTGCTTTTTTTAGACAACAAAGCTTGTAAAATTGATTAAGATTTAATCTGCCACCCTTAAAGAGCATGATCCTTCTAATCCCCAACTGTACACCTTAAAATTCACACAGTATCTTATTTTTAAGCCAGTTTTAAATACTATTGGGGAAACACTGAAAATCAAAAAAAAAAATTTAAATTTATAAACCCTCTAAATAACCACTAAGTATTTTGGGTCAGCAGTAAACATTCTGCAACTACATATGCTCCTCTGTTGAAATACTCTTGGTGGTTCATATGACACTCGGATCCAGGTGACCTCAAAATGGAATGACACATAGTTTAACAGGGACCAGAACCTAATTTTAATCTTAGAGGCATAGACAGGATTTAATTCGGCTACTTTGAAAAGCAAGAAGTAATGGAGCACACTTGCTCTTTTTCATTGGGGCATTTCTCTGTTAGTACTGCTGGCATACTGGGCTGTATGCAAGAAGTATTAACAGAGGGATCCCCCAATGAAAAAGAGCAAGTCCCAGAAACCCTTACCCATAGAACTGCTTTACTTACTCAGTTTTCACTGATCTAATCCCAGCCACAGCTTCATTCCCACCTCTTACTGCTTCTCATCCAGTCTCAGTTGCTCTGCTCCCAGGCTCAGCTCTCTCAAGCCTCCCTCTGGGGTCGCCTTCATGCTGCTCTCACCAAACCCACTTTTTGTGTGACAAACCTCCGTGTTTTCACTGACATCCTTCCTGCTTCCCTCTGCCCACATTTACATCTCACTCCACCTTACAAACTCTACAAACCCCCCTCCCTTCCCTGTCGGGCTTCACTCTGTGCCAAAGTGTCTTCACTGCAAAGATAAATTACCAACATGGGGGTGGTGGTGGGAAATGCACAACCCAAACAAACAAACCCTGCCATTTGTGTGACAACAGGGGCAGTCTGGAATAATTAAGCAAGTCCTCAAAATACTCAGATACCTTTTTGCAGAAATTTCAACAACATATCTAAGACAAAAGTGTCTGTCAAAGTCTGGGTACATCACCTAAAATACAGTAATGCAGTTAAACACAAATAGGAACTGGAATTTACTGGAAATTTAGTTCAGGTTCATCTCAGCCTTTGAGTTTCACATGAGCACAGAACAAAGTGACAAGAGAAGAGCCTGTACCACAGTGCAGTGCTGAGGGCTTGTGGCAATGCTTTTTGTTGTACATTTCTAAAAGTTATGAAAGATCCACATGAAGTGGTGCAAGTTGTAAGTAGTGACAATCTCTGATAGATCTTTAATCTATTTTTCCTCAGCAGGACTGTGTTTCCAGCAATAACCAGGATAGAAGATTAAGAAAAAATACTGCAGACAGAGTAGCAACAGTTAAGCAGAGCGATTCATTAGAGCCATCTGAAAGTGTGCCCACCAAGCTTCAAAGCACCGACAGAAGGCAAAGCAGCATCATGTTTTCTATGAAAGATCAACAGAAAGGTGAAGAAATTAATTCCATCAAGCTCCATAAACGCAGGAGGAGGTTTATAATTAAAAAGAGCCCAATTCTGATTTCCATGAACAGCTCCATTCTCAACCTGCCCACACTTAAATATGAGGATAGAAACAACAGCAAGTGGAAAAGTCTCTATCAGATCCAAGGAGAAAGGAAACGGATTATGAGGGAAACATGTTCAAAATACAAAAGTAATAACAGAAGGATAATCACTCCTTATCATGTGTCTAGAATATTTGTAGAAGATAAATACAGAGTTTTATACTGTGAAGTACCAAAAGCCGGCTGCTCTAACTGGAAACGGGTGCTCATGGTGCTAAATGGGCTGGCCTCCTCCACAAAAGATATCCAGCACAACACAGTGCACTACGGAAACTACTTGAAACGGCTGGATGGCTTTGATCACAATGGAATTTATCACAGGCTCAACACTTACACAAAGATGCTATTTATTCGTGAGCCTTTTGAAAAGCTGGTATCTGCATTTCGGGACAAGTTTGAACATCCGAACAACTACTACCACCCGGTTTTTGGAAAAGCCATCATTTCCAGATACCGTGTCAATGCCACCAAAGAAGCATTAAGGACAGGCTCTGGAGTCAAGTTTAAAGAGTTCATTCAATATCTCCTGGATGTACATAGGCCAGTGGGTATGGATATACACTGGGATCATGTCAATAGGCTTTGCAGCCCATGTTTGATAGACTACGACTTTGTTGGGAAATTTGAAAGTATGGAAGAAGATGCAAACTTTTTCTTGCATTTAATTGGTGCTCCACAAAATTTAACTTTCCCCAAGTTTAAAGATCGCCACTCCAATGAAGAAAGAACTACCACTAAAATTACACAACAGTATTTTGCACAGCTTTCTCCTTCTCAACGACAACAAAGCTATGACTTTTACTATATGGATTACTTGATGTTCAACTACTCAAAACCTTTTGAAGATTTATATTAATTTGAGAGTCAGGATATTTCCACAGTTGAATTGTGTAACAAATCCAGATGGCATCTGTTTATATACACTTACCTGTTAGCAAACAATTGGTTTAAGAGCAGGGAAAAACCCAAAACAGAATATAAACAGGTGTTTACACCTTCACCTTAATTGCCTCCTTTTACAAATGATTTTTTTTTCTATAATTTCTCCATACGAAATGTATGTACATATATGTATAATATGTCAGGGCCCCCAAATAAAGCACAGAATTTTCCATGCTAGTGTGGCCTGTGTTTGCACTTGGGGGACAGTCTGAAACCAGGGAAGCATGGCTCGAAATTCTAAAGTGCAGCCAGTATTTCAAGCTCTTTACTGTTCAGAAAATAAGTCTGAAAGTAATGGAATAGCAAGAAAGAAAATACACTGAATAATATTTACAGTTTGTTGAAATGTGCAAGGCATGAATCCATACACTAAATAGGCCCTATGTGTTTGAAGGTGGATGTTGACTGCTGTTTCCTGATATTCATAAGTTAGAGAGAAAAAGTCTAATCATACTTAGACTGTTCGTAAACACACTGGTGAAAACAGCTAATACTTAATGACCATGTGAGAGCAGTATTAAACCAGATGTTGCAATTCAGAGCGAGGATGTGTTCTCCCCCTTCAATATTTCCCTTATGGCACGTTCATCTGCAAAAAGATAAAATGCAGGCGAACATTTGCATCTTTATAAGTGTTATTAAAATTCTTTTAATCCTTTGCATTAACATAAATCTCTGGTTTAATCTTCATAGTCACCAGGAATATCAAATCTTTCCATCATAATAACAAGCAAGAATAAATGCCACTTCCTGCCCAACAGGGTAGTTCTTTCATTGCTGCAGACAATTTGCACTTGTTTATTTTAGTAACAATTATATCTGACTTAACATGCAAAAAATATTCCAGGTGTTTTAGTTCAATTCCTATGCTTGAGAGGACTTTCTCATGTCTACCAGAGTGTCTTGTGAGAATAAAATACTTTACATTCCATTAGTAACTGTCTCTAGTCACAGAATATTCTGATTTGGAAGGGACCCACAAGAATTATTAAGCCCAACTCTCAAGTGAATGACCCATACAGGGATTGAACCCCCAACCATGGCATTATCAGCACCATGCTCTGATCAACTGACCCAATCTCAGCTTTGTAAATTTTCACTCAAATTCTGTACACAGAACCCTTGTTAATATGTCATTTATCCACTTGACATGATGATATTTAAGCTGGCCATACTGGAACAAGGATCAGATTCCATCACCCCTGGACTCCCCAATAACTTCTACAATTTATTTTTCACAACCAAGAATTCCACCACAACTGGCACTGTACAAATGTAAACACTTAAGAAACAACGCTTGTTTCAATCTGTTCCCAGGTTCAGATCCTCATACAGATAGCTTCATGCATCACAAGCATTGGCATTACAGTTTCCCCAGAAACACCCAGTATATTTTTTGGGTTTTAAAAAATTTGATAGGGAAAAGATTGTTTCAAAATACCTTGTAGTGAAACCTTCAATGGCAAATACTTTACATATCAAGTCCGACATCACATTTTCTATTTTTGTTCAGAGACAAATTGGTTGCATTAGAAAAGTAATGTGTAACTTACACTGATCCATGAAACTAGTTACCCTTCTCTGTCTGCCCAAGCTCCTCATCACTGCCTTGCTGCTGCAGCAGCCCCCCATCCGTCCCACTTTTCCACACACTCGAAGACCTGTTGATCTGCTCACATGACTGCTGAACAGCTTTTTAATTCAAAGCAATGTTTCTGCTAGTCTAGCTCAGATCAGCAGTAACAAGCTGCGGTCTATTAGCTTGGACAGCCCTGCCAACAGGCAGGCATGGCCAAGAGCCTCATTCAACAGGTCACAGACAGGAGCATCCAGGGGAAAACAAGGCACAGGAGTCACTTCCTAATGCAGACGGAGCAGATCCTGATAGTGGTGGGAGTTCTTAGGGGGTGGATTGGGGTCTGAGGAGTCATAGCCAAGACCACCACTAGGAATTTAAGTTAAGCTATAATGATATTAAGTGCTCTGAGAAGTGGTGGTGTTCTGATGGATGCAAATGATGGTCTGTAGCTACAGAAATCAGTCACCAACACAAGGAGAGGATACACTGGATATTGTAGCCCTCTTAGGTTTTTTTCTGGGTCTGATCCTCTGAGGTGGTCAGTGTACCAGAGCTCAGTGTGCTCAGCTTATTCCAGTTGGCAGGTGAACTTCCACTAGGAGAAGAATCTCAACTCATTGCAGCACCATTGCAGCAAAGGGAACATGGGTCAGCTCTGTGAGGCAAGCAGAATAAAACTGAGCATCATCTGTATTCAGATGTCTGCTGGTTTTAGAGTGCTTTAAGGGTAAGACTGAGGGACTTAATCCTTCAGCTGGATTCACATTGAAGACCTGACTCTCCTTCCTCCTCCTTCCTCCTCCCAGTTCCTTTTCAGTTTAATCTACACATCCACATAAATTCACACAGTCACATTTACATCTGAAAGGCTTGGTACATTCCCAGATCAGTAAGTGCTCACTGTATGAGTAGAAAAAAATACCAGCAATACCAGTGCAAAATTGCACTTCTGATTGTATCAAACCAGTGCTTTACCTACCACTACCCCCTCCATATCTATTTTAATTAATTCACAGTGAAAAATAACAAGAGGTAAGTTAATTTTTTAATCACAAATGAAGGTGAAGATTTTGACAGGGTTTATTTTGTCTGGGATAACAAGAATTTTTTAAACAAAAACTGATCAACGATTTGCATGTTTATAACAAGCTGTATATGGCACAGTAGTATCTGTTTTACAGTTTCTCAAGGAAGGAAGAAGCATCCTTCTAATAATCACAGGTACTTAATACTGGCCAGTTGGATTAATTTGGCTTCGTTACTTTCAGCTCCTATTCCCTGCTGAGTAGTAGAAACAAGGTAACAAGTGGTTTTAAAAGAATATTTGTAAAAATGCGTTTTATAGCCAGAAGAAATGCAATACCTTGAACAAAAAATATCCACGGCAGCAGACAAGTAAACTAATATTTTCATGTCAAGCAAAATTTTTAAGTAAAAACCAATAATTTTGGCAAAATTGTGGTAAGATTTCAGACTGTTTATTTCCCTTTGGATGATCTTGTCTTTTTCCCCCCCACATATAAGATCTTGTCATTTTCATTTCAATGCAACTGAATTTTTTCAGAGGTGTTCATTCTGAATTCATTCCCATATTTTATCCTCTTCACAGACAAATATTTCATTTCTTATGGGAAGTGGAAATTAAAGTCTGCACAAGAAAATTCTGTTTTCAAACAGTCTAGCTGAGAGGTCAGCCAAGGTAAATATTAGACAAAATAATTTTGTCAATCCGGTTGGATTTTTAATTCCTCTTGATGTATCTTAGGTAAGAGGTAAATTTTGTTACTACTGGACTGATTACTGAGATGTACTCCTATCTCTCACTTAAAGATTTTCAATATTTTTACTCCTGATCCTTTTCTGCCTTTCCCCTCTATTCACCACTCCTACTGCCCTAGAACTTTCCCCACCCTTGAGTTAGTAACTAGAAATAGCTCAGGTACTGAGAGCAGTCCAACTGGCACAGCACCTTCCCCCCACACAGGTTAAACAAACCTGCTTTCCAGGCTCATTCATCTGTGCTTAGCTTGCTTCCAGCACTGGGGACGCTTCACTTGATTCTATTTGAGGCAGCTCTCCATTATATTGACAACTATTCTCCAGTATATTGACAATTCCTAAATTCCATATTTCCCACCTTGGGATTTCATGGCCAGCATATTAGGAGTAAAATGCTCACAGTGTCAATTCAGAGGTAAGGACCCTGCTAAAGCAGTCACAGAAGGTGAGGTGTGAAGGCACACAAACACCACAGAAGGTGAGGTGTGAAGGCACACAAACACAACAGAACAGAATCTCCCGCCATACACCTCAAAGTGGTCTAAAGCCTATAGCAGAAAAAGGGATTAACACAGACACAAAAACAAATTGTGTAAATTAAGTGTGCAGTCTGCTATCTCCTTTTGCAGAGTCTGAAACTGAAGACAGCAGTAATACTTTAATTAAGGGATAATTTAAGAATTTCATATTGGGATGCTCTGTAAGTGAAATTCTTTAAGATCTAAGCAAAGTCATGTTCTTGAGACCTTTGTGTACCCAAAAAAGTCATCCTTGCAATGTGCACAAATTGAGTGATGGTGATTTGCTGGTATTTTTATCATTTAAGTCCCTCTACTACAATATCTACTTACCATGGCTGACCTTATACCAGAAGTTATGGGGGTTTAAACCAGAAGTTTATGGGGGCTTATGCCTCCAAAAATAAAGGAATCAAGATATTAAAATGGGTTTTCTTAACTCCTTATGTCCATAACTTTTCAAAATTACCATGATGGGGTTCCAATGCTTTCTTCCATAACATTCACCAAAGTTTGAGCACATCAGACTGCACAATGTCAAAAGAGAATATGAATTGAGGATAGGAGTTCACTCTTTTTTTGGCCACAATTTGGACTCAATGATTTCAGAGGTCTTTTCCAACTTAATTGATTCTGCAATTTGGTTTACTGGTTTACAGCTTATCTTATATAATGATCGAAGTAAAGAGTTTTAAAAGTTTTTAAACTGTAGGTACTGAATTCTGGTGATTCCCTTCCTCCCCTGCCTCATTTGAGCAACTTACTGAGATAATCCACTCTTTGGATGATCAAACAGTACCTTTTTTGAGAGAGAGGGATACACAGAGTAAGGGAGAGGCACATACATGGACTGCATGTACTACACTGTACAATAATTAAATCCCATTTCTTTGCACTACTTTTCCTATTTGAGCAACACCATCACTGACAGCAAGAGCACACCTATGACAAATCCATGTATAATTATCTGCTTATATACACCCAGAAAAAGTCCATAGGAAAATCCCCATGCAAATAGCATTATATATACTAAGGCACCTACAAACTTACAAATGCATGGAGGGAGCAATAATGCCAAAAGAATTAATTGGCAAATTAATTCAATGTATATAAAACACATGCTTTTTTTTTTTTTACATAGTTGTTCTTAGTTTCTTTGTACAACAGTACAAATTAATTTGTCAGGCCAACTCAAATGGTACCACATTACCAGGAATGAACAGAAAAAAAGGGAACTTTCTTTTCTGATGTTGTTTCTCTTAACCATGGTTGCTTTCTTGATACAGGTTGCTGACACTGAGATGAAGGTTGTTCTTTTCCTACCCCCAACAGGAAATCACAGAGGTAGCTGGGCATATTTGGAATACACTGTACAAATCCCAGCCTCACAATTTTAACTTCAGTGACATTGGAACACATCTGCATGCTGCACCAGTTCGTTTTCAGAGCACAACATGAGAGACAAGGCTGAGCACAGCCTGTTTGAGCTGATACTGCTTCAAGGGATGATTGTCAGGTTGGCATTGTTATGTGCAGGGATTTCAAAGCCTCAGCATGCACCTGCACTCTCCTGAATAATGACTTGGGAAGTGTCCCAAGCTTCATGTGGCAAGATGCATGTAACTAATTTTTGTCCAAAGACAACAGCTACTTAAGAAGGACCAGCAATTTCCTTGGTTTCTCTCTCTGGAACCTCACAGCAAGTCTGTAAACAAATATCTCTAATGTCGTCCAACATGACACTGCTGTAAAAAATGCACCAGAGTCAAGAACAAGACACCTTTTTCCATTAGCTACTCTGATATTTATCAGTGGTAAGTCACTTGTGCCAAAATTTCTCAGAACTATCCATTCCAATAGAGGTGCCCAGAATTAAACATGCAGTAAAGATTCACAATGGATTCAAGTTTTAAGAATGGCAGGCACTCGCCCATTACACAGTTCAATTGAATCCTGGAATATGTGAAAGCATTATACACAGTGCATCACTTGAGCAGTAAGGGCAAGGCAGCCTAGAACTGACAGAGAAGACGGAGACACACATGACTAAGCCTTGCTCACTGCAATGAAACTATTTGGATAATATATTATGAAGCAATTGACACAGTTAGTTGTGACTCATGCTAGAGAATAAGAACGTTTGCTTTACCACAAGTCTAATAGAAACATTCAACCTTGTAAAATTATTTTCTGGTCTGGTTTAAGGAAGAACTCCAAATATTTAGTTTAAAATGACATGTTGGGAAGTCCTATGCATACACACACGTCAGTGCACAACTAAATTGCACCTAGTAAGGAGCATATGTAAATAACACCTTCTATGTGGATAAATCTTTTAAGAGTCATTTTCCAGGCAGCTTGTGACATGATGACTATTACAGGGTTAGACAAATAAGCTTGTTCAAATTCTGCCATCTGTTGCCATTTTTGCCACTAACTTTTTTTTTTTTTTAACTGAAGACACAGTTATCAGAATTGCAGCAGAAGTCAAGTTTTCCATTATGTACCTACTTTGCATGAGACCCAAATTCTTCTGTTTAAATTCAACAATTACAGCAGTGCTGGCCCTGTGTTTCGCATTCAGCTTTATGGGATCTCTACGGGTGATCTTTTCCAATAGTGTCCTCTTTTTTTGTCTTGGGGTGACTTTATGATGTGTATCCCATATCGCTGCCCTATGCCCAGAAATTAACTTTGTGCCTTTCTATGCCTCTAAACTGAGCCTGAGAGGGGGAAGGAAAACCTGAGCAAAACTTTTTCAAAGCAGTTTGCAGCTTGTTCAAGGTCACACAGAGATAGCAACTTTTGCCCAGCTGTGGCAGGGGAGGGAGGAGGCACCCGGCTGGCTGCTTTCCAGTCAGCTTTTGGCCAGTGGTTCAGCTTCTTTTTCTCCGGAGAGAGACTGAGAGCTGAATTTTTTTTCCTTTCCTGGAATTTCAGATTTTCTCCCTTTTCCACTGGACTGCTACAATATCAGAACACATCAGGAGGACTTTCCACTGAGCACAGAGGGCCTGGCCCTGGGCCAAGCCCCAGCTCCAAGGAGACCAAAGGGAGGACTTTAACACTTTCCCAGGTTTTTTCTCCACAGTGAGAGATTTTATTATTCAGCATTATTAATATGATATTAATAATACACATCCTTTTCCTGTGTGTTTGTTAAATAAATAGTTTTTATCTCTTTCACTTTCCTTTGAGGAAAATTTATTTTTCCCCAAACCTGGTGGGGGAGGGCTGGTTGTGCCTTCTCTCAGAGGATATATTTCTAAATTTGGCCAAATCAGAACATTTTTTCATAGAACTTAAAATTACACTGTCAAGTTAGGGAAAATGAAGGAGGCTTTCTCAATCTCCAGTTATTCTCCAATCTGGGAATTCTGTCCAGATTTATTTTCACTTAAGATAGGAAATTTCCTTTCAGCATATCCAAACATAAGCATGTCATGAGCTGCAAAAGGTGTTAAGACTATGTTCAAGCAGAGAGAACAGCAGCACGGGAAGCAATGGCCTAAGGCAACTGCACTAAGGTCTTGTCCCAATCCATTAAACACTAGTGGAGATGGCTTCTTTCCCAAGAAAGGAAAGCTTCAGGCTACAGTTCACCTTCAAATTCATGGATACAGACTAACGTACATTATGATCACAAGAAAAAGTTATTTTATCTTTGTTTTAAGTGTGCATGCAGTCAGTATAACCCTTCCTATGTGCCATGATGGACCCACAGACAAGTCATGTGAAGGTGATGCCAGCCCACATACAGATCCCTCCACTGAAGTCCACAGGGCACAGTTTTAGCTGTCTGTTCTGCAAAAGGCCAAAGAGCTGACCTGTTTCTACAGTGTTCATTCACAACAATAATCCTACACCTAGTAGTAGCCAGCTATGCTAATGCTTAGGGCAGGTAACTGGGAGCTTTGGCCTACGGTTTGCCTGTTACCTGACTGGTTTGGGTCTCATCTAGAATTGCTCCACTTATCTTTCCCCATCTCTGATGAGGAGGAAAATCCAGGAATGGTATAATATTTAGTGGTTTATACTACATTTTATTTATTGATCTCAAATTCATTTAATTCACCTATTGCAAAATATAATGGAAAGGAGTTTTCCCCACCAATGTTACCAGAATATTTTTTTCTTATTGATACCAGAAAAGCAAACAACAAACAAACAAACAAAAAACAAACAAACAAACAAACAGAAAACCCCTCCACCAATAAAACAGACAATGTGATAGAGCAAGAGGCTGCAATATTTATATTGTCTCACATTATATTTCTCCACTGAAATCCATACAGACATGAATCCTGCTCAAGTGACACACTGTGTACTCATCAAGGTGATACTGTCTTTATAAATCAGGCATACAGTGACCATTTCAGGCACTGTGGAAAACACAGCAGACATAATATGAGATGGGCTATGAATCTGACAATTTATCCATGTTTATCCTTGAAAAAAGGGGGGTTATTTTTATTATCTAAAATAAATCTGAGAACTTCATTAGATCGTCCCACCAAAATTGAATGTCAGGTTTATATTACAGTCTGCAAAGCACACAGCAGCTGGTAATGATCAAAAACATTTTACCTTGGAGCTCTTTCATAGTGAGTTTCAGAATTGACTGTTCAGAATAAAAAGCTAGGCCTGCCATACTTGACTGAAACATACAGCTTATGAACACTCCAGAATGAACATGTGAAGAAGTAAAATCAATTTTAGAAAAAATCAGAAGATAAAAGGGTTGATGGTACACCCCATTTATCCCTTTTCTCCCCTGTCACAAGGAGCTACTTCTCCCCCACTATTCACCATTTTAAATTATGAGAAATAAGTAATACCCAGGATTACAATAAAGACTGGTTTCAAACACATTTTCCCTCCCTACCTTCATGTCCAAAATCTGTTTCCTTGCAGCTATACCTGACAAGCAAAGTACTCTGAGGTAACACCTTCCAAAATCCTGAGCTTCCCAATCCAACTGGACTTGAAGGTGTTGTCTTGCCTGTTTCTGCAGTAAAAGGAAGTACTGACACAGCTATTTAAGGAGCGTTGTCCACTCACTAACTTTTTATCAACCTGTGAGTGTCCAAACCTCTAAAGTATCGGGCTCCTCTTTTCTTGCCTTCAATTCAGATTTTATGTTGCAGCCTTGCAGATTATCTGCAACCAGAATGGTTTGAAACAAAATGGGTTTGTTTCTCACATATCAAAATCTCCTATTCCTCCTGAAACATCCATAAAGAAATAGGGCTGGGGAGAAACTACACTGTCTGGTTTTAAATGGTCTGAATCTTCTCAGAACTTTTAAATGCTCCTGCATTTGGACTAACACCTACCTTTTGCAGGTTTAGCATGTGGCATAAGTGTAGAATGATGCAAAACTGACGGGTCTGCTAGTTTCGAAAACCTAAGTCATAGTGTGGATTCATGTTCTCCCTGACAGCAATCAAAGCCTGCAGATACACTCAGCTTCACTAATCCAAATCTGTGGAAGAAATGCTAATACAAATCTGAGTAGATACATCTACACTTCAGTTCTGCCTTCATTGACTGATTGGTAATTAAGGCATATATTTGGTTCCAGAGATATAGAAAAAACCCCAAATCCCAAAGGAAGCAGTTGAATCTGAGCCCAAGGTTATTAATCATACTGCCTCTAATTGTATATAAAGTATTTTTACTCCCTCAAAAATGTTTTTTTTTAATACTATGGGATTTAAATATGTCACAATATTCTGGATATCTTGATTAAATCTCCTTTAATATACTGCCTCCGAATAATTCGTCATTTATTTAACAGAAATGAAGAACTCTTACTAATCATTAAGATTAAGCAGAATTTTTAGCCTGACTAGACTAGCAACAAAAGTTGATAAGGGGATTTTTTTTTTTCTTAAACAGTGCTTTTTACTGTCTTCTTGTAATTAAAGTTTCAACCAAGGTCCCATTAGGCTGATAGTGATCCCCCCTGTGAATCAGACAGACCCTCAAGTCTTCAAGTTTCCAGAGTAAAGTCTCATTGGTGACTAGCATCTGGGAAGGGTTTGACTAAATCAAGTGAAAACTCACTAAGATTAAAAGCCTAAAGAATTTTGCTCCTCATTGACATTTAAAATACTTTCTACATCATTCCCCTGATTCAGCCAGATCACATGTCCTCACAAAGCACTACACGGGTTACTTTAGCCTACCTTCCCCTGCAGTCAACCCTGTATGGGTGCCAATTTCATGTCAGGCAGCCAAAGTGCACTAAAGCTCACTACAAATGTCCTCCCTCATTCAGTGGCCCCTCAGGATTAGGGCACAAAAATCAGTCCAGTAAAAGTCAGGGAGGACACAGAACCTTTGCCAAGCAGGAAGCCAAGGGAGGAGAAGGAGAAGGGGAAGGGGAAAGGGGAAAGGGGAAAGGGGAAAGGGGAAAGGG
>NW_024581093.1:18780910-18805104 GCF_017639235.1 Corvus kubaryi | reverse complement strand
GAAGGGAAAAGGGGAAGGAAAAGGGGAAGGAAAAGGGGAAGGAAAAGGGGAAGGAAAAGGGGAAGCTACACAGAATCCCTGAACAGAGGAAGAACTGGCCTGGGAGAAGCACTGCAGGATCTGCCCGAAGTAGAACACACCACCCACACACTGAAGCTGAGCCAGGACTGGTCCTGCAGTGGAAGTACTTTGTAAGTATTCCTCACACCTACAGAAGCTGAAGCAGTGACATTCTTCTTTCTTTTATGGCTTCTATGCCCCTTACATCTTTGTAGTCCTTCCACAAGTGTCCCTGCTTTGGTAAAAGCTGCCACATCTCTCCTCTGGCAAGAGCACATCCAAATTTCCTTTCCAAACTATGGTAATAGATGTTCTCCACAGGGCTTCATCCATTTGTCACCTTCTGATCCTGGCTTTCACAGTTTCTCTTGCATGTTACCCTTAAAGTTCCTATAAGAATCCCTCCCTCATTCTTTCCCTCTCCCCTCAATCAATGTGCCAGATTGTAAGACCCAGATCAGGCTTTCAGACTCTCTCCTTCATGGTAAAGATATTTTAGAACTGACTGGGTACTGGTCTACTAGACCACCCAAATCAACTTTCTCCATTCCCTGCTTATTCCGTTTCTCCCCCTTACAGCTTCTCTTCTGAAGCTAATAAGCATAGCTATTTGCATACCTATAAATAAGCATACCTTTGCCATCTTCCAAATCATGCTCACACACCTTGAGGAAGTTCACCTTAAAATCCTTCTTCCTAATACTTGTTTCCCTCCACAAATCCAGCAGACTAGCCCACAAACTCTGAGTGGGCCAGAAGGGCAGATCTACTGAAAGGCTAAATGGATAATGAGAGCCTCAAACTTGCAGCAGAGACAAGGTCAGTCTTGTCTACCCATCAAGGTCTTTAATACAGTTAAAGACAGCTGTACAGCCAATCCAGAGGCACAGGGAAGCAAAGCCAGAGGCTTTTTCTTTAAGAAGGGGATCCCCAAATGTACGCAATGAAAGTCTTTCTGTTACTTTATTTATGCATAAAAGCTCAGTGCATAGATGCTTTTTTTTTTTAAGCTTTTACCAAACACACCTCAAAACAACCACAGACTGCTCTTAAACAAGCATTAAAATAAAAAGGACAGTATACATTTTACCATACCATAACAGTGTGAGATCTTATATTTACCATAAAACAGAAACAAGGCTGTATATGGCATTTGACCAGCTGAGGAGTTCGCCAATCCCAGTGTTGTGTGTTAGTATTTTCAGCTCCAAAGAACTGAAAAAAATAATAGCATTGTAGCACAGCCAGTCAAGGCAAAGGGAAAGCAAATCAAAGCAGCAAATGGAGAAGAGGTAGAAATCCATACATTCCAGCTCTGCATTCAAAGTTACCTTCCTGCTTAGAGAAAGGTTTTCCCTTTCATTCCCTTCTGAAGCATTCAATATAGCTTAGTGCCAAAGGCAAGATTTCATATTCACTAGAAGAAAAATTCTGATATTCTATGGGAAGACTCACGCAGCTTGTCCCAATATGTTTCTCTGCAGCCTGTAGCCTTAAAGAATAAGGGCCTTTTTATTACACAGGTGATCTGGTGACAGCAAACTATAAACTATTAATGTAAAACACCTTGCTGCAGTTTGCTGAAGACTTCCATGTTCCAGTTTTGGGGAAGATAAGGTATTGCACTGGAAGAAGAATAATTTTAAGATCTAATTAAGTTCCTTAATCAAAAGCATTTAAGTTATGATACTTTGTGCTGTAGGTACTTAATAGAGCTATTAACCAAGGAAAGAAATTATTATTTTTAAACACAGCCTGTTCTTTCAGAAAGAAGTGAAAGAAAGATGCTGCCATCATTTACAAGTACAATGCCAAGCACAAGAAGCTTAAGTAACTCTTGATCACATAGTGTTGAACTGCTTCAAAAATCAAGCTACTACAGTCAGGATCATTTGAATTAGAACTGTTAATGTAGTAAAAAGGTGAACAGTTCAATTAGTTCTTCAAAACAAAAATTGTCACAGTGAAGTTTGTCCAAGATGAAAAGTCTCAAACATATCTGGGGGCACCAGGGCCACCCCAGCAAGAAACTCTTTGTTTCTCTGTGGCCAGAATAATGCTCTGAAGTGTCATGGTCCCCTGCCATGCTCCAAAGAGCAGCAGCTCTTACACACCACACAGCATTTCATACAGTCTCAGGGAAACTGTCAGAGACACATTGCAAATGGCACAGATGGTGCCACTTGAGGAATGAATTTATTGCAAATAAGAAAATGGTCACAGAAATCAGGTATCTGAGCTATTGCTTGGACTTGAACTGTCACTAATCCTTTGCAAGACACTGTAAATGGATGCATTGGAAGTTTCTTGGAGTTTTCTATACACTTCATATGAGACAGAATAAGAGTACTGGTAAATAACCAAAACAGCAACACAGTACATTCCAGTAGAAAGACACCTAGGAGTCAGATCTGATTGACCACTGCTGTTTCCAAGTACCACATAAATACATTTTAGAATGGTGAGAAAGAACAAAGCAAACTTTCATGTTATTCGACAAAAGGTACCTACTCAGTCCTCCAGAATGCATCTCTCAAAATGCATCTTCATTACCTACAGCAATTTTTTACTTTTCTGTCATTCAACCTTATGAATCAAAAGGCCCACTTCAAATGAGAACAGGAAAATGCACCTGACAAATAAAGATATTTTATTTATCAATAGAAAATTTACTACATTGTATGATAGGAACTACCTTGGCACGCTGTTCTTTCACTTCCACTTAATTTTTGCCATACTCTTCAGGGTCTCTTCCTTTACCTAGTTGTTTCCCCACAGTCATAGATTATTTAAATACCTGTCTAGGAAGAGGTGTCTTTTCCTTTGAAAACTGGAAGCATTAGTTTGCATCTTAAGCAATAGTGATCTCAAGTTTATAAAGAAGTGGGGCACAGGGAAAGGAACTTACCTTTCATAAGCTTTCCCATTGGGTTTGAAAAATCTGGCAGCTGCCCAAGAGGAAAATACTATCCCAATAATAGAGGCTGTGCTGCTGAAAAATGTCATTTCTAAAACTGTTGATCATTAGTGAAATACCATAGATCAGGATCTTTTTAACCAGAAGCACTGGAATAACTTGAGAGGGTGACTAAAGCCAGTGAACAGTTTTCCCCATAATTACTGAAAAATGAAACTAATTTCTTTTCACCCTGAACAGCTTTCACCTCTTGCCAGAGGCATTAATGTAGAATATGGATGTTAATAATGAGGATAGTAGGAACAAGAAGTGTTTTAAGATTTAAAGGCTGACTTTTTAATGGTGTTCATGTGTAGTGTGGCATGCCACATAATTAATGCAACTCCTTTTTACCAATTCAAAAATGTGTACTTCTCTTCACAGAGCTGCAGTTCTGACACTATTTAGAGCAACTCTTGGCCTTTCTGAATAGTCTCTTATCTCAGATCATTACGTGTTTTGGGTGACACTATAGTAATGAAACTTACTTTCATTTTGTAAGGTCTTTAATTCTGAAATATAATATAGCTAAAACTGTAGGATGGTTTATGCTCTCAGCACCCCACCTGATAAATAAGAAGACTGACAAAGTATGCAGTAGAAATGGACACAGCAAATCTTTCCTACCTTTCTCCAAGCACTGGCTACATTTCTTGTGCTGCTCTCACAATTGAAATCACCCTCATTCCAACTTTAAGAAAACTAGCTGGGGTATGAGCAACAAAACTGGAGCAGAACAAGGCACTATCACAGAATGACAAATTGTGGAACATTCTTGGGCTGCTCATGCTGAAAGCCAGTCATCTTAATGTTCAGAGGTACCTGTAACCCACAGTAGCTACATGAAATTATCAAGGAATCCCCATCCCTGCCATACCTTTCCTACAGTTCATGTACATTCTGACTGCATAAAACTGACAGTTTTGCTGTTACTCTGTTGAAATTCAATGATTTGAATCACAGCAAGCCTAACACCCTCATAAGTTTTCTTGGGAAAAAAAAAAGAAAAAGAAAAAGAAATAAACAAAAAACCAAAACACCAGCACATACCTACCTGAAAGACCCAATTTTTAACAATTCTTATTTTCGCTCAATTACTCTAAATCCAGATTTGAGCAAAATCTCTTTTTTGGGTTTTTTGGGGGTTTTTTTGTTGTCGTTGTTGTTGTTCTTGTTTGTTTTGTGGTTTTTTGTTGTTGTTTTTGGGGTTGTTTTTTTTGTTTAGGGTGAGGGGGAAAGCATGCTAACAGCTTCTTCACAGCTATATTCCACAGACAAATTTAGATTAATGACCATCCAGGCAGTCTTCACCCTCTGACCCTCAGTTATTCCCTTTGCTCCAGTTCCCAGAAAGTTCAGGAGAGCCTACACAGTAACTGAAGAATGTAATCTTTTGTGCCTTTAATCAAAGAACTAATACTGTTGCACAGCTTTAAAATTCACACATCTATGGCTACATTATTTCAAAAGACAAAAGTATGCTTTGTTAATGATGACAGTCTTGCCACTATCTGCTGCCCTGATATCACATATTCACTGTAGACTTTAGTCTCAAAGTATTTTTAAAATACAGGAATGTTTTCATGCACTGTTTAAATATTGTCCTATATATAGAAATACCCTGAGCTTGACTTCATGACATTGGATGATAGGAGAGAAAAAACCCAAAAAAATAAACCCACCACATTCTTGGGAATGTAAACATGTTGTAAAACACCAGCACCAAATCCCTAAACATCTACTACAGAGCAAGGCCAACAGGCCAAGGTTTCTGTAACTCAGCTAGGAGCTTCCCCTTTGCCGTGGACTTTTTCTCAGTCACTTAAATAAAAGGAACCTACAAATGTCTATTCTGTGTCTTCTGTAAGTGATAACATTTCCATGAATAGCACAAATTGATGGGGAAGGTGCCTTGTCTAATTACTCGCTGTGAAAGCAAAGAGTCCAAACTGGAATTAATGATCAGCTTAAATATTAATCAGTCTAGTGACTAAGTTGGCAACAGACAGAAGCTTGAAGGAACAGGATGAGTTGCTGCAGGGTTAACATGGGGGAAGCTGTTGCTTATGGGCCAGGAGCTGTTGAAAAATCTCCTCTGAGAGCTTGAAGAGACTTCCAGTAGAGGACCACAGAGATCCACCACCAATTGAAAGAGTTATAAATAATTTCGTACCAATGCACTTTCCATACATGAGCAGCCAGAGGATGCAACATCCCCAAAGAGACCAGATAAATTTACAAAGATCACCCCCACAGAAGAGGAGACTGCAAGCATTTTCAGTGTATTGCAGCAGCGTGAAAGGCAACGACTGTAGAATGAAAACCTACATTGTGAAGATGTCATCTTTAAGATTTATACAAATATTAAATTGTGAAGGTTACAAATAGAGCAAAAAGAATGAGTGACTGCTTTCAAATAGATAAACAAGCAGAGGCTCACATGGGGTAAATCCAATTGGTTTCTGCTTCATGATGATTCATGGCTCTAAAGACACATATAGAGCCATATTCCCAGCCCTGGCAATGCCTCACCCTGATAATGCCTGTGGCATGGTGAAGCCCTCCCCACCTTTGCTCCAAAACACATTTGCTCTTTGCCTATTGCTTCTTGTAAAAGATACGTACGTTTTCTTTGCCATTTCTGGCAGTCGGTTTTACGTACACATGTTAAGTTTTCCAGTTAACAAAAGATGGCACAGCTAAGAATCAGTGATTTTTATCTTCAAAAGGCTCCTGATGCAGTAGGGACTGAATTCTGTATACTTAAGGAACACTGGAAAGGCTGTGGGAGCATTGCCGATCTTTGCATACACATGCATCCAGTATAGAGGGAGCCTGGGGACAGTGTTCAGCAGTGGTCTTCTGCATCACTCACTCTAAAATGGACTGGGGATGAGGGAGAAAAAAAGACACAGTAGCAGCTCATTTATTTAATTTGTATTGCATGCCTTTTTAATCCTTCTCTGGCTTTGCCTCTACCTTAGCTAGCTAGCTAACCTCACCACAACCTCTCAAAAGCACAGGCTTGAATCCTGTTCCATTCCATCTTACTCACTTTTCACCAGTACACAGTACATTGAAAAGCCCAGGCCTTCTTGTGCTGAAGTCAAAGCTCATTTAGCTATTTTTCTCTGACAGCTGCAAACCACTACAGATAGTGATGATATATTTAGGCTGTTGTCCAAAAATACCAGAAATGTCTGCTTCTTTTATACTGCTGTACCTCATGTTATAGTTTGAGCAAGACCACATCAAGCCGCTGCAGAGCCCCTTAGTATTCTCCAGCCATTAAACCAGTCCTACTGCAAAAGAACAGACCCTTCTCTCTGCATGGCATAACAAATGAGCATAACAGAAACCTTGTCATTTCCACCTCAGAACAGAGGTGAGATGATGTGGCTGACTGCAGAGCTTCAGGAAAGGTAATTTAAAAACTACTCCTCTCCCAGGCCTAGGCCAGAAGTAGGAACAGAGCAGAGGGTGGTAGATGAGGGGTGAGGCCACAAAAGTTCTCTTCAGAGAGCTGTCACATTTAGATGACTGCTAGAAATTCTCAACAGACATGGCAGAGCCCAGGCAACCATTTTGGAAAGGTCCTTTACTAAGAACACTAAATTACCACAATTTCCAAATAATTGCCAGCCCTGTGTATTTTCTGGATTCACTTGTACAACTAGCTCACAACTGAGCAAAGCCCAGCAGCTCCCAGAGCCCATCAGTTTCTTGGGTAGATGGGGCTTAAGGGCAGGTACCACAGCACAGCTGGAGCTCTGTGAGGGACTGCAGGAGACATTTATTCCTCCTGACACTGTAACTTACTGTGTCGGTCACAATGTTATCTGGGTCACCGCTACAAGTTTATGCGGCATCAACAGCAGCTCTGCTGCCAGGCTTGCCCTCGGAACCAACAGCGATGTAGTATTAGCATCCAGTCCTGATCACTGCAAAACTTAGATCACAATATCTAATCCAGGAGAAACTTCAGTTCCAGAAGAGAGAGAGAAATTATCAGTGAACAGTAGCATCATTAAACTGCATTCTGGCTGTCAGACATCCAGCATGAGGATTGTGCTGCAGCTGGCAGTCCATCTTCGAGAGTAAACTTACTACATTTACTTGTTTGTTTTCCTCTCCCTCGATTTGCCTCATAAACCAGTTGTGAAGCAGCAGAAGGGCCGTGAATTTTAACCTTCCCCTGCTGCAGCTCCACACAGGTTGTGTGGGTGCCGCTGCTTCTAAATCCGCTGCAGAGCCACAAGGGCTGCAGAGCCGGAGGGATGCGGTGCTCCTGTGCCGTTTCCATGGCAGTGCCGAGCCCTCGGGGCTGAAGCCCTGCTGTCTGTCTGCTCCCGCCCAGCTTGCAGGGAGCGGCTAAACGTGCTTTCTCAGGGCCGCATGGCTACTGCTTCTCCTTCCTTCAGAGCCCTCGCAACCCATCATTTCCATTGTCTTTGCCTTTTCCCCACATTCCCACTGTTGCTAATTAGGCTGGCGCTCTATGGAACCGACAATACTTGTGCTTACCCAATTAAGCAGGCGCTCAGCAGAAGGTGGACTGTCACCGCAGAAGCCCGGCATGACACTAGAAAGAGCTCGTCTCTCACGGGTTTTTCCAACATTTTTTTCTTTTCCCATAGGAAAGACTAGGAATTAGGTGCAGTCAGAATACAAAACCCAAACGATCTGAAACTTATGTTTCAGATTTTAGTATTTTTATTTCTTTTCATTTAATTAAACTAATTACTTTTGGGGCGTTGCTTCAGTCAAAAAAAAAAAATGGAGAGGAGAGGAGAGGAGAGGAGAGGAGAGGAGAGGAGAGGAGAGGAGAGGAGAGGAAAAGGAACTATTTACAAAACCCCACACTTAATGACTTAGAGAAAAGTCCCAGAGTTGCTAATCAGGTGATTACAAACGTACCTGTAGAAACAAGCAACAGCCATCAAAAATTCACCTGGTGACCTTCACCCTCCCTGCTACCCTCAGGAGGAAAAAATTGTAACAAGTGAAAAACATTCTTTCAAGTACAAAATGCCCAACACTTGGGAAAGGAAATAAACAGGTATTTGCAAAAGTGACCTCTTGCCCTGCTCTCTAGGATGACATTAAAACAGGAATAAAGGCTCAGTGTCCAAATCTAGCTGTGATTAACACAGGATTCAAAGACAGAGAGAAGGAATTTAGTTACAAGGAAAATTGGCTGCTCTTTCATCTGAGTGTTTCTTCTTTTCAAGAAAAATATTTTACCTTAGAAGGAGAAGAAAAAAAAAGACAAATTTTGTGTCATTCCCTTTTCTTTCCTATGACAAGCTGTCACTTCTAGATATGGAAACGATATCACCATGTTGCTGGAGAGAATAAGTGGGGCACAATTTCTCCTTTCCTTTGATATGAGCAAAGATTAAAGTAATAAAAAACTAAAAAGATGAGAGTGAAGGAAAAGCAGAATTTTCCAGCAGAGCTGATGTTATTTTAGGATGACATTCTATGAAGCAACAGTGGCATCCAGTGGTAAATTTCCATAAGCAAGTTTCATACCCTACTTTCACTAAGTTTTGGCTTACATCACTTTTTTTTTTGGTTGGTTTTTTTTTTTTTTTTTTGGCAATAGGTTCTCAAGGAACCTTCCCCCTCTTCCTCCTACATACACTACCAAAACAGCCACCATGCACCCATTCATCAATACCAGTAATGGAGATCAAGCCATCCGTTTTCTGAAAGGCTGTACATCATATCTGCATAGTCAGAAATTCCAGTCATTACTGAGAAGCTGCAACATTGATACAAACACATTTTTAAATCATTCTCAGAAAAATAAAGGACATTTTTCTCCTGGCGCCCACAAGAGTGCAGCAAATATAATTCTGTACTGTCCCTTCTTCAGTCCCCCTTCCCAATTTGTTTTTCTGCAAGGCAATATGATCATTCTTTTCTCATTTAGTGACATTAAGATTATTTTCACTTTATGATACCTCCTAAGTAGATGCCCTGGGCAAAAATGAAGGGCTTATAGTTATAAGAGTATACTACAGAAGAAAGTCCATTCAGTGAATTTATTATGGTATTTTCAGGCTGAGATCACATTTGCAGTTAAGAAAGCACCTTGTGCTAGCACAAGCTCAGTATCATTGTCAGTTATAATTTGGTAAGAAGGAGAACTGTCTCCTCACCAACAGAGCTGAGAACCAAAACTTGTCGGTCTGGCTTTCAGGTCAATCAAAACTTCTGGTCTGATTTTTTTTTTTAATCTCTCTAGAGATCTTTTAAAAGAATCACCCTCAACATCACTAAAAATTATGGTTTTCACTTAAATTTCCAAAAGAGTTAAACTAGAGTATCTTCTCCTTTTTAATAGGACAATTTCTCTATCTGCACACCCCAAATTAAGCTTCAGAAAGCTATTGACTTATACAACAAGGCTGTCTCAAGGAAAGCATTGAGTTTGTTTCCCTCCCAACATGTTAAAACATAAAACATCTCATGAAGAAACCGAGGCTTGGCCTGCATCCAGTCTTCATATGACAATACAGTAACAGAGTTAACTGATTTTTAGTTGTTGTGGTTCCACAAGTATGAGAGTGCCTACACAATCTATCCCAAGAAATGCAGACAGAAAAGGATAATTACTGCCACACTGCTGAAGAGGAGGGGGTAGATTAGGAAGAAAGTGTTCAACACTGAACTAAACTGCACTAAAGTGTATGAGCAAACTCCCTGCCACAGGCCTTCTACTCAAACCCATTTGGATTATCCAAACCCCTGCCCACCAGAAGCACAGCAGAGCAATTCACTGTTTGGAGTAAACAATGTATTTTATTCATCATGGTATCAAAATAGCAGAGTTCATGAATATCATCCATTTGTGACTCTAACGATGAGGTGACCTGAGAAACAGGTTACTCAGACATGCTGCTGTTAAATGCCTGATGTGGCTGACCAAGAGATGGGTCCATCCCATTGTGGTCTAGCCCTGAATGCTGGATCTGTGGGTTTAGGTATTTGCTAACTTGTTTCTCTGCTTGAACTGTGCAGTTCCCAAAAAGCATTATTTTTGTGCAAGCAGGCTAAAACTTGCAGATGGAGTTTGCCCCCAAAGCAGGAAAAGGATTCAGAACTCTTGTAAGATATTGTTCTAGCAAGTGAGATGCTAACATTAAAAATAGAAGAAAAAAATGCATAAAGAAACAAAAGAAGCTCAAGATTTATTGCCTTCTGATGAAGGGGGAAATCCCACATGATTGAGGCGGGCAGTTATGCACAGGAGATGAGCCTGAACTACAAAGCAGAACTACAACTGAACTTGTGCTATGCTTGGGATAAAGCAATCTTTCGGTAGCAAAGTTGTAACACAGAAAAATATCAGACTGACACGGGATGATCGATATCCTATGGAATGAAACCTCAGAAGAATCAGGTATTTTAAAGCAGAGCTGAAAGATTAGGATGAATTCTCTTTTCCCCTGGGCCCTTGAGCTGAGCTAGGAGGTTCCTGAACATCCTTAATACATAGAGCTCCCAATGAATTGAAGACTCTTTTTCCACAACATACTTTGGAAATAAATACAATAAAGCAAAATGTGTGCAGCTCTGAGCCCACCCTGATTTTATGCAAGTTCTGACTCTAGCAATGTGACACCAAGCAAAAGGTAGCTCCAGTTCCCCCCACCACTTTCTCCTACAGAGCTCCTCCCCTTCTTCTCCTCCCTCATGCAATACAAGGCTATTCCCACACTCTGCAGAAGAGCCTGCCCACAGCCACCAGTTCTAAGGGAGCAGAACCCAAACAGGGACTCCAATTGCATCTCCAAGCCAGTGTCAGACCAGTATCTTCCAGAACAGCAACATCAAATGATCCTGATAATTTGGGACTTGCACCTGGCAGCAGTATTACAGAAGACTCAATAAAGAACTCAAGCATCAAAAATCCTGCTAGGATATTCATCATATTCATCATGTTACTTAGATGACATTTTTCTGAAAAAATGCTTGGATACCCAAAGGCAGCTAAACCTGTACCATATTAATTTATTTTTAGTGTAGATTAAGAGTTTGGGGGAGGAACTTAACAAAATCAGCTTTCTTTGGCAGCTTAGAAGAGATCACTATTCATTAAGAACATAATCATCTTGCCATGTATACTGGTTTGGACAATATGAACTATGAGATCACGAAATACGTCACCCATCTGGATTTCATCTCCAGCACTGGTTTCAAACATCATATAATGCATTTTCGTGCCAAATAATCCCATTTATCACTAATGGATCTCTTGCTCCTGATACCATCTTTCCACCAGATGTCACACTTCCCCTTTACCTGGTAACTCCAAACCTCAATATAACCCGGTACACAGATGTATTTGTTCTTTGCTGACCACTTCCACATTCTATCCTTAATTAAATATTAGCCCTTCTATTTGGCTTGCAGTGTGCATTAAACACCAAAACATGTAACTTGTGCAGCTAAGTTCAAGACCTCACTTATATACTGGTGCTTATGCTGTCATAAACAGAAAAAATCGGCATTGTTCTGTTATGGCCCAAACCCCACACATTTGTATACATCAACAGGTACCTAAAATGACAGAAATTCCTTCCCTAATGCCCATTTTTAAACAGTATCATTCTTAGGGGTCTTATTTTTCAGGCCTCTCAGCACTCTAGATTAACTAGAGAAAAAAAATCCATTCACATTGACCAAATGCACAAAACAGAAGCATTATTTCCAAACCCAAATGCCTAAGTCCCAGCACTAAACAGATGTTTTATTATACAATTTAATACATGAAAAAATTGGGGGTTTAAATGAGTAATATTTTAAGCATAAGAGCAAAATTTGGTCCAGCCCTGCTACCTTCTGAGATGGTTTGTTTTACTTTACTATTTCTAACTGCTGTGTCAGAAGTAACCCATTAGCATTAGCTGTCTTTAGAGTCTGCAGTCATCCTCCTGTCTTGATAAATGCAATGTTAATGTATTATTCTAGAAAATAATCCATGGAAAGCTACAGTTTTGAACATAGCATTACCTCAGCTTCAGAATATGCTATCCCACTGGACTGCAATGGTTTAGTTTATAGATTTATACAGTTCCTTTCCTCTCCTTTGACAATGACCTATTTTTAGGCACACATCACATTGAGTGGGTATGTCACTTGATAGAATACCATCCTGAAGATTCAAGTCTGTCATAAATAAATATGTAAGACAAACTGGTACGTACAAGTTGCCTCTGAGACCTGCTTTCAAGTCCATTCCAGAATGCAGTGAATGAAAATCATTTCAAATGAATGTCTGCTGGTCTCTGCCATGTTTCTTCTCTGAGAATTGCACATCACAACACAGTCAAGCATTTCCAAACAGACAGCTCTAAGAAGGGACAGAGGAAGACAGAAAGGAAACCTTCCACTAACCAGGTGCAACCCTTTCCCAGCTCGACCCCTTGCTGCCTCTTAGTGGGGAAGGTCTCTATTGAGAGACTCAGCCGATGCATCTATTCTGCAGAAGGAAAAATTACTTCTTAATTAGAAAAACAAATAAACAATGGCAAGACAACTTGCAGTAAGTATTATTCTGAGGAGACAGCAGTTGGGTTTTGGGGGTTTTGTTGTTGATATTTTTGTTGGTTTTTAACTCCACCTAGGAAATATTGCCTAGCAACAATGGGAGAACCCTTCTAACAAAATGAATCATGCAGGTATTGGCTGTTTATTCCCATGAAGGGCTGTGTTTCCACCCTGTCAAATGACATCAAGGCCATGTTGCCAGAGGCATTGGGAGTTTTGACCTCTAAAAGGCAATTTTCTCACTGTCTGCTCAGAAATGTAACATTTTTCATATTGAAGGCTTTTATATCATATCTTGTAGGTTTCAGATCTATAAATAACATACTAAAATTCTCCAACACAATAAAGCACAGCTATTATATTTAGCTATTAACACTGTAAACATTAAATATCACAAAGTTAGCACTCTATTAGCATAACTATCAGGCACCACAAAAAACCAAACCAAAACCAAACAAAAAACAAACAAACAAATGAAAAAACAAAAACAAAACAAACAAAAAACAAACAAACAAAAAAACCAACCCAACACAAACCACATTAAATTGCATGACCAAGTTTAATGGAAATGAACAGAGGCCAGAACTTGGTTCATACAAGTTCTGAATTTCAGAAAGAAAATATCCACTAGATCACCAGATACCCATGCAAGATTACCTTTGGGTTTCCTTGCCCAAGTAAGTCCTCTCTTAATATCTTAATGGAGCTATTACAAAGAAGAGTTTTAAGTTACAGGATGGACTAGCAGCATGCAAACAGAAAAGCTAAGGCCTATTATTTGCATAGAATGCAGAAGTATAATTCTCACTAATAAATGGGCATGTACAGTGTGTGTGTCCCCACCCAGATTAATTCTTTTAAAAGCTTCCTATATTTTAATTGCAGCAGCTCTACTAGAAGCAGAGTGAGCCAGTGAGCTTTGGTCCTAAAATTATTGCTTTCTCAGTTGCTCTGCAAAGCTTGTGATAACTGAATTTATCCAACAGAGTTAACTACAGCCTTGTACACCAATATTATGTTTTTCAAGACCATGAGGAGACCCACAACACTACGAACCTGTTCTGGTAACTGCACTATTCATTACCATCAGGGGGTTTGTTTGCTTGCTTTTGCCCACATTAAAGAGTCATCAAATCTTTTAGAGAATCACCATTTGCAAGCCATGGAAAGGCAAGCAGGTTGTCCCTGAGAACATCAGCATTTTCACAAAATTATTCTGTCTTGGGGGTGAGGGTTGATCAAAAACTCACCATGAGCTGGCAGTGAGTACTCACAGCCCAAAAAGCCAAGGCAATCCTGAGCTGCATCCAGAGGAACATGGCCAGAAGGTCAAAGGAAATGTTTCTCCCCCTCCACTCTGCTCTTGTGAGACCCCACTGGCAGTGCTGCATCCAGTTCTGGTGTTCCCAACACAAGAAGGACATGCAACTGTTGTGGCAAGTCCAGAGGACTGGGGCACGTCCTCTATGAGAAAGTTGGGGCTGTTCAGCCCAGAGAAGAGAAGGTTCTTCCATGTGGAGACTTCATGGCACCTTCCAGGGTCTGAAGGGGCAACAGGGAAGGATGCTTTGTCAGGAACTGTAGTGATAGGACAGGATAGTTACAGATAGACTGGATAGTAGGAAGAATTTTTTCACTGTGAGGCTGGTGAGACACTGGAACAGCTTGTGGATTCCCCAGCCCTGGAAGTGTCCAAGGCCAGGTTGCCTTGAGCAACCTGGTCTAGTGGAAGGTGTCCCACCCATGGCAAGGGGTTGGGACCAGGTGATGTTTAGGTCCCTTCCAATCCCTTAACGTTGTGTCATTCTGTGATGTTCTCCAGCTTTTTCACAAAATTATTCTACACAGCTTACAAAAATCAAAGCTCTACCTACCAGAACAAATACTTCTGGCGCGTTCTTCAGACTGAAGATTTTAGACTACACAAGTAGATGGTCAAGAAAATAAATTCCTAGGGCTACAAATCAACTTCCACAATCACAGATAATCTGCAAAACAATGAGGTATGAAATGAGGTAGAAGCACTCTTAGTGGGCTGGGTTTTATACACAATAATTAACTGTTCTCGAAATAATAGAAAATAATTTTGAATGATTCAGTAATCATTTTCCTCAAAAACGTTCAAGAAAGATCATGCTTTGCTTCCAGAGATAAGCTACATATTGGCAACCTTTCCCAGATATCTGTACTTTGGAACAGATATTTTTGCTATGTTCTTCAACAACGTGATGTTTTTTAATTTATAGAAGTGTAAAAGCTCAAGGCAAATAATTGGTTAGGACTTTTTTAATATAAAAGCAAAATATTAAAGTGCTTATTATCCTATTCAAGGAATTTACTCACAACATTTTCTTAGAACTGACTCCTATACTGTGTATTTTCTACCCTAGAAATGCAGTATAGCTCTTAATCAACCATGTTACTACTCTGTTATTTTGTGCAGGCCACAAAGAAACAGTAACACAATTTCTGTTTCAAACACTTGACTTAAACACCTATTTCTGGGATGCCAAGTGTCAGCAGTGTTGGCACCCTACTCCTTGGAGAGACAAAAAAAGAAAAAAACCACAACAGTTGAGACAAGCTTCCCATGCTTTGAGATGCAGTGTGAAACCCCAGAGCTTATGGGTAGCTCTATGGCTAGATTTATTCACCCATACTGAATCCAGCTTCTATATAATCTTCTTCCAATTTGACTTGTTGAGAGAGACATTCTCCTTTATTATGAGTTTCAAAAAGAAATTAACTCCAAAATAAACACACACGAACACAGACTTGTATATAGAAATCAGGTATTTTTCATCAAGTTTTTGCTTAAACCTCATTACTATACGCAAATCAGACACATCCTCACCACAAGTATGTGTTTAAGTGCATGGTTGATACTGAATTTATGAAAAGTATATAGCCAAAGAGAACACATATTAGACACTTCCACATGTACTTGAAAAAAAAAGGGGGGGGGGGGGGGGGGGCGAGGAGGGGGAAGCTTACTATAAAATAAAACCAGAATCTAACACATGTCATCATTTCTCCTGAGGACTCATGACATAACTTTATCCCAGCACACAGATATATCCAGAGCTGTAAGTGTGCTCCAAACTCCAGCTCTAGAACCGAGTGCCCTTAGAAGAGCAGGCACCGCACACGCCGAGCGAGGCCGGCAGCAGGACAGTCCCAGGGATCTGTGGAGGTGCTCTGCTACCGACGTGGAGAAAAGCAGGTGTCAGTCCTACCTGCCCACCGCAGCGAGTGCGGCTGACAGGAGAGCAAGCCCTTAGAAGGCAATGAGGAGGAGCAGAGAAAAGAGCTCTACAGGAAATTAGCCAAACTACAGCTGTAACTACATAAGTATTGGGCATTTCTTCTGTGGTACAGCCACAACAGCAGACTTAAGTGCAATACAGGACCTAGGCAGATTTATAAGTAATTTTTAATTAACGGAACCCTAGAATATACCTTTGTTGCTACTATACTCCTGAGAGCCCGGTAACACAGATTAGGCTACCACACACGCATTAATTAGAAACAACAACACTCGGTGCCTCTCGGAGGGCCGCGCTCTCCCGGCAGATCCCACGGCCCGCGCCGCTCCCGCCGGGAGTTGCGGAGTGCCGGGGTGGCCCTGCGGCCCCGGGCATCCCTGCCGGGGGTGGCCTCAGGTGAGCGGGCCCGCGGGCCCCTCTACGCTGCCACAGGAGCGATGGGCCCTGCAAGGCGCTGCACTCCCACCCAGAGGGTCCCGCTCAGGCCCCGGGGCTGTTCGGCAGTACGAGACCCCACAGGGACCCCCAGCGCCGGGCGCATCGCTCAGCCCGGGGCGCCGCTCCCCTCCAGCCCCCTCAGCCCCCGAGCAGCCGCCCGTCTCCACGGCAACGGCGGGCGCGGGGCTGAGGCGAGGCTGAGGCGGGAGCGGGGCCGGGGCCGGGGCGGGAGCGGGGCTGAGGCGGGAGCGGGGCCGGGGCCGGGGCGGGAGCGGAGCTGAGGCGAGGCTGAGGCGGGAGCGGAGACGCGGCGGCTGCCCCGGATCCGAGCGCGGCTCCCGCACCCGGCCGGACCCTGCGGGTTCTCCCTGCGGCTGCCCCGGGGCCAGAATGGCGACATGGGGACAGCCGGCCCCCGCTCGCCCCACGCCTGTTCTGAGCAAAGCCCCGACCTCGGCGATCCAAACGGGGACCGTAGCTCCTGTCCTGCATTATTCATGCTCTCAGAGAGCACTGTATATGGGGGGGAAACCCACCGAAATATATATATCTATATATTCATTTTAAACTATTTTTCAGATTGCTTCAAAATTCAAATTAATTAAGATTAATTAAAAATTAAATCAAAAATAAAAAGCTCCAAAAGTGATTTTTTTCTTTCACTTACATCTTTAATGGAGAAGTAACTCCAGTGGGGTCGGTATTTTTAGTTTCATGCAGCATAACAGGAGAGATGGGGACTTGCTATTCTACTGTGGCAGAGCTGCCGAGTGGGGGACAATTGGAGGGGAGCCTTCGTCTGGGGAAACGACAGGCAAAACTGTGGGGATGAAAAGAGGGCACAGGAGGAAGACTATGGTCGAGATGTCCTCCAAGAGTGGCCTCCTTCTCCTTCCCCTAAGCCATTCCAGTCTCCTACCGGCTCCACCAAAGTAAAGAGAAAAGAGAATAGGGAAGGAGGATGTCTTCCCTGCCTCTGCCATCACTGATCCCAGGAAAGCCATGGCCACAGTCACCCACCCTGCTTTACCATTCTCCAGATGCAAGAAAGAAGAACCTTAATCCTCTTGGAAGAGCTGCCCTTTTCACAAGCAAAACATGTGCCTTCCCATCCCTGCCATTCTGGGAATATGAATGTAGATGCTCATGAAATGCAAGTAAATACCTGGTCCACAGGGGGAAGAGTCTGCGTTTGAATTTCAGGCCTGTGACTGAAGAGAGAAACTCTAAAAAGCAGCAAATGAGAAGCAATATGGGATCCTGCACAGGCCCAAGTGTAATTTTTACTCGCACCCCTTATCATTGAATCAGATGACACGACCCTTGTAAGCAGTTGCATGGTGAGTGTTGATGCCCAGGTGAGAAATGGGCTCCAGTGTGTTGGACACACAAAAGTATCACTGCTCCAAAAATTACCAGTGTCATCTGGAAATAAGAGGCAAGAATTGAACAGCAAAGCAGCAAGAGGATGAAACTGGAGGGCCATGGCGACGTAGATGAGATTACTTGTCCTTGGACAGCTTCATGGTCCTGCTGAATGAAGATCATTTCCACCTGTTTAGTTCATTTACCCTTTTACTATTAAATCACCAGTTCCTCAGGGGAAAGGCAACTCCTAGCCAGGTTATGTCATAACTCAAGAATATCTTGTGAGGAACAGGAGGTGGTCTGGAAAACTAACTCCAAGATGAGGTTTTACAAGGAGACACTTCTGAGCAAGCAGCGGAGCAGCCAAGGCTGATCTCTGTTAGACTTAACACAGTGTATTCAGAAATGAGGGATTAAAGTGCAACTGTTTCATGCAAGGACTTTTCAAATGCCTTTATTCACCAAAGAATATCACATCTGAAAATTTATGTGCACTTTTTTCCCAAGAGGGTGTCTTGATAACAGAAAGCTTAACTGAATAGCATTCACAAAAATACTAAATGCATACAACGACCCTTTGCACAAAGCAGACTTAGCATAATGTTCCAAAAATTAACAAAACACAACCCTGGAGTTGCTGCTAAAAAGCAGTTCAAGAAGGCTCCAATGTTGGGACTAGTAGTATCAAATAATTTTTATTTCAAATTATATTGAATTCATCTGTTTACAGATTTCTTCTACAAGTTCTACATCTCAGAGGCTAATTGCAAACTAAAAGTTGGATATAAAAATACAAATTAATTCCTTCAATCACCATTCAAACTGAAGATTGGCAAAATCTGTGACATTGTAATAAAACACTTGAACTAAAGTTTAAACAAGGGTTTAACAAAGACTTTTATTATTCTCTTCTCTGTGTACCATTCAACATGCACTTCAAGATGAGAAATATGGCTCTTATTTAAGGAGTTTATTCCAACAGGCATTCTGTTCTTCTTTTTTTGAGAAGAAATCCATGACAGAAATGTGGAATAATACAGTGTTTACAAAGTCAAGGGCACAAATCCATGGAAAATGAATATGCATATGCATCCTCAAAGATACAGGTTAGAAAAAATTAAGTTTAATTCCTACTACTTGGCAATGCTGTTTCTGTATCAGATGCTTTGGGGATGCTTGTTTTATTAACTTTACATACTTGCATGACATCTGGTGTGACACTGTGGATATTAAGTATTCTAGAGTCTGGATGCTGAAATTTTACTCTCACAGTATACCGGGCTCTGCTTTTTCAACCAAACACACCGTTAAAGTAATGAAGGATATCCCTCTGTGTCTGCCTGAAAGAATGCCAGACAGGGAAAATGGAAAGCTCTGACTAGCTGCATATCTGAAATCAGTGAAGCAAAAGAGAAGAGACCATCAGGAAGACTGCTAAGGTCCCTGATTCTCAGGCCCAGTGCAAATTAGAGCCCAGCTGGCAGTGGTACTCGGGAGACCATACGCTAGCCGAGGATGGCTGGAGCACAGCATGTTTCAACCATATGTCTGACATACTGCCTCCTTTCCAAGGGTCTCTGGCATACCAGGATTTGGATAGGCTCTCGCTCAGCTGGCCAGGTTCAGAGCTCTCCTCTTCTTTGTGCTGAAACAATGGCAGCTCGGCTGCAGCTCGGCTCTCCCGCGGCAGCCCAGGCAGAGAAGCACGGCCGCGCATCAGCCCTGTGGTAGGGGCACGTTCTGTGGTGGAAACGCTCCAGCTGAGCCCGCCTGCGTCACAGGTGGGCAGGGAGAACCATCGGGGGTTAGCACGCAGGAATCACCGGCCACAACACTGTTACTGCTCCCTTTTTATACTGTTAGCAGTAATGAGTTTTGTTCTACATTGTGTCTCATTCTGCAAGTTCATCACAAATTCCAAATCACTAATCATTTTTTCCAACAGATGAACATCGCTACCTCAAAATATTCTTTTAGTTTTCTCCTTCCAATTCCGTTATTTGTTTCTATTATTTAGATATTTTGCAAAATAAAGGTGTGTTTAATTCCATTTCTGTGTGCTGCTAAATGCAGGTTCTGGAAGAATTTGTTCCATTTTCTTTTTCTTCCATTTTCATGTCATTGTCATGCTACTTTACTGCGCTGCTGCTCTCTCAGGTTCTGTCTCTGCCACGGATGATCCAAACCCCTTTGGTCTGGTATTT
Source organism: Corvus kubaryi (assembly GCF_017639235.1). NCBI lineage: Eukaryota > Metazoa > Chordata > Aves > Passeriformes > Corvidae > Corvus > Corvus kubaryi. The sequence goes on along the minus strand of NW_024581093.1, from coordinate 18,785,251 downwards.
GCCAAAGAAAAAGCGTGCTGAAATGCTGCTACATAAATAAGCGCTGCACCTATGATTCTAGAGGTGCCTGTGCCCAAAGATCCTAAAAAGTGTAAATGATTTGTTACAAAAGGGCCATTATAGCTCTTTTCTTCATTCTCTATACTCTGTTAAGTGATTTTTTTGCAGTTTAACATATTCCAGACCTTTGCTGGCAGAACCAATGCGTATAACCTCCCTTAGAAGTGTATTCAGTTGGGAGCTGCCTGGCTACACAGGATTTTATATATCGTTCAGCTAAGTCAGCGATCCATATGCAAAAATCAAGCGCTCAGGGACACCATGTGGATTTGTGACATTCTTCAGAGTACATTGTGTCTCTAATAAACCAATGAATGGATTAAACTCAGCCATAAAAATGTTTTCTCCTTCTCTGTGACATATATAATACGGATATATAATATGCATACGCTTTATTTAATAAATAGCTAAAAACTAACACAACACGTTACTTAAACAGGTTAAAAAACACTCCTCAGTTTTATAACCTGCTTAAGAAGAAGAGGCAAAGCACTCAACAAAATGTGTGAAACTGGAAACACCGTGCTGAACATTAACATGGGACATCTTGATTAAGTAAATTTCATCCTGGAAGCTATCTTTGGCTTATAAGAGTTGGAAACAGAAGAGACAAACAAACCTTTCCTATACTGTATTTCCTGACAAGCTATTTCATCTTGGCATTCCAGGACAGATTATTTCTTTGTATCACGCTGTTGTCACAAGTTAGGCACTGGATAATGGATAGTTTTAAAAACAGTCCATCTGTATTTAGTCAATAAAGTAATAGTTTGTAAATTTACTCAGCAGCAAGCTGTTTCTTGAAAAGAATAGAAGAGCATTCAAGGGAAAAGACTGACAAGACTTGGTTATTTCCTAATGATCAGATTTTGTTCTTTGCATGGTCATGCTTACTGCTCTCAGGAAATCCCTCATCTGTCTACAAATGACAAACAATTATTTGACTTAATTAGCAAACCCTGAGTCAAGTTCCTGTTCCAGAATGATTGGCACTGCAACTGGCTTGAAAACTTGCTTCAATTGGGAGATGTCCTTAATTCTTTTTATTATTCCTTGTATGTCAACTGACTGTAGCAAGTGTTGGGATTTCAAGATGCTTAGAATTTTCAGGTTCCTCACAAGAACAAACCTTTCTGGAGGCTCAACACATATGTAGCATCAGCTTTCCACAGCTTCTGCTTCTCTCTCATTTCCAGTGATGGAAGCAATGGTGCCAGTCAGAGCATCCACGGCCACCTACCTCTGAGTTCAGATGTGTTTGTCCCGGTGCCTCTGCAGTCCAGGAGACAGAGCTAAACCCAGCCCCATCTGTGAAAACCCACTGAAGGCAACGAAGTCACATAGGCTTTGCTGCCTGAACGTGCACCGGTGTCCAACAACTACTTTTGAAATCCCAAGTATTTACTCAAATCTTCTCTTCCAAGATAAAAGTCCATCTAAGCTACAGTGGTGTCTTAACTGTGACTGCGAGGAGTATTAATCTACAGATAAGACATTGATTCCTTCATTTTAAAGGAACAATCCCTTAATTCTCATTTATCTGCTTTGAACATGTAATGAAATGATCCGTTTCCTCCCTAACTTCCTGCTATATCTTAAAATGCCTAGTAGAACACGGTGAGTTTCAGCGAGGACCAGGCATTCCACAGTTTTCTTCCTGCACTTATTGTAGTTGGTGGGAATGTTGGTATCATCACCAGAACACCTCAAGTTAAGATACATAACATAACAAATCCTGAAGTCAGGTTTAAACCTCAGGATAAAACACGTAATGTAAGGAAAAGAGTAAGGACAAGGACAGAATGAGGTCTACTACCACAAAGTCATACAGGGCCCTCAAGAACAACACCAACTGGAAGTTGTCCTGCTCTTACTCAGAGAGCATGGTGCAGAAAAGGTTGATGTTGTTTGTCAGTTTACGATACTTTCTCTCACACATCTCAAAATACATTTGGATCATCTTTTTGATAGGAAATTTATATTCCTCCAAATCAGCATATTTTCACAATCTAGTAATATTCTGTCCTGTAAAATACAGACAATTAATTATTTTTGGAAAACAAGAAAAAAAAAAAGGAAAACAAGCTGGAGCTCCTTATGGGCTTCTCTTTCACACTGTCTTAGGTGTATCAATAAATATTTTACCCATTTATTTAAAAAATGAAAGTAAACTACAGAATATTAGGTATAAAAACAGATTTCAGAATAGTTCTGCCCAATTCCATTTTTAAGCATCTGCACAGAATACAAAGAACTGTTGGTAAGAAAAAAATCCAAAGTATGTATTTTGAAGTACTTAGGATTGTAGCTAACACATGCTGGGCATTTGGTCAAGAACTTTTAAGCACCTATGGTAAATTACAACTTATCATTTCTAATTCTAATATCCTGCAACCGAGCTCAGAAATCTTCTGCTACAAATTTTGTATTGCTTTATAGGGAGGATAACAGAATTGTTGACAAAATGAGTTATATTCAGTTCTAACAGTATTTCTTCTTTTTTGTTCACTACATACTATTTAATATTTTCCTTTGTACACTTCTTAATAGTTGAGCTTTAAGTGAAACTCTGAAAAACAACATTAGGATTCAAAATACAGTGGAAGATTTTATTTTCAGGGTCACAAGTAGCATAGCGAGATTTCTCTCTTAAACAATGACACTTAGTATCTCTGTAGTTCTATGAATACTTTTGAAGTGTCATATTAAAACCAATCTCTTGGCCTTCAGGCAAAGAGAAGCAATTAGTCTTGGAGTTGTGAATAAATAAAAATCCATTTATATACCCGTCCTTGACACGTACCTTGCAAATCTTAGAAACTTCATCTAGTGGGAAAAGAAATGTTAAATCACGAACACCAATACTAATCATACTGCAGTGTTGCTTCCTAAAACTGTTTAGTTTATATAAATCTTTTAAGTATTAATTCATATGTATATATTCATACATATTGAAACAAAACAACAGAAAGGCACTCATACACTTGAGTGAGAAGAAAGAAATGAGAGCGTGCATATAGAGCTGTAACACGTACCTTTATTACCCTCAACATTAATACAGGCAAGAAAAAACACAAAGCTCTCAAGTACATTGCCCTTTTCTCAGATACAGTAAAAAGAATCCCGCACAAGTTACCTACCGCGCAGGCTTTTTCATCCCAAGTGCTACTGTATCTTTGCTTTGATCTACAAGCAAACAAACAAACCGAATCTTTATCATCCGTGCATCCCATTTCCATGCAGCACAATTAAATAGTGCCTGTCACAGATGTGTTGGGATGAGTCAGATCACAGTTTCTACTTTTCATACAAGTGCAGTATTTTTAGGTCTTCTCTTTCCTCTTTAGCATGCCTCAGTGCAGAAGTATCCTATTTTTATGCTGCTCTGATTGCTGTTCGAGATTCTCATATTTAGTTTTTCATTTAGCAGTCAATAATTCACAAAGGAAGTAAAAATTATGATGCCAAGTCATTCCAAATAGTCCGCCCGCACCCCTACAAAAAAGCTGAGTGAAACTCGGGCAGCACGGCAGGTCACCGTCTCAGTGGAGCTTGTCCTCCCCGTATCCACTTGTTGACCAGAATGCTGAGGAAATGAGAGTACTTAGGCTACAGCCTTGTGCAACCATCAGGTGAAGCAGCTGGCTGGGGACACGCTTGTGTTCGGAGGTTATTTTAAAATAAAATCTCCCCCTTTGTGCCATGCTCACAGAGGCAGAGAGTCCCAGCCTGGAGGTCAGAGGTGGGACAGTGACCGCCACAAAGGATCACACCTGGGCTGATGGGATGGTCAAGGAAAACAAATTTTAGTCTGTTCTGGATGCAAATCTCTCTGCTGACCTAGTTCTCATTCTCCTTTTCATTTCAGAAGCTCAGCTAAAAATCCATAAATTAAGGAAATTAACTGATGGAGCCTCCGGCATCTTTGTAAGCTATTTAAATCTTTAAATTTACAACATCTTCTGCATATATCAAGTAATTGAACTAACTGCAGGGATGTAACTTTAATGAGAAAATTTCCCTCTTCTCCTGTAGTTTGTACTCTAGAAGAAAAAAAAAAAAAAAAAACTCCCCTTAGGAGAAAAGTTTCTGTTTATTCCTGACACGGAAGAAAACTTTAAAAACCCCCTCAGTTTTAGGGTGTCCTGCCTCCACCGCGCCCCGGCTGCTTTCGGGCGGGAGCGGCCCAGGCCCCGCGGTGCGGGGAGAGCGCGGGGGGCGCGCGGCCCTCCCCGGCCTGACCTTTCGGGGCCGCGCAGCGTTGCGTAACGGCCGCGCGGC
>NW_024581093.1:18777921-18780510 GCF_017639235.1 Corvus kubaryi | reverse complement strand
TGGGGACCAGCGCGGAGCGGGGGCGTATCCCCCGCGGCGGCGCGCAGAAACACGCAGGCACCGGCAGACCCGCGCCTCTCAGTGAAAGTTGAGGGAGGGATTTGCCTTTTTTTTTTTTACCCCTCCTTAACGGGGGGGTTCCCTGCCGGCCCCCCCCCCCGGCACGTGGGCCGGGCGCGCTGCGCGCCCGCGGAGCCGCCCGCGGAGCCCCGCGCCATCGCGCCGCGCGCTCTAATTGAAATGGCGCTTTTGGCCGGGGGCGGGCTGCCAGGGCGCTCCGCAATAGCACAATGCATGTCGATAGACGTCATTTGGTTTTAATGGCCTACAGGAAATTTGGCGTTTACAATGCGAGACATTAGCAAAGGGTGAAAGGGAGGGGGAGGCAGGCAGGATGGATGGCTGGGAATAATTGCGGCCCCGCCCCCGAGGCTCCCCGTCCGCACCTCGGCGGCGCTGGGTGCTGCAGGGAAGTGGGGGTCGGGGCTATTTTTTATTATTTATTTTTTAACTTGATCTAGTTTATCAACAAGTGCAGAGTGGGTGCTACCTTAATTGTAACAGAGGAGTCAAGAGATGTGAGAAACGTGCCCTGTGTTACTTATTTGGGAGCTGAAAATTTATGCCTAGTTGAAAATGCCTGGGGAAATATTACATCAGACCAAATGACAATGATTAAAATCAGCTTTTTTCCCCCCTCCCCCCCCCTCTTTTCCTCCTTCTTCTTTTCAGTAAGTCTGTTGAAGGACGTGACAGTGGCCTGACCCTCCCCAACACCGAACCGTTATCCCCCGGCAGGGCCGTGTCGGGCCGGGCTGCGCGGGGCTCCGCGGGGCAGCGCAGGGCTCCCGCCCCGGCCGAGCCGCGCGGAGGGGCTCTGCGGGCGGCGGCGCCGGGGGCGCGGGCTGGGGAGCCGGCCGCCTTCCCAGCCTTATTTCATTTTCAAGGGCTGTATTTTATTTTATTCTGGGGGGGGTGGGGGAGTAAATCTGCAGACCTTCACCAAAAGGAGGGAAAAATATCCAATTTTCATCGCAAAATTAGCTAGGGCGAGAGCAAAGGGCTGAGCTAATTGTAGCCTAATCCTCTGCCCTGCAGGCGTTTGCAAAGCCCTGAGCAAGAATTCGCTTTTTTTCCTCCTCTTCTCCCTTCCCTCTGTTATTTAGAGACGGGATTATTGCCTTTCTTCTCATAACAGCCTCGGCAGTTTCATTTAAAGGCTTTTTTCCCCCCCCTCTCTCACACACACATACACACACACGCACAAAATAAATAGAAAAAGAAGCAGCAAAAACAGGGAGAGGGAGAAGAGACAGAGCAGCTTTAAAAATAATAATAATCACAGCAAGATCTGCGGAGCAAAGATAGTAATAAAAGCAAAAAGCTGAGCCCATCCACACACAGCCCCGGCAGAGCCCAAAGCCAAAGGGGGGCTCGCAGATCTCTTCTGTGCTCAAGGTAAGGACCGCGGCAGCGGCTCCCGCAGCCGCCCGCCCGCCCGCCCGTGCGCCCGCCCGTGCGGGGCCGGAGCGCGCCGTGCGCGCCGTGAATCGCATCGCGCCGCACCGCGCGGCTCGCGCCTGCTCGCGCTCTTTTTTTTTTTTCCCCCCCCCCCCCCCCCCTTTTTTTTTTTTTTTTTTTTTTTTTTTTGGAAAGTGCCTCTTCAAACTCACTCGGCTGCCGGCTCCGGGGAGCAGCGGCGGAGGGGTGTTTTTTTAAAGCTACAGGACCCGTTTGTAGCCGCCCCGCTTTGGTAGCGCTGCGTGTGTGTGTGTCTGTGTGTGTGCCTGTGTGTGTGTATGTTTTGTTTTGCTCCGCTCCAGCATGGGCAGCGCCGGCGGAGCCCCGCGGCCCGGGGTGCCCGCGCTCCCGCTGCCCCCCCGGCCTCGGCTCTGAAGACGGCCAAGCCCCAGCGCGGCGGAGGCAGCGCGGCTCGCTCTGCGCTTTCGCATGGTACACGCGGAGCCGCGGCCGCGGGGTCGGGCGGGCGGGAGCGCGGCGAGGCGCGGGGGTGCGCGGGCCGGGGCGCGGGGGCTGGCGCGGGGCGGCTCGGCACAAAGGGAAGGCGGGCGACAATGGGGAGCGCCGCGTATGGAAAACACGGGCGGGCTGTGAATGAAACTCTGGCGCCAGTGAGAGTGGAAGGCTTGGTTTGGGGTAGCCTTCAAACCACTCTAGGCTATAGTTTGCATTCCTGCTCCTGCATGCGATGTGGCACACTTCTGCAAAATTAATACATTAGCCTGGCTAATGCTCACCACCATTGGCTGCGCGGAAAATGTGCAGGATCGGGGATTCGGGCTTGACTTTTTTTTTTTCTTGCATTCATCTAAGACATCTCCTTTCTTGTTATGTGGGAATAAGTAAAGGACGCCATGTTGTGCCTTTTTTTTTTTTTTTTTTGGTTGAATTTTACCTTTGGGCATACAGTGTGTTCAAAAGAAAAAGGCAGAAGTTGAGTGACCGGGTGCGTTGCTCGCTGGTGATTTCTCTGACCATCAGTAGGGAAAAGCATTTGGGTGACGTGAAACTTGCACTAAATAGACTGGAGACTGCCAGAGAGAGGCGGGTTGCGGGGGGGGGGGGGGG
>NW_024581093.1:18709822-18777821 GCF_017639235.1 Corvus kubaryi | reverse complement strand
GCTACCAGAGCTCCAGAGGGAGCTCCCCCTTTACCCTCCCCCACCCCCCCAAAGTTTTGGGCACGATCTCCTCTGTCTCTCGGTGCAGTGTTCAGTAAAGCAGCGTGGAGGTGTAGGCAAATGTTTACGGACTTTTAATTTTGGAGCCACCGAGCCCAAGGTTTGTAGCCCCCCCCGCCCCGCTTTGTCTTTGGGCTGGGAGCACGGCGTAGGCAAGTTGTCTCGGAGTGGCTCTGGAGGCAGACCCGAGCGGTCGCCGGCCCTGTTCAGACAGACAAAGGTAATTGCCCAGTCTGTGGCTGTGTCCCTCCGGCAGCGCCGGGCGCAGGCTGGGGACGCAGACGCTGCCCTGGAGTCACGGGAGCGCCGGGGGAAACTTCTGGCCCGCAGTGCTGAGGATGGGGCGGTCGGGGGGCTGCAGTGGGTGGTTTTACCCCTCGTGGGTCTGCTGGTACAGAAATGAAGGTCCGTGGGGAGGAAGAGCAGCTTCCCCGAGGCCCCAGCAGCCCGGGAGCAGCGGCGGTGCCGGGGGGGTGCAGCCGGGCCGGGTCCTGCAGCCCGGCCCGCCCCCACCCCGGCTCCCCGGGAGAGCAGCTTCATGGCAGGTCCGTAAACCTGCCGTTTTCATTTCACGTCTTAAATGTGCATGAAGGAATTAAACTGCACGAGTGAATAACAGCATTAGTTTCAATTAATTTTTATCCTGGCAACAATAAACTTTAGAAACAAAGCGCTTTTACATCCTTAATTAGTCTTGCTTCCCATCTGTAGTCTTTTAAGTGCCTGCTCCTTGATTTAACTTTGTCCCTCCTTCAGAGCCGCCTCCTTTTTTATTCTTTTCCCTTTTTTCTCGTTCCCCCTTTCAGACTGCTGCCTGTTTCTTTCCTGCAACCTTTCACCTCCCTTGTCCCTATCTGTCTGCTCTGCTCTGTGCTGTTTATTTCTCCTGTATTTTCCCAACATCAACAGCAGTATTGGTTACCATGGCCCCAAGCTATGTGCAGAGGTGGGAAAGCTTCATCCGCCCAAAACTTCTTACACTTTTGAAGTCTTTCTTTTAGTAGGATCTGAAATGTATCATCTAGAGTGTGTATTAAATGAACAGTATTCCTGAAGGCTTTAGAGCAAGAAAGGCAACACCCTGGAAAATTCTGCAGTCTTTCAGCATTCTCTGCCCTAGGGTTATAGCCCTGGGCACGGAGCTGAATGGAGCTCTTACAACTGCCTTCTGTTTACCTTTTATGGTTAAAATAACAGCTTAGCAAAGAAGCAACTTCATGGAGAAACGATTCAGTGAAATCATCTCAAGCTGTAGCAGCATAGCTAGTTTAATCACCCCTAGAGAGCTGAACAACTGTGAGCACAATGGGACACAAAATCATTTTGTGTGTAAATGAGCATGGCATTGTGATTATTTCACTTTGCATGGGCAAATAGTTTTTACAAGCAGTTAGCTTAGGAAGGCAGAAAAAGATAAGCTGGCTCTGAAAGATCTTGGTGTGTAATGTTTGAAAAACTAAATATTCACATAATTTGGGAATCAGGCTCTATTGATTTTGCCTTCAGCAGGTTCCTGTGTTACTTATTAGAGCAGGGTTATTGCCTGTGCCACTAGTTGGGATGGTGTATCCTGTTGTAGGCAACTAAAGAGCAAGGATTATTTTACATGGTTTAATAAATGAAGTTTGTTAGTGTTTCTGCGATATTTACCCTTAAGGTTTTAATTTTCACATCCATATTAGAAAATATGTGCATAAAGACATTCACTGGATAAATACATTTAGGATTTTGCTTTGTGCATAAAATAAGTACATTACTCAGTGTGATGAATTTTAGCTGTGTGTTACATTAAGAAGAGGAAGGAGTCCTTAGAAATAGGGTTACAGTACCTTAAGAAACAGGGGGTATTTATTTTTTTTGGAGCAATAGTGTCCTTTATGTAGTGCTTAGCAATTTTTCTTCTTGATAATTTGCTCATACAAAAATGATTGAATTCCATAACTTTAATAAAAATCTAGGATTCTTTTTTTCTAATATGAGTCCTCTCCAGCCAGAGGAAAAGCCAGTGTTTTAATTCCCCTTTTCCTCTCCCCAAAAGCCAGTGGCACCCTCAGTAAGTATGAAAAGCCATAAAAGTTTGAGAACTATTTTAGCTTTCCAGTGATTTTCTATAATTAAGTGTTTTTTCAACACATGCTCTAGCTGAGAAATGCCAAAAGCAGAGGATTGTTCAAAAGGTCCCTCCAGTGAATAGTATAAATTAAATATCTACTGTGTGAGTATGGCCTCACTGAGAATCTCAGTCTTTACAGATCAAGGAATTTACTGGTATACTAACATTAAACAAAATCCTAAGATAGCCGCAGTGTTTAAATATGCACAAATAGATTTGTATCACTTGATCTTTAGCTATCTGTGCATATTTTAAAATCGAAGTCTGTATTTCAAGACAAATGGTTAAATGTAAGACACATTTACAGAGAACTGGAAGTCCTTTGATTTCATTTGGAAATTGTAACAAGGGGTGCAGATGAGCCCTAATTAGACTCTTGTTTTGTGAAACTGCATGAGATTTATTTCTAAGGCAGCCCTGTACCGAGCGAGGTCTGTACCTTTATCATTAGTGATAATGGTTGGGGTCTGAACAAAGACAGGATTGACATTCAGCCTGAATCTTCTGACCCTTTCATTTAAGTGAGGGAGTAGAGACTGAACATGAGTTTACAGTGCTCTTTGGTAAGAAAAAAACCAGCAACCTTTGTCTGTGTTGGCAGACATATGAGTAAATATGTTGCTAAAATACTGTAGGTACTTACACACTGAGTTGTTTTTAAAAGTTAGTTGTTTTATTTATGCTATATGACATATTTACTGAAGGTTGGCCACAACAAGCTCTTGTGGGAAACAAGAAAGCAACGTCTTCAGTCATGAAAGGATTCAGTCACTTTCCGTGAAGGTGGTGCTGTAGTAAAAATGTTAATGCCCAATTTCGCATCGGCTGACACAGAAGTCCTAGGACAGAGTTGGCATTTGCTTCGTGTTCGGTGCAGATGTCCATCCAGCCTCTGAAGAGAAAAGGATGTGGATTCATAATGGGGTGATGTATTTCTGTGCTGTAGATGCAAGAAATTCATAGGAGCTAACCAAGATGAAATACAGTAAATGGAGATGTTGTGATGACTTTGTGAAGCTGTTCAGATGTATTAAGATTTTTTAATCCCTTTCTCTATAGCTTGGAAATTATTTTAGAAAGAATGTTGTTAATTTATGTTCATCAAGTGGCATAGTCAGGCATCTCGTGCAAAATACCGCTAAGAGAAAGGCAAGACCAGCTGTAGATTTCTAAGAAATATTGTCAAAGTAATGTGGGAGAAATAGAAATTCACTTTGCAATGCTGCATGTAAAGTGCTTGTCAGATGTAAGGAAGAGCCTGGGTGCTTGGTAGCATGCTTGAGTTACAAAATACCAGGAAAATTAGATTATATTCAGAAATGTCTTCAACTATAATGTTTTGCATATGTTGCTTTCCCCATAAGGGGGAGAATGGATGGACATTTTCTTAAACTTTTCTAAAAGGGTTTTTTTCCGTTTGACATGTGCCGTCTGCACCGATTGAACTGAAGTCAGCTTTGAGACACACGTTTGGTGCAGAATAAGCTGTGCTTTTCTTAAGAAGAGAATTAAGGAATTTTCTTTTGCTTGGTTGTCCTGTTCATTTTTAAGACATTTCAGTATTTTTAGCTTTGATTTTGCTGAAAATTTTGGGATTCAATTCAGTAATTTCACTCATTTTCCAATATTTTTAGGGCAGGAAACATTAAGTAAATTGTGGAATTTATAATTTCACATGCTAGATCATGCAGTACTTTATAACACATCTTGTCCTGAACGTGTGGGTCAGTTTATATATCTTTCTGTTTTCACTACTTCCAGTTATTAATTGCTTTCAGTGTGAAAGCTTATTAGTTGTTTAGGTCTAATATTAAGGATTAACTGAAAATTATCCATTTATTTCACAATTATTGAAAATAAGCTACAAAATTGATCTTAGTTTGATGTGAAATTTATTACATGTATAAACTAAATGCCTTAGGTACTGGGGAAGTCACTAATTTAGAGGTGTCTTGTTACTGAGACAAACTTGCAAAAACCCCCTGAATCCCAATTCACAAATTGGTTATTCGTTTGTCAGGGGATATTTCACATCTAACACATAAGCCTGCGACCTTTAATTAGAATTTTGCAGTTTGTTTTATGCCCCTTGAGGCTGACACCTTGAAAATTTTTTTCTTGATTTCTTATTGCTAATAAGCATCTTTCTCTTCCCCTCTGGTACTCAGAAGAAAATGATGCAAATACACTTAATTACAGTGGTGGCAATAATTTGTTAGCTGAATATGTGATCAGGCAGATGCAAAAATGATCTGATTAGATCTGTGATCACACTGGAAAGAAAGGTAACACACTGCTACATTTAAGAGAAACTGTTCTTTTTGCCTTCCCGTTGCAGGAGGGAAGAAGCATGTCCCGTCTGTCTCTAACACGGTCCCCGGTTTCTCCTCTGGCTGCTCAAGGAATTCCTCTCCCAGCTCAACTCACCAAGTCGAACGCTCCTGTGCACATCGATGTAGGAGGACACATGTACACCAGCAGCCTTGCTACCCTGACAAAGTACCCAGACTCCAGGTAAGACCTTGGTGTTTCCAGGCTCGCTGCCCGGTTCTGTTCACTGCATGGACCTGTGAGGGATATTTCAATGCGAAGTACGATTTATTATATATTCACCACTTATGAATAATTCAGGTTCCGATTTATACAGTAACTTCACTGGGGTTCTGCAGAAAAAAGGCCTGTACAATTTATATATTATTTAGAGAGTCTATTCATTTTCTCTCTCAACATCTTCTGCGCTCTGCTAATGCGTTTGAAGCACCTGTTGGTGTCCTGCCCTAGATTATTTCCAACTGTACCAGGCAACTTGTTTCTTTCAGATTTAGGGGGAAAAAATTGGTTTTTTCTTCCTCAAGGAGAAAGAATGGTTCTACTACTGTGGGACTAATGGATGCTTCTGTTGGCCAGCCAGAATCCTGACCTCACTGGTAGCTGTGTGCCTCAGCAGCCAGTTCCTTTGGGCACTGCCTGGCTGACCCACTCTGGCTGCTGCAGCTACAGACTGGATTGAATTCCTGTGTGTTTAAATGTAGTGCCTTGTGCTGGACAGGTTGGTGACATGTCTGGCAAGATTTATATAGATCTGGCCAGTATTATCTCAGGATAGACTCCAGATATGCCAAATTGGGAATAGAAGTGGCATTAGATTATATTTGTGTATGATACGGACTCTCTCTATTGTTTACCTGGCTGCCAGTCCTGCAGGCTCCTGGGCCCCATGAAGGGTGGGGGATCCTGGGCAGCATGGAAGGCGCTGCTCTGTTAGGGGTTAAAGCACATTCATCGGAGCAGGACGTTAAGAGGTGCCTGATCTTCATTTACAGTTATGATCACTAAACCAATTCAGCTTTTTGTCATTGAGGCTGCTCATGGTCCAGAGGGTGACTTCCAGAGGCTGAGTGTGAATGCCTGGCACGGAGCCAAGGGCAGGTGTGGCTGTGCCGGGCCAGGGTGCCCAGTGCACTGTTGGCTCCAAAGCAAACCAATGCCCAGATTTTGTTGCCAGAGGTTTTGTTACCTTCATGGCCAATATTCCATAAGAAAGAGAGAATTATTTTTGTTTTGGTATGACAACCAGTGTAAAGATCTAGTTTCATCTGAAGATTTTTCTTTTAAAAGAGGTGAGGGGTTTTGCAGATTTGGCAGGTTTGCAAACAATAAATGACATTTATGGAGACACCTTGAAATGCCTCTAATATCATAAAGCATATGGCTGTGATTTCATTCCAAGGAGAGGGAGCTGCTGAAATTCTCTATGGAAGAAAGCCCAATTATTAAAATACCTATATTTTATGGTCAGACCAAAACAATATGATTTTTTTGATAATGTCTGTGTGGTACTACTTTAATCATAGATAGAGAAGAAATCTGTTTAGTGGCAAGAGATATATAATGGCGAAACAGACAAATGCTTCGTAGTATTAAAAAATACAGTGAAAATTCAGCAGTTGTAATAGAGTGACACATCTGTTTCCACATTTTAAAATATTGCTGCTGACACTATTTTTAAAATATGCTCAACATCAAACTTACTTAATAAAAGCTTCAGTTATGGAAGCTTTGGAAGAATATACATAAATTCACAGATTTTACTTCAAGAGAATAGAGTACTGATCCAAAATATTTTTCTGCTTGACAAATAACAAAAGCATATTTCTTCAGATTTTGAAAGTACAAAACTGACCAGAGCTCACATGCTGCCTGATGTTTTGCTGTGTAGTGTCTTTTGTTCATATTGCTGTGTTACCTCATAAGGCTTGAATGCTTTTTCAGCTGCTCTGCTCAAACTTCAGTTCTCACTGAAGTAAGAGCTTCCAGGATGAAACCTGTAGACGACATTATTTTTATAGCAAAAGATAACCCTTCACCAGCATCCCAAGTAGGACATGTTGTTTGATACGTTATGAAGCTGGATGAAGGCTACATCTTAATTTATTATCTTACTTTCCCTTTTTTTTTTTAATATCACTTGTTTTTCTGCAGTGCTGCATAGTAGACTTAGTTGTAATCCCCTCATTGAGTCTGGCCTGCTTGCATTCCTGGTTAAGGCAAAGTACTTGCAGTTATTCCCGTGGGGATGGTTGGAGCTCCTGATGCTGCTTCACTGCTCTGTTGTGTATCTTCCATGTGGCACAGACTGTCCTTGCAGTGGTGTGGCTGGGAGGGGATTCCCAGGTCTCTCACAGGGCAGGAGGAAGGAGATAGCTCTTCTGAGCAAAATATCTGGAAATAAGGCCAGGGCACTGCTGGCTTCTTCTCAGAGGTAACATGTATGGCCACATAGAGAGGCACGGCCATACTGATCCACATGCAGAGCTTTCTGGATTATTTTGGACAGCGTGTTAAACTCTTGGTTTGAGCATGAGTTCAAAAGCTTCAAACCTAAGAAATCACAAAAAATTTGTAGATTGTATTTCAGCAAAAGATGTAAGCATATGCTGAAATGCGTTGCTAAATCGTAGCTGCAGTCACATAAAATAGTTTGTGCTCACTGAAATTTAAAACAGTGGGAATAAACTTCCTTTTTATTTGTTTTACAATTTCTATTGCTTTCTCTATGCTCCCAGATCCTTTTAGCTTGTAGGCTTTTTAGCATATACTGCACTTGGATTTTTAAGGACACATGGATTGTGAGCACGTGTGTAAATGCAGCCCGGATATGCATACACAGAAACACCACATGCTGATGGAAAACAGGGGAAAAAAATCACCAAGTAGTGTTTAAACCTCCTCAAAATATTGAGGAGGTCCAGTCCTATTCAGTCCTGAGCAAACTCAGTTCATGTTGACTTCAGTGAGAGGGAGGAGCTCCCAGCAGCTGGCCAGGTCAGGCCCAGCAGGAGCAGGTGTAGGTATGACCAGTTCCTGCCTACGCCTGCTCTGCAGTCACCCCTCTGGTGTGATACAAATGACACCTGACAGCAGGCAGCATGATGCATTTCTTGCTGTGATCTGGTAGGAGTGGCTGTGCTCTGCCCACTGGGCTGGCTCTGCGTTGCTGTGCCAGGTTATGGATGTGGTTGGCTCTGATTTGAGGAGGAAAAGAGCCCAGTTTGGGAAATCTTACTCAAGTTAGTGAATGGCTGTTAATGTGAAGCCAGAGACCAAATCTTGTGTTTTAGAGATCCCAGAGTTGTTTCAGAGCACCTTTGACAAAGTCTTTGATGTTGTTTGTATTAGTGCAGCTGCTGTGATCAGAGCATTTGTCCATTGATTAAATTTGCATAAGTAAAGGGTGCCAGATTAGGCATTAAAGGGGGTAGATGTTCTCTTTCCAGTAAATTTTTATGGCCTACATAAATTCTCTTCTCTAAAGAGGAGAAAACTTGAGCAGGCACAACTGTTGCGACAAAGGAGAAGAGGGTTAAACAGCCACTGTCAAAGGTGATTTCTGAACCACTCACACTCACCCACTACTCTTGCACACCTTTTGAGCTGGCTTTTTGAATTAAACCACACACAAGAAGAAAAAGCTGGCCTTTCAGAGGGTGCAAGGCCAGGGAAATGAGAAACAGAAAAAGAAATTGTGATCAACAACAGCATAATGATGGTGGTCTCAGAAATTACCTCACAAATAATATTATTATTCCCACATCCTATACCTACTTGAGGCCATTTCCATGCATACCCAAAATTGCCATTAAAGTTGACAAGCTTTGAAGGTACAAGGAGGTTGATGTTGCCTTACCTGGATCTGAGGCTCAATTTCAATAGTTTGTTTTCAAAAACTTCTCCTATTTGGACTCCCAATTCTTGTAGTTCTGCATTACAGGTAAAAAAAACCAAACAAAACCAAACAAACCAAAATACTCTGTTGAATTCTAGTGACTCTTACCATCAGCATCTTATTTCTGTAGTAACTGGCTAAGTAGACAAATTATTCATCTTCGTAGCATTTCTTCTGGAAATTCCATTCCTGTTTTCACTCAGAGGACCTCTAAAGCAGCCCCTTCACACGTTGACGCTTGGATGTGGATTTATGTGACAGATTGTAAAGGCTGCAAAACCTCTAGCACATCTACAAAGTGAGTTGCAAATTGTATTTATCCAACAGAGTGAGACAATTTTTACATTTAGAAAACAAACCTGCACCAAAAATCCAAGCTCCTCACATGCAGTCAGGAATACCCAAAGGCATTGCCAGATCCCCCAGTGTTACTCCCACTGAACTCTGGCAGACATCTCATTGACTTGAAGCAGAAAAGAAGTAGAACCTCCAAATCCCTGTAGACCACAGCAAGCCTCAGCTTCTTGATTTCACTGGAAATTTTGATACCACTTTGAATTTTTGTTAGAAAGCGGAACAAGGTTTTTCTTTAGAAGCCTGTCCTTTGCACAGTCCTGAATAGTGTCTTTATCTCAGAGAATTGCTGTGAGCTCTCTCTTGAGTTGTTCTGCTATACGAGGTAAATATATTTACCTTCCATTCTTGGATAGTTAGTGTTTGTGTATAACCCTCTGTTAAAGATACTTCTATTTGTTTTAAGAGCTCATGCTTTCTGTGGCATTATTTATGACAAAAGGGAGCAGGAATAATTTCTGTTGAAGCACTGCTGTCCATGTGGGAACAGTGTGGGCACACAGAGCCCAGAGAGGCTCCCCGATGGTTTGTAGCACTCGGGGTTTGGGAGCTCTGCTCCAGCCTTTCCCCTTTGGGAGAATGCAGCTCCTTGGCCCTGTGGCCCGGGGCAGCTGAGCCAGTGCCAGCACAGTGCCCCTCCTGATCTCAGCTCTTGGGCACCTGGGCTCTACCACCCCATCTCTGGAGCCTGTGCCCTCCAAAGAAAACCTGCACAGGCTTTAGTATTTGTTTCAGAAATGAATGACCTCTCTACAAGACAGTAGTTTTCCAGGCATATCCCTGCCTCACCTTCCTCTGAACCCATGGACTTTTTGGTGATTTACAAAGGAGTTCCCTAAAGCATGTGTCTTCTCCTCTGAATGTTTCAATGTGACAAAACACATTGTCATTCATCTGACCGCCCCTTAGACAAGCTCTCCTACCAAGTGACTTGATTCTAGCTACTCTCTAGGTATCTTTGCGTTTTAATTCACCTGGCTTTTCCTCCAGCACCTCCATCTCTTTGGTTGCTGTAGCTCGGCACTGACACCTGAGATCTGCTTCTCCCCCCTCCTCTGCAGCCACACCAGGCTGGGCTGAGTTCAGGGGAATTCTCTGCTCCAAGTTTTAGGACCCCTCTGTTTTCCCTGATGGAACGTGATTACTGACCCTGTACAGCTGGATACAGTGGTTTCATAGCTCAGACACACCTACTGAGAGCTACAAGACAGATTTTCCACATCATCCTTTATGTGAAGGGCTCCATACTGAGCCCCACTCTGCACTTCTTGGGAGGGAGCAGGGAAATTCTTAATTTGCATATATTCAGGATATATAATTCTCCAGATTTAGCTGGCCTGAGAACATCTCATATATCTTGCTCGTGCATTCAGTGTCAGTCTTATAATAATTTATTTGCTAATTTTCCATCAAATCTGTGTATTATTGAGGTTATTGCCTGAAGACAATGTCCAATTAGCAAATTTTGTCACTTACCCCATGCTGGCATTTAGGGTGTAAATCAATGATTAAGCAAGGCCTCTGCTCAAGACAGGTTAAGTGGGGTGAAGGCCAGACATGTTCCTAACCAGTGAGTGTTGGTGGCTGTGAAAGCACAGCACAGTTGAGGGCAGGATCCCCATCTGGAGTGGTGTCGGTTCTTTTGGGACAGCACAGCCTCCTGGCAGCTGTCCTGCACCACTGCAGTTGCATTCATCCTGACTTAAGTGTCTCCCAGATCTCTCCATGCCACTGTCACTCCGTGCTGCTCACCCACCCAGCAGCTGTGCAGTGTCTGGTCCCTCTTCAATCCCTCCCTCATCTCCCACACGCTCTTCCAGGCACAGTGAAGGACATAGGGGCACATTTCAGCCTCTGTAAGACACCACTCTTCCCACCCAGGTCAGCTGTTTGTGGGGTGACACCAGGCCCTGACAGTCCCAGGCTGGGGACTGTCGTGTTACCCAAAGGCAGTTTCAGAGCCGGATCCAGCACCCCACGTTCCAGCAAAGTGCTACAAAATGTGCCTGCATGTGAGCTGCAGCACAAAGCTCATTAATTTTAATAGCTATTGTGAACTTAACCCATACACAGACTTTTAAGCAAAGCACCTGAAGAGGCAGGAGCAAGTGTTTTCCCTGCACATTAGGAATGCTCTGAGAGGCAGATTCTAGGCATGGTGCAGGAGTGGTAGCTCTGCAGCTCTCAGTGTGGTAGCTCTGCAGCGAGGGTGAGCCTGCCAGGGCTCCCTGGGGCTCTGCCCTCTGTCAGCAATTGGGTGTATGCTGCAGATGAGAACAAGTAAAGGAGCCAAAACCCAGAGGTTTTGGTTATATGCAGTGCCTTTTCTGAATTAACATATGAATTCTCATAGAGATTAACATAGTTTTTGGATTCATATCATGCACCTGAGATTTAGATAAATCTTTTGAGTTTTTCTTATCTGGTCCTTGACTGAGCACGTATTTCTCTGGTTTCTAAGGGAACTTTGACCAGCAGAACCCATAAGATAAAAACCCAAAGGAGGGCCTTTCCCCCTTCCCATCCTCTGTCTCCCCCCAGTCTGTCTGTGGATGTTGTACTTAGTAAAGCAGAAGTTGGAGCAAGCAAAGGGTCTCCCTTTGCCAGGCTGCTGTATCAGGTGGTGTAAGATGAACCTGTCTGTCCCCATCTGCAGAGCTGGTTCTGTACAGGTGCTACATGGCCAAGGTCACACAAGTCCTTGCAGCACTTTGATAAGCTCTAGGAAAGGTGTGAAGTGTTTGTTCCTACAGGCGTTGTGTCCTACAGCACCGTGTGTTGCTGCTTGGAAACATCCAGCACAGCTCCTGGACACATCCAGCACAGCTCCTGAACAGGGGGAGGACTGGCCAGAGCTGCTACAGCTTGAGCTGCACCATTCCCAGGTGCCAGAGGAGGAGCACGTGGCTTGGTCTCTATGGAAAATAAAAATAATCTGTAATAGGGATGTAATTACAACTGGGCATGATGATGTTAGATACCCTGTCTCTATCTGTCACTAACTGGAAAAAGTCCTGGATGCAGTGTCTGTCAGAGCCCATGGGAGGAGCACACTGTTACAGCAGATTTCTGTGTGTTCCCTGTGTTGTTGCACAGCTGGAGCAGTAGCTTTGGTGGTAAAGGAGAATAATCCCTGTAACCCTAACCCTGCTTCCCCTTGACTTAGGGAGATGGGAAGGAGGGAATTTATATGAAAACTGATTCTTCAGACCTGTATGTGTCCACCTCTCCAGGATCTCCTACTAACTGGCATGTAGGGAGCCACAGCAGAGCTGAGCTGTCTGCTGTGATAAAGGTGTTTGCTCCTTCCTGGACTTGATAACCACTACCTTGCCCAGCCACAGACTGGGACCTGCCCACAGGCTCTGGAGAGGAAAGCAGAGTTTAGCCTTTGGGAGTGCAAATCTTACTGTAATTGGGTGCTGAGATTGGGTCCTGTTGGTGAATGAATTATTTGTGTGTTTACTTGGAAAAGTTGAAATGTTCAAGAAAATACTGCCTGGCTGGTCTCCAATGAACATTTTTTCAGAAACTGTTTTTTCCCTGTGTACATTTCCAGCCTGGGTTGTGTGGAGTTCTAGGCATAAGTGGGTGTTACGGTGACTAGGAAGGGGCAGACCAAACTCCTTATGTGGAGGAGCAGACAACAAATCAATATTCAGATGACTTAGAGAAGTAACATGGTTGTGGTGCTGTGCCTGGCACAGGTTGTTCAAAAATTTGAGAAAATTGCACAGTCCTACCCAGATAGCAGCTTCCTTGCCTTAGCTAGTCAAAAGGAAGGGCAGGCCTGTCCATGCAGCTGGTGCAGCCAGGCTGTGAGCAGGAGGGATGTCATTGTGGCCCCTGAGAGCAGTCCAAAAGATGAACATTGGATGGTGTGTCCAGTACCTCTGGTGCAAACCCCAGCTGACCTTGCCCTCTTTTCTGCTCTTCCCTTTCACGTTCTGCAATGACAATGTGACTGTAGCTGAGTTACACTTACCACATTAGTAATTCCCACCCTTCATACTTAGAACAGGTTGAAAACTAGTCTGGTTTACTAAAAAACACAAAGAGAAGCCAGCAGACAAGGAGACCAAAATTTCAACTTTTTTTTCATTTAGCACTCTGTATTTATATCAGTTTCTGAGGTTAGTTGGTCAAGTTTGGTTTGTCATTTTTTTTGCTTCTACTTTTGGTTACCACTTACCTGACAGGGCACTTTGGTACCAGCAGCATAATTTAAGTATTTTTCAGCAGTCAGTTTCGGGATGGTAAGAGGAAAAGCATTAGCAGTGTGTTGTGAGAAACCATTCCCACAGGATGCTGTAGAAGTAACTGTCTGTTCCTTTTAGTTGCTGCAAATGGAGGCTCTTTTCTGCTCAACAGTGTGGTGTAAAGTACTGTAAAGATGCTGTACTATGAAGTGTAGCATCTTTACACTTAAAACAAAGGGGGATCTCCTTTATTGATTGCTGCTTCATGTGCTGTGCATCCAGCTCCCTCATGGCATGCAGAGGAGTTATGTAAAGATGCAGGTTCAGTAGCTTTGTACTGGAAATGGTGTCCCGAGGTCACAGCTCACCACTGCACCACTGGAGCTGACGAGGCGTTACCCCTTCATAGCTGGTCTTTGAACACACATCACTGGTGTTTGTCTTTTGATTCATAAACTTTGGATTTATAAGACCCTGCAATGGCAAGTAGACCTAGTCTGCTTAGGGGGATATTTCATGAACTACATAGGAAGTTTATAAAACAGGCTCCCTAGATTATGAAGAAAGGGGGTATCTGTTTTGTAAGGAACATGTTATGAAATGAATTTGTCTCTAGGCCTAACTTAATTATTTTAATGATCCCACTGGTGGTTGTCGTAGGTGTCATTCTGTGTGCATATTGTGACCTACATGCTTGCGATCATTTGTGAAATCTAAAGATTTAAAAATACATTGGACCTTATTATTTCCTTGCCTCCTTCCACTGAAATAAATGGAGGTGGTTTGGATATTGGTATGTTGGGCCAGGTCTCTCTTCCAGTGAAGTCAGTGAGAGTTTTACTGTAAGCTTAAATGAAAAGAAAATGAGCCTTATTGTTTTAGAAAATGAGCCTAATACTAGACCTGGCCAAAATAATCCTTAGTGTAACCCTGTTGTCCTCTGTGGAGTTATACCAGGGATTGATCTGGTGTGCTGCGTGGTGAGGAGTTACAAGAACCTGAGCACTGCAGTAAGATGCTTCTGCTGGGTGTCCACAGTGCTCAGTCTCAAAGACATCTGAGGGTGTAAAATCAACAGTCAGATGAAGACAAAGTGTCCTGCCCATGTGGGTGCATGCACAAACCTCTCCTGGCCTTCCCAAAGACATGACTCAGCTGGTTTTGAAGGAGTTGCTTTAAATTTTTATCTGTATAACTGAAATCAGAATTAATCTATTCATGGGTTAATGAAATCTTTAAGAACAAAGTGCATATTTAAATAGAAGAAATATGCAGGCATGCAAACACAGGATTCATATGTGAGAGCAGAAGGGAAGCTGGATCTCTGGAGCACAGAGTAACAAGCTGGTATGGAGGATGCCGGGCAGGAGCTGATGCAGGCTGTGCCCCATGCTGCTGTTACCCTCATGAGCTTTGCTAAGTTTTTGTTATGTGAAATGTAATATATTGATGAGCATAGCTAGGCCTTGCAGTACCTCAGCTTGTTCCCATGTGCTGTTCTGACATTAAATGCATAATCTGATGACAGGAACAGGTATTGTCAGTCACTCTCATCGCCGGTATAACTCCAGTGATACACCAGGTTGGTGGCTTTCCCAACCTGAACTTGTAGATGGGAGAAGCTCCAGAGCTGGAATTAAACTCCAGAGTTACAAACTCACATCTCTCTGCTGTGTCCACCAAGCTGACTAATCCTTCATCTCAGCTGCTGTGATTAGCATGTACTTCAGTCTTTTTGATGCTTAAAAATGAAATGACATCTGTAAAAACTTTACAGGGGTTTGTTTTTACCTGGCTTGCTCTCACTTGAAACTCTGCCAGGCAGGGCAGCTCTTAGCTTCACAAGTGTGCCTGACTGGTTCCTTCCTGATGCAGGCACTGACAGCTGCCTGCCTGTCAGAGCTGGGCACCAGCACACAGAGGAAGAGCAGAGGAATTTGGTGTTCACCTGTACTGTGTTAAATTGACTCTACTGCAGTATGGTATGTGCTCAAAGGCTAAAATTGCTGCTTTTTTATCTGCTGAGGATCACATAAAGCAAAACCTGGGAGGAGTCCTGCACATGGATGTTGGGAAGTTATTATGCAGCATTTGCACCGTTCCTCTTGGCCAGACTCAGAAGGAATCAGTTGGCAAGCACTGGAAACTGAGATTTGCACCATAAAGCTGAAACGCTGAAGGAATCCCAGTCCAAAGGGCAGGCTCCCGTTCCGCCTCCCTCCTAATGGAGTGCAGATGCTACCAGTGCTGCAGGTAATCCACTTAGACCTGGGAGACGCTTTTGCAGCAGCAAATCTCTCTCTTGAGAAAGCAGACAATGAAAACCGGGGACTCCGTAACCTCTTTGGTGTCATACTGCGTTAGGCCAGCGATTTGTACCAGTGCAATTTACACCAAAGGCTGCAGCTTTGGCATTTGGGGAGCGTGGTGTGCAGACTGCTGCCTGAACTCTGCCCTGACGAAACTCACATACAGTTCCATGGGCAAATTTGGCTAGTGGAACTCCATGGGAACTAGTACATGACAGTAGAGAAACTGGGTCCTCTGCTTGTGCCAGGGTTGTGTGGGAGGGAATGAGGGCTGAGTTTGGGCCAGTAGTACGTAACGCTGCTGTTGAATGAGGAAAAACATTCAGTAACTGCTTTGTAATCCTACAGCGGGGGGGAAGTACAGCTTGCAGTTAAGACCAGTTTCAAACATATTTCTTCTTTGTTTCTCATCCAGTTGTATTCTGTTTGCAGGCACGAGGGTTAAAATGGGGGCTTGCTTCTGCTTCCAGTTAAATCAGAGGTTGTTTTGGCCTTGACTTCACTGGAACCAGAATCAAACCCATGACCAGAGTACTGTATTTAAGAACGAATTTCTCACAGTCACATAAGAAAGTCAGGTTCAGCTTTCAGTAGCTCATCAGAACTCAACAGTTAACAGTTTACATATTATTTTAAAGTTTTTGATGAGCTTAATTCTGTAGGGCAAGTGTCCTTTGTGCAGCAGGTGTATTGCTGTCTCCTTCCCAGGTGTGGGTTCCTTCTCTATAGCCCCTAGACAGGGGCTCCTCCTTTTTTTGGGAACTTGGCTGTGGAGGTGGGCTCTTCCAGCAGACGTGGTGGTGGTGCGTTGCTTCCTGTCTGTCCCTGCTCTCCAGCTGCAGAAGTGGAAAACCTGCTGGAAATTCCTCTTTGTTTCTGCTCATCTGCCAGTGGTTCAGGCTCACCAGCAAAAAACTTACACAAGTCTTCCTACCCAGTGTGGCTCTGTAGGCTTTGGGGATTGTTTTACCTTCAAAATAGCTTTTTAACAAGTCATTCTTGATGTGTTCAGTTTCTTTAAATGAACAGCCAGGAAAAATACATTGGGTACAGCTTAATCAAATGTAAGAATAAACAAGAGAACAAACATTATTTGTTCATCATTTGAAGCGTGGTAATAAAATATGGATAGAGAGAGCTGGATGCAACTTCCCAATCACACACATGCTTGTAGAGAAACAGGACCAGTGACAGTCTCCTGTAACTTCCTGCAGTGTCCTCATTCCAGAGCAGGTGCTGATGTGAGCTCTGCTGGAGGTGTGCAGTACTGTAATGCAGCAGTTTTACATTCTGGGACTGGGCAAAATCGGTGTAGTGTTCTCAGTGGAGGACAGAAGGATGGGCTGCAGGAAAAGCAAATGGAGCAAGGATTTAAGACAAGGTGGGTTCTTTCTGAGTTATTGTCAACACCAGGAGAGCTGTACCAGTTCAGTGGATCAGCATACCAAGGAAATGGCCGAGCAGCATGGGCAGCTGCTTGTAAGCAGAAAGCTAATTTACCAGTGCCCAGAGAGACTGGAATCGTTCCTTTTCACAGTACTGGGTAGTGTCCCAGTGCAGCGCTGGGCCAGTGTGGGCACCAAGGGTCACTGGGTGTCCCTGCTCAGCCCAGGCCATGCAGAGCTGCAGAGTCCTGGACAGCCTGTGTCTGGGAACTATTTCCTGTGAATCTGGAAATAAAGGAGAAATCACAGGAAAAAACTGCTCAGCTTTCATATGTCTGGGATTAGAAATTAACAGGCTGTGACTCCAGCAGGTTAGACATTCTAGCTGTTCATGTGAGCAGTGTGTACCAAAGCCAATGTGTTGGTTGTCACCATTTGTGCTATAAAAGGTTGTGAAGCCCTTGAGTCAATGATATCCCTCTTTCGCCTACTGAAACATCCTGGTTTCACAGCACCCACACATGCAAAAGATGTGGAAGGCCAGACTCACAACCTGAAAGGGAAATTAGTTCCATTTGAAATTTTCCCTGCCTTCACTGAGTCTCAGTGGGAGTTTCACTCTTGACTTCAACAAGCAAGGATTTAGCCCATTTATATTATAATATAACTAGTGCCTGCATGTTTTCAACTTCCCAGCATGCCCAGTTGTACTGGGGTGTTGGTAATGCAAGTAATGTCCACATTTGGTCAGATTGAAAATTGTAGTGAAATACTCAGTTATCCTCCACTGGAAGTTACAGAAAGAAGGTGAGCAGCAAGAGAGCTGGCGTTTGGTGCAGCCCTGCTCTCACCAGGGCCCTCCTAGCTCCCTGATCAGGGGAAAGGGGTGGTTAAAGGAATAGCAAGAAAAGACTTGTACAGGCAGGAATGTTTTATTTGAATTGTGTATCTTCTCATGTATTAATTTTCTTGAGTGTCTGCAGCTCGTACAGAGTTTGAGCTGCAGTGAAGTTCTTGCGGGATTGGGACCTGTGGAAAAGCAGGGAACACTTTGGGAAACTAAGATGCTAGTTTTGAATTTTGGTTTAAATTAAAGAATTTTCTTCTGAGTTGATTTTCATGACCAGTATTTAGTGTAAATTATGTGTTGAGAAAACATGAGGCCCAGAACCCTCACAGGCCTCAAATCAGAGCAGCAGGAACAATGGCATAATAGAAACAGGATACAATATAAATTTATATTAATGTTTTTAATCTTCACCAACTATTTAGGCAAAAGATCAGTTAGAATGAAGTAAAAGGCACAAGGAGAGAAAAAATAACCTGAATGTTATATTGGAAAAAACCAATAGTATCAGAAATCCAGCTTACATGCTTCTTTAACTTCAAGTGTAAGTCCACAGTTTAAAGCAAAGAGAGGAATTCCCAGACAGATGGGTGTTACCTACAGTGTAGTAACAGTAGGTAACTTCTGTGTAGTTACTGGATCTCGGCATATTTCACAGAAAGAATAATATTTAGCTCCTACCCTAAACATATTCTGTGTTTTGAAGGCTCATAGTGTATTGTAATATTATTTGGTTACTTCTATTAAAAATATGCAAGTTGGCCAGACTGCTGTTCTCACTCTCCCCAAATAGTGCTTGTTAGGAGCAGGGGTGGCAGAACTGGCCTGTCTTGCACTACAGTAGCAGCAACCTCTCTGCTTGGATTGGGATGCTGTGGGTCCTCACACCTGACATGGTCAGAGCCCTGTTCTGGTCATGGTTACTCCAGAGCAGCTCAGCCAGACCAAGCAATGGGAATCGTATGGTTTAGCATCACAAATCATGGGAGGCTCTTTGTCAATGGCCCTGGTGCAAAAGATGTACAGGCCATGTCAGTGGCAGCTTCTAGAAGTGAGAACTTTCTAATGAAGAAATGCAAACTGTAGCTGTATTTGAAAGTTACGTTTTTTCCCTTGTTAAGCACAGCAAATGCTTTTCATGACTGATGAGTTAAATAGGTGTGGTGGGATGCTGATGTGTGTGTAGCAAAAGGGTTCTGTCCTCTGTGTGTGTCTCTGCTTCCCTTACCTATGGATGTAGTGATGTGCCAAATTAAATGAAAGGATTCGTGATACAGCAATTAACATACTCGAACTGTTTGTTTAGTGAAGTATTTTAATAGCTGTTAACACACTAAAATAGGCAAACTCTTGAAAAAGGCAAATTGGAATCATTAGCCTGATGAGGGGTGTACTTCCACCATTACTCGTGGCTCAGCAGCACTTTGCTCCTGTTGGTCACGCACGAGGCACGTGGCAGCAGCCAGGAGAAACTGGCTGCTGAGAAACTGGGGATAAGTGACCAGTGCTCATGGGCCTAATCCCAGTGAGGTGAAGGGTTTAGGGTTAATGAAAAGCTTGGAAAGGAAAGCTTATGGGTATCTCAATTCCCTTAGTATTTGGTCTGCTCATGGTAATTGTTTGACCACTCCTCCTCCTCCCTGTTGGGATGTGTGGCTGAAGGGATGCAGGGTCAGAGTGGCTCTTGACTATGAAGAGAATTTTTCATTCAGGAGAAGACACAGGCTTCTCTGCCTGGGTTTAGTGTTTCCACTTCCTTGTTTTACCTGCTAATTTATGTCGAGTTGATACTGTTTCTACAAATTAAGAGATCTGTGTAGCGCATCAAAGTATGAATACACACACATTTCCAGGAAATTATGTATCAAAGTCATCTGCTAAAGTGTCTTAAATGTGGAGATAGGCTATTAACACAAGCATCTCTCACCCTTACCATGAATACTTGGTGGTATTTCAAAAATAATAGGTAATTTCCACTTCAGTGGATTTTATTACCTGTTGCTCCAGTGGACTTTAATTGATAGTAACACTGAACAGAAAACACAATTGTCCATGGCTTTCTTTTAACTACAAAATCCATTATATACCTAATTTTGCTTTTTTAGTGGTGGCATAGAAAGAAGAAAGAAAATCCTTCCAGAGCTTCCTAAAAATAATTCTGCATGGTAGATTATAATGTTCTTTATGGATTATTGACTTTTAAAAATACATGTTGATACTATATAGACTAGCTCTGATCTGTTACAAAAATAGATATTGTAGTCTGAACAGCAAAATATGAAGTATTAAATCTAGATAATAGGTCCTGCAGTTCCTTCAGGTGCTTAATGGTTGATGAGTGTAATATCCTTCAGAAGCACGGCAAAGTGAGCATATGGCTCAAAAAACTCCTATGGCATTCCAGGATCAGCACTGGGAGGCAGGAACAGGAAGTTATAGGAACTGGAGATGGATAAACATGTTATCTTGTGAGTTACTCCTTGTAGTGAGTTGACCCTGGCTGGTCTCCAGGTACCACCAGAGCTGCTCTCTCACCCCCTCCACGGCTGGACAGGGGAGAGAAAATACGATGAAGGTTCATGAGTTAAAGAGCAGGAGAGATCACTCAGGATCATCACAGGTAAAATAGGCTGGAATTAGAGATATTAATTGGGTTTATTTGTAACAAAATCAGGATAATGAGAAGTAAAATAAACCCTTAAAAACACCTTCACCCTACACCCCCTCCTTCCCAGCTCTATCTCCTCCCCTGATGGCCCAGGGAGACAGGGAATGAGAGTTTTGGTCAGTTCATTCCCCATGGCTTCTCCTGCTGCTCAGGGAGAGGAGTTGTTCCCCTGCAGTGCTGTGGGGTCCCCCCTGTGGGAGAGTTCTCCAGGAACTTCTCTGATGTATCTCCATCTCATGAGCACCAGCTCTCTGTGAACTGCTGCAGTATGAATTTTCCCCACGGGCCCACAGTCCTCCCCAGACTGCTGCGGCGTGGGTCACTCTGCCATGGGGTGCAGTCCTCCAAGGCCAGGCTGCTCCAGCCTGCACCAGGGCTCCCACTGGAGCACAGCCTCCTCCAGGCATCTGTCTGCTCTGGCGTGGGCACCTCCCCCATGGGCTGCGGGTGAATCTCTGCATCCCCCGTGGATCCCCAGGGCTGCAGGTGGATCTCTGCATTCCCTGTGGATCCCCAGGGGCTGTGGGTGGATCTCTGCATCCCCCGTGGATCCCCGTGGGCCGCGGGTGGATCTCTGCATCCCCCGTGGATCCCCAGGGGCTGTGGGTGGATCTCTGCATCCCCCGTGGATCCCCAGGGGCTGTGGGTGGATCTCTGCATCCCCCGTGGATCCCCAGGGGCTGTGGGTGGATCTCTGCATTCCCCGTGGATCCCCAGGGGCTGTGGGTGGATCTCTGCATTCCCCATGGATCCCCAGGGGCTGCAGGGTCAACAGCTGCTTCACCTTGGGCTGCTTCACCATGGCCTGCAGAGGAATCCCAGCTCTGGTGCCTGGAGCACCTCGTCCCCCTCCTTCTGCACTGCCCTTGGTGTCTGCAGAGTTGTTCTTCTCACATGTTCTTACCCTGCTCTTCTCTGTCCACAATTACAACTGTGCAGTAACTTTTTTTCTTTCTTCTTCTTAAATCTGTTATTGCAGAGGCATTACCACCATTTCTAATTGGCCCAGCCTTGGCCAGTGGTGCATCTGTCTTTGGAGCTGCCAGGGGTTGGCTCTGCCAGACACAGAGGAAGCTTCTGGCAGCTTCTCGCAGAAGCCACCTCTGTAGCCCCTCTGCTACTTAAGCTTGGCCATGCCAACCCCAAACACTCCTCCACCCTTCTGCTGAGATTGGACCGTACTGCTTGATGCTCTTGTTAAAAATGGAGGCTTTAGTATCTCTGTTTGTTTCTCACAGGCCCGTTTTGTTTTGAACATCTGTGGTAGCTCACTTGTGCCATCAGGGACGGATCTGGGGCTGAGTGATGCCAGGCAGTGCCTGTAGACACTGGCACCTGAGGCTGCCTTGCTGAAGGGTAGCTGTTTGCCCCAGCCATGTGGGAGTATTAGGAGAAGGAGACAGTGGTCAGGATGTCTGGAGCACATGGAGTGGTGGGTGACCTGTGTGACACCACAGGCTTGATGCCTGCACTGCACTTGGGACTGGAAGCTGGTACCTGATCCAGTACCTACTTTTGCCAGAAACTCCTTTTGGGGGCACCTCTCCGTGCCTTCAGGCACACGTGGCTCTTGGATGTCATGGTTTGCAGAGCAGCAGTTTATACCCAAAGTTCAAGACTCAGACTCTCACACACAGCTTTTCCTCATCACTGTCCAAACAAAAGATGCTTAAAATTCTCCCCAGCTGAAACACCCTCCAAGCCAAGCAGATGCCTGCAGCAGTCTTAGGTGGTGAAGATGTTGTCTTTGATTAAAGTGGAAGAGCTGCAGGGGCAAAGCCTCACAGGGTTTCTGCAGTGTAGGACAGCCAGGTTGGGTGGGCACCGACCGTGCTGCAGCTCCTGCCTCTCTTCAGTGCTTTCTTCTCTCAGCTGGAGAAGGGCTTAAAATCACTGCTCAGAGAACAGGGAGGGAAGGTGTGGTACAACCATTCAACTGTCACACTAATTGTAGCTGAAGTTTTAAACTGAGGCAGATCAGAAAACCTACTGCAGGCAGATGCAACTTTTAGCCACGTTCCTCGCAGTCCAGGGCGTGAGAGAGCTTGTGTGCTGGCAGAGGCAATGCCTTCACACCTCTCTCTTGTAACTAATGCCAGGCCAGAAGGTGGATGATACCCATCCACCGTGTTATCCCTGTCCTCCTCTGGCCAGCCTGGCCTGCTTTTCAGACAGGCTGAAAGGTGTTTTAAGGTACCTCCCTGGGGAAAGTTGCAGGTGCTTTCCCCATTATGGTTTGCTTTGCTGGGAACTTACGCACAAATCCAAACAGTTTTATAGAAATAATGGAAATAGGAAAAATGCTACTGGGAAGGTCTGACAGCACTGCCCACTCAACCTGTGCTGCTTCAGCTGGGCTGTGGCAGTGCCAGCAGAGAACTGGCTCCTAGCACGGGCGCTTCAGAGGCTTTCCACAGTCCTTTCCCAGCAGTTACTGCCTTGGGACAGGACAAGTAGCAGACTCCTGACAGACACAGCTATGCAGGCAGCAGTGCCAGACACGGTGTAAGGCCTGTCAAGCACCTCTGCTCCAATTCATGGCATTTTTTCTCTTCCAAGCAGATAACAGTATCTATCCTACCCACTCTGGGCAAATATTTAGGAGATAAGCAGCACTGTTTGTGCTCAGCAGCAATGACTGGACTCTGCTCATCCGCTGGGGATGCTTTGCTAGCGTGTCCCGCAGGGTAGTTTTAGGTCATGCTCAGTGTCCTGCCTCTAAACAATCCTTTCTTCCTCCCTGTGGCTTTTCCCACAGCCACCTTCTCCTTCTCCAGCTCCACAGCCAAGCCCAAATGCCAAGTACAGCTGACAGCCCCCATAAAGCACAGGGAGAGCTGCAGAGCTCGTGTTGGCTCCACTATGCATTTGCACTGAGGACAGGAGGGCACACAGAGGGGGCAGGTTCAGCAGGGAGGACACTGGGTGCAGCACAGACCTGCCACATGTATGCAGGACCCACAGACAGGCATTTCTCCCTTCCTCCCCTGTCCTCCCATAATACTAGAAAAGAGACATGTTTTAATGACAGTTCACTGAAATGTGCATTCCCTGCTGATTTGACATTGGGCAGAAAAAGTGTCTACAAAATCAATTTTTAATAAATGTAAACAACTAAATTATGAATGACAAAAATATCACTGAATAGTTAAATATTAATCATGTAATTACTTAAATTAATACTTTTAGTGCAATATTGAGATGGAGAGTTCTGCTTATGCTGTGTCACTGTGCTGGCCAGACTGGTGCACAGGGGACGACGACCACAGTGGCCCCCATAGCAGAGTGACCTGAGGGCCAGTTGCTGGTTGTCCCACAGGTTGCACAATACTGGCTGCTCTTCTTAAGACCTCTGGAATCAGATTTATTAGCAAAGAACTTCTATCTCCTGTTCAAAGTAAAGCTGCCAAGAAAATGGCTAAACTGGCGCAAAAAAGAAAGCAAACTGCCCCACCCCAAAAACTTTTCTGTCCCAAAGTGCCACGAAACTTCCCAACAGCTGTGTGTGATGTGCAGACCCACAGCTGTGCTCAGTGATGATCTTTGGGAAGACCAGAGGTGCTGTGGAGGGAGCTGGGGGTGCCAAAAGCCCTGGCTGCTTCTGAAATGGAGTTGGGAGAGTTGATGAAGGAGACGGTGTGTCGTGAGCTCTGCTGTGGGGGCTGGACTTACTGCCCTGCAGGCCCCCTCTGTGCTCCTGCCTCAACAGGTGCTGCAGGGAGCCTGCAGGCTGGAAAATTGGTCCCCAGGATTCAGAGGGGTGGGCAGCCTTCTGTAGCAGCCTTCTGTAGGTACTTGCGGGCAGCACAAGTAGTTTCTTTCCTTGCCCAAGAAACTAAGAAAAGAATTTACTGGCACTCTTGTCCTTGTGGGTTGGCTGACTGTGTTGTTTGTTTTTAATCTAATAAAAGAAGATCTTAATATCATAGTAAAATTGGTACAAAGCTAGAAACTCGCCCCTTGGCATTTTGGCAAAACATTATTGAAAATGTAAAAGCCTTTAGCAGAAATAACAGAAGCACAAAGAAACAGTAGGAATGGGATCAACAGGTGGTGTTCTGGCTCTTGGGAGAGACAGAGAAGTGCATCCAGCCAGGGCTCGAGGTGCCAGGCTGGAGGCTGGACACCAGCCCGGCGGTGGCTCTGCAGCAGCGGTGGCCAAGGGCAGGGACCCTTCGAGGGCAGCCCTGCAGAGCAGTGACCAGACAGCTGGGAAGAGCACCTTGTTGGGAGGGCAGGAGCACCTGAGGAGGGAGAACAGGCGGCTGGGAGGATCTGTGCACTGGGCAGATGGTGTGAGCATAGCGGGACCTGGCCAGGGCAACGGAGGCAATGGAAAGACATGCTTGGCATCCTTAGGCTTGCAACTGCTGCAGTTGATCCTGGCTCTGTCTGCTCCCTGTATGGAAATTAAATATTGGACACAGATTATACGAGTGTTTCTAAATTAGAAAGTGAAGCATCTCTTTCAAAAAGGTGGGAATGCTGAAGAAGTGTTCATTGTTCAGACTTGCCCTTTGCTGTAACATCCCAGTGCAGTTCTTCTTGCCTTGTCTCCTTTTCCCTGTGCCTCCTGCCTCCTCACAAGCATCACTGGAAGTACCATTCCTGTGTGCCATAAGCGGCTCCTGAAAATGGCATTAACTAATTTGTCCACCAGTACAGGTTGCCATGACCACTCATAAAAACAACGGGGGTTACTACTGCCCAGTCTGAGCTGCAGCAGCTCCCCATGACTTTTAACTCATGGCACATGGTGGGTCACTGGAGGGAGCAGCTTCCTGAGGCTGCCAGCCAGGCTGGTACCTTATTTCTGATTGATCATCAGTAAGTCTGTACAGTGCAAAGCCCTTCCTGTCCCCCTGCACTTGCTGACTTGCCAGCTCCCTGACAGCCTGAGTGCATTTTGCTTCTCTGCTTCTGTGTGAGTCATTTTGTTCTGGCCGCCAAAGACCCATCCACAGAGAGCTTCATGTCCCGGTGCAGAGCATGGAGCTGCTCTTTTCCATAGCTTTACACATGGTGAGGAATCATATCAGGTGAACTGTCCATTTGAAGCTGCTGTTTGAGTTCATTTTGTGCTGTCCCAGCATTGCATTTTCCGATGAACTTTTCCAGGTATGGTTTAAACTGGCGAGACGGGAGAAGCAGGAGCACTTTCCACATGCGGCATTACAACATGCTGCAAAGAAGTTGCTTCTTGGAACATAGCAGCCCCCTAAAATGTCAAATAAATCCTTAAACTATTCATCACTCTGTTTTTGGGGTGGCAGTTAAGTCTTTCAACACTCTGTGAGTTTCTTTCCCCAGCAGTAATTTTGCTGGTGAAGAAATACAGCTCAGGGCACTCCACAAAGTGGAGCCTCAAAATTCATGTTTTGTTTTCATTACCAAAAAAATGCTTTACTACATTAAAGAGTGGCCCATTAAAATTTTGTACCCTGTCTTCTCTGCACCCTGTCGTTGTTGGCAAACCTTCCCCTGTGCCCGTGCAGAGCCGAGCAGCTTTGCTTCTGCAGACTCCACAGAGAAAGGGCAGCAAAGGGGAGGAGGGTTCAGCCACAGCTCAGCTTGTTTAGATGTAAGATCTCAAAACTTCCAATAGCCATGCAAATTTACTCAGTAAATGTATGTACTGAACCTTAAGCTATCAGTGCTTGCTCTGCTTCCAGTGTATCCCAGCACAGCACACTGGCAAAGGAAATAAATTAACTGTCTGGTTCCTGGAATAAAATGTAACACTGTACACAGCAGTATATTTAACTGTCTTGGGCAAATGGCCCTAAAATAACAACGAAAAAGAAAACAATGAATTACAGTAGTCTTACTGAGCCTTGTGATTATATAAATTAAATGTTGCCAGGTGAACTGGATGGTATTCTCTGATACTGTAGGAATGCCAGAGGTTGGAGAAAACAGTAAATGTTATAATTAGGGTTTAGGAGAGCAGTTGGTTATTCTCACAAGTAACTCAGACTAGCTGTATGCTGGCATGGGCATGAGAGCAGGCAGTAAAACCTGGAGTTTCCTTAATTAAGAGGGCAGAAAGGTTTTTAGCAAAATTCAGTGAAGACTTACTAAGTCCAGTTTTATTTAGTATTTCCACAGTTTATTTACATAGAAATGGCGCATTAATACATTTGTAACTATATTAGCAAGTTAGAAGATCAGAGCAAGGGACAGCTGTGGGGAGCCCATGAACCCAGGGCCAGCTGCGTGGGGCACAGCCAGAAGCACCAGCAGGGCAGTGGGGCAGCAAACCTGCCCCTTGCCAGCGCTCACATGGGCACTGGGGTCACTCACAGATGCTCCCCACGCTGCTGGGCCTGAAAGCTCGGGGTGTGGTGGTGGTGCTGGGAGGAGGGAGGCAGCAAGACTGTGGCTGCTGCATTCGTCAGCAGTGCTGGACATCGCCTCTGGGGATGTTTGTTTTCCAGGGAAGGGGAAAGCCCTGCCCTGGTCTCAGCGAGGCACACGGGGGATTTCGTGGGCGATTTGAAGGGGTGGCTCGATAGTGAAATCCAGCCAGCTGTGGGATAGTCTCTCTGGGAAATGGAGGAGTCCTCACTGGCAGGATTATTTAAGACTCGACTTTGAAAGACGAGACACTCTGCAGTTGGGAACAATGCTGCACTGTCAGAGAGATGGACTCAATTACTTAATAGGTCGTTGCTGTCTGTCTCCTGCGTTTTCCCTTTCAAGAACATATATTCAGCTGGGTTATTTCTCATGGGAAGACAAAGCGTTGTGAGAGAAGCCAGGCATTTGGAAGGGAGAGGCTGGAGGAGCAGCAGCCAGGCAGATGCCTGGTTTGCTCTCTGAGGAGCAGGCTCCTCGGGACTGGAGAAGCTTGGAGTGATGTAGCTGATGTGGTACTTTGGTCCTGTAATCAGCTGATCCCTCGGTCTCATAGGTCTTGCTCCTGTTTTCTCTTTCTCGCAAAAGATTTGCCTTGGTGCTCTCCTCCTGCCAGACTCATCCCTAGGACTGCTGGTGGTGGCACTGTGGTCCCACAGGCTGTGCTGTAGATGCTGCATGGGCCACTGGTTTCTGTTTTTCCAAAACATTCTGCATTGGGTGGACACTGGCAGGTCCGTACAGCCCATCTCAGTGCATGGGCAGCCTCTCCTTCAGCACAGAAAGGCTTGGATGGTGTTTGATCAAATGACAGCCAAGCTGGAGGTAAGCTCGTGGCCAGGAACCCATCTCTGAAGTAACCACTTGGTTCTCTGTTAGCAGGACGTGGTGGATAGGGATGTATAACAAAGCCAGGGACTCGTGTTCTCACCAAAATCACTCTGCCAGCCATGGGCTGAGCGTTCCAGGGTGCTTTTGTTGTTGGAGCCATGGGCCTGCCTGGCAGCCCTGGCTGAAGGCAGCACGAGCCTGGTGCCAGGGCAGCCGTGGGGCCCTCGCTGCTGGTGTGTCTCACTGCACACACACCCAGGTGCCTACCCTCGTGCATGTGTTTGTCACCAAATTAAGATCCTGCATTACCTTATGCACATTGAATTGTTGCGCCTAAATTGGTTGCCCTTAAGCCCCAAGGCAGTAATGAGATTTTGTCTCTTTTGCCCATTTCTTTTTCTCTTCTTTTTTTCAGAATAAGTCGTCTGTTTAATGGCACAGAGCCTATTGTCTTGGACAGTTTAAAGCAACATTATTTCATTGATCGAGATGGGGAAATTTTCAGATATATATTAAGCTTCCTAAGGACGTCTAAGCTACTGCTCCCAGATGACTTTAAGGTAAGGAAAGCTATAGTCTGCAGTCTGTTTTTTCCTCCCATTCTGTCTTTTTTTTTGGTGCGGGTTGGTTTGTGTGCTTGACCTAAACACACTTAACTAAATGTTGCTGTTTATTTGTTGGGATTTTTAGTACTTGTGTATTACACCAGGGATGCTGTTATTTAATAAATGGACCAATGGTTGTCATGGATACCAAGAAAAGTTAAATGATGACGCTTATGGCTATCAGTTTTTCTAAACTAATTGTATTTTCTCGCATTTTTAGCTTATTTATCAGGGTATAACAACAATTAAGAAGCAACATCAGCAACTTGAACTTAGCAGGGTTTAATGCTCAGAATCTGAAAGAAATGTTTTAAATTTGATACTTACAGGACTTGAACTGTGTAAATATTTTTCTTGTTGGTATAAAAAAGAAACACCCTTAAACAAGCCCGTTGGTTTGTGTCAGACATAACCAATGCAGATACTTTGATTTCAGGAAGTAATCTGCTCACAGTTAATGTCAAAATATTCTTGGGAGATGGAACTGACTGAGGGCTTTTTAAGGAGCAGGACATGTTTTGTATGAAATCGTGGTGCTGGTTGTTTCTTTGCAGGCCCTGATTGTTTAAAGGCTCTCCTCTTAGCCTTGTTTGTTCGGCTTTGCACTTACGAAACTTCCAACATTGTCACCCTTATGTATGAAAATTAGAAGACAAAAGTGTCCAAACTGTAGATGACAAGATTCAACAAAAGCACTTATTCCAGGATGAAATGATGAATAAATTGGGATGGCAGATGGGGATCTGCTCAGTTAGAGGACACAGAGCATTGCTAGGAAGGAAAGCTCCTTGCTTTCTCTGAAATGCCATTTCACTTGGTTGTACTGGCTGGGCCACAAGATCACTTGGTCAGTTGTGACTGAGCGAGTCCAGAGTGGTGGTGGTGGTGGCGGCTCTTGCTTTGGAGTACAACTGGTCCTCGTGCTGCAAACCCAGCCATTCTCACCTGAGTTAGGAGTCTGACCCCACTGTGGGAGGGTCTGCAGCTCACATCTTGTCCCAAGGCAGGGGGAGGTTTTGGCAGTTCTGGGTGGTTTGGAGCTCCAGCCCAGAAGGGCTGTCCTGAGCACTGGTGTTTCTGGCGAGTGGCAGATGGGCTGGGGAAGCTGCCCCATGGCTTGGGGTGCTCTGGGATGGGGTGGGGGGAGCCAGAGCACTGAGGGCTGGGTGGGAGAAAACTCTACAGAGAAATGGGAGAAAACCTTTGTGTAGTAGTGA
This sequence comes from Corvus kubaryi, assembly GCF_017639235.1. Lineage (NCBI taxonomy): Eukaryota > Metazoa > Chordata > Aves > Passeriformes > Corvidae > Corvus > Corvus kubaryi. The sequence continues at coordinate 18,748,650 of NW_024581093.1, read as the reverse complement.
AGCTAAAGACCAGACCAGTCCCAGGGGTCATAAGATGGATCCAGTAAAGGTGGTGGATGGAGAAGTGGGAGAGGTGCCAGAGAGATGCTTTAGCAGCAGTGTTTTGGACAATCCAGTGGGACAAGGTGTGAGAGGAGAGGGTAGGAGAGAAGAGAGAGGTAGTTTGAGCTGATCATGGCCTCGACCAGCATCCAGATTTCAGAGGTGCTCAGTAGCAGAACAGGCAGGATTTGGCTGGAGCCTGGAGGGGAGAGTGCCCGTGGATGCCAAGGACTTGTCTGTGCAGCGAGCCCTGGCAGGGCTGGAGAGACTCAGGGAGCCGGCGCTGTGCCCGGGCTCAGGCCGCTGTTCCAGACCATCCCTTTGCATAGGGTTAACTGGGTTTTATTTAGTTCCTCTCTGGGAGAGCTTTAGAGCAAACCCCAGGCTAATGAGGGCTCGAGAACAAAGCAGAGCATTGCTAGGTAGGGAGTAACTAAATAAAAATGCATAGAAGAATGCGCTGTAAAGCTATATTAAAACTGCATTGTAAACGGATTTGACTTCACAGAAATCGTGTAATTTTGCCAGCATGATTAAAGTGACAGAAGACAATAATCAAAGGCAGCAAATGGAATCACTCGGTGTTTCTAAATGCAAAACTCTATTTAAGGTATAAAACCTGACAGCTTTTCCAGTGAGACTTGCATTAAATGTTCTTTATGTCAAACAAAGCATTATCAAGTGTTTTGAATATTTATTAGTTTTTACCCCTTAATTTAATCAAGCAGTTTATTAGCCTCAAGGTTTAGCCAAGTTGCTTTTCAACTTGAATTGCTGCTCAGATGGTTATTTTGGAAAGTTTGGAATGTAAGTACCACACCAGCATTATTGTGTTTGCTATTTCAGTGTTGTTTTCAGACTTAGTTAACACTGAAATGCAGAGAAAGTGGGGTGTGTGTTCCGAGGCTAGTGATTCTTTATTATCAAGTCTGAGTGGTGTGTTTACAGTGAATATTAATTACACTTCCAACCACGACTAAGCCAGAACTTGAAAGTGTCTCCCAGGTCTTCCTGCTGAAAGTAGCACTCTTATGGTTCTGTAGGTTTTCTGGGCTTGGGAGATTTTAAGCCACATGAAGTGTGCTGAGGAGTGACTGTAAGTGTTTGGGCTCTGCTCTGCAGCCAGCCTGTGCCACGCTGGTGATGGTGCACAGCCTGTAGCTGCTTCCAGCTCCCTCTGCCTGCTCTGCTTCAGTGTCCTGTCTGTGGGACATGACACCGTGAGCATCCTTCGGCCCTGAGCAGGGCATGGGGCCAGCACCCCCAGCTCTGCCACACTGCTGGGTCAGGGGTGGCTGCCACAGGAGCTGCTCCTCCTCAGGTGCCCAAATACTCCTGCCTTGGTCTCCTCCACCATCAGAGGGGCTTCCCCATGACATCATGAGCAGCATGTGTCCCCTTCACTGTCAATACCAGGACCTGTTGTACCTCCTTGTTTGAGACTCACTCCCTGCTCAGAGAGCATCAATCAAAAATAGACGTAGGCAATGTGTGTCTGTCTCAAAGAGGGGAGGAGCACAAAGGCTCAGGATGTCTGAGTTTTATGTGGATTACAGAGATCACTTGTAACACCAGAGTGACAAGGCCACCACTCTTAATTTATTAATACAGTTAAAAAATTAGTGTGCTTGTATCTAAAGTCTTCTCAAATTGACCTCTGGAAATGGTGCAGTTGTCATCATAGAAGTGAGCAACTTTCTTTCATAGCCAGGAGTCAGATCTTCACAGCACTAAAAATATAAGAGAAACATGGAGTCAGGATGACAGTTTGTTGTTTCATGTAATAAAGAATAACAAGTGAAAAATGGACAGAAAGAGCCATTTCAGCCTGTTCAGGAGTCAACATTAGGTACAAAAATAAACGATGTCTTTGGTACTGAGAGAACAGCATCAGGTCCGTGGGACACATGGTCTCAGTCTCTGCTGGCTGTCTCTGCCTGGAGTAGCAGATCTGTGCCGACCCACTGGCACTGACATCGAAACAGCAGCACAGCTGGCCTTGGGGTCACACCTCCCATCTCCTCCCCAGGAAGATGTCACCCTTGTCAGAGGTGACTGCAGAATTCAGCCATGAAATCCACCACAAAAAAAGCTTTTCTACCAAGCAAAAAGCAGAAAATTATTTTGTGGAAGGCAAAAGGCTGCATCTTTGAAAGATCTGTTTGTTTCCCATGAGATCTAAATGTAGGCCAGAAGCTGTGGCTGGAGAAAGGCTGTGTGCATCCTGCCTGCCTATCTGCTCTCTTTTTCAAGTGACCTGGCAGAACTTCCCCACTAGTTCCTACAACAGCCTCAAGAAGTTGAAGACTTGTGGTACTATAAAGGCTTTTTGTGGTACTTCACAGAAAAATTAAAAGCTGTACTGTTTATCTCCCCTTTCAGGCTATCAAAGAGCACCCTGCTTGTGACTGTCACTAGTGGTGGGAATCACCTTTGGAGTAAAATGTGTTTCCTAGGCTAAACAGCAGCAGCTCCACTATCTATCTTAGTGCTTGGCTCTGGTACTGCTGTTGGGAGCTGGGAACATAGGGAAATAATCCTTAGAAGAAATGGGAGATGCCTTAGTCCTGCAGGACAAGGAACTCTTGGATTTTGTACAAAATCTGCTGTGGAACGCTGCCTGCTGCTCAGCAGCCCTGCACTGACACCAGGCTGGAGCCTCTGTGAAGAGGGGGCAGTGTCCGTGTGCAGGGATCAGTGCTCGTGTGGGATCAGTGCTGTGCTCTGGGGCTGAGCTGCAGTGCACCTCTGTGGAAATGTTGTCATGCAGTTCCTATGGCATCTCCCTGGTGAGGTCTCTTGTGGGTTTAATTCTTTACTTTTTATTTACTTTACTTTTACTTTTAATTTCAATTTCATATTAAACTTCAGAAAATCTTCAGGGTGAGATTTGATCTCTACAGTGCAAGGGTGGAAATACCTATGTCAGTATTACCTGAAGCATTCAGTGCAGATAGTCCAGAGCTGGGCTCTCCCAGTCTGGTCACAGACAGACAGTATTCTGAACAGCATATAAAACCTGAAGGAAAAGATTGTGGGCTTGTTGTGTAGAGCCCATGACAGCACAGGATTTGGAGAACCGAACCCCCATGCTGTGAGCCACTCATTCTGTGCTCCTGGCTTTGTGAAATCCTCTTCCCTCCCTAAACATACTGTCAGATTCCCTCACGAAAGGCCAGAGATGTCCCATGAGAGGAGCAGAGTGGGGCGGGGCAGCCTTTGCTGCTGGTGGCTGTCGGCAGCAGTGGAGTGGGGTCACACAAGGTGTCTCTTCCCAGCACTGGCACTGGTGGACACAAATTAATTTCTCTTGCCTAGAGAAGACACTTTTTTATTCCCTCTACTTGTTACTGTGCTACAGCACAACAAATTCCCTTTATTGGCACTGCCTGACAGTAGGTGCCCTGATTCCCTGACATCACCTCTTGGCACCAGCTCACCTCAGTTCCCCGGGTCTGTTACAGGGCCCTTCTTCAAGTGCAGAGCCCTTTCCATATTTGTGCTCAACCCAAGTGTGGAATCGACACAGGCATGAGAGTCTTACTTTAGAAACAAACCCAAACACCTTGGCTCAACCCAGGCCGTTGTACCAGGTGCTCACCTTGTCCCACAGAGCATGTGATGCTCCAGCACAGCCCTGATTTCCACACAGCCATCTGAAGTGTGGCTGTATCATTCTGGGAACAGTAGTGGAAGAGCTGTTACATTTGAAAGCAGGTTTTATTCTCACAAAATGGTATCAGAATGTAAAATTTTTCCTGTTCATTTTAGGGCAAATGACAGCTAGCAAGAGTCACTAAAAAGCTGCAGTTGATGGGGTGGGCTGAGTTGGCTGTTGGAGAAGTAGGGGTGGTGTGATCTGGGTTTTGCTTGGTTTATGGCATTGCAGTTTTGGCCCGAGGGTGCAGGACCATTGAACTCCTGTGATTCAGGGTACTGTCAGGCTAGTCCAAAGCCCAGTGAAGGCAGTCAGAGACTCTGTAATGTAATGGGCTTTGCATCCAGCCTCAGGAGCACCGTACCACTCTCTGCTTTCAAAAATGAATGACTGTTTTTTCTACTGCTGTACCATCTCTTCCAGGTTTTACTGTTGAGTTTTCTTAGCACATATTCACTTGATTGATTTTACAAATAATACCTTATTTTATTTTGTCCATAAACCCAGATATTCTAAAACTGGTTTTTCAGGACCTACTGAAAACAGCAGATGACTTTCCATTGCCCTCAGAAAGCACTGGGTACTCCTGTTCACTCTACACCATTACATTTTTCCTTAGCATTGCATGTTTCCTTGCTTGAACAAGCAATCCATGGCACCAGCAGATGCCCAGGTGAACATTTGGCAGGCCACTGCACACACCTCTGTAGTGAACACAGTTAGGTGGTGGACTGTGCTGATTCAGTGTCCTGCACAGAGATTTCAGAATTTTTTTTTTAAACTTAGGCCACTAATCCCTATAGGTTTAAACTGATCCCCTGTTCAGTACCCAGGGAGCTTCACTGGTGCTCAGAGAAAAGCAGTAATGGTTCAGCACAGTGCTGGTTTTGGGGAAGGGTGAGAATACCTTCCAGCAGAGGAAGGTATTCTCTGCCTTTGGGGCTGATGCTGTCCTACCTGAGACCAGGTAGTGCAGCCAGCCTCCACACCTCTTTGCCTGGCCTGTTCCCAACACTCGTTGTTGGTGGTTTGCAGCATGCTCTCTGCATGATTTCTTCTTTAATCTTCTGTTGTTTTCCATCTTCGAGCTGTCCCGCGAGAGTGTTGCCCTCATTGCTTCCCACTTGCTCTTATCCCTCTTCTTCTGTCCTTCTTATCCCTCCTCTTATCCTCCAGTCCTTTTTTCTCCCTTAGCCGTGTGCACATTGTCCCAACCTTAGCAGACATCAAAGAGATGTAAAGGATTGGATGTCCCTTTTGTAAGTCGATCACCTTGCCTTGTCACTGTGAATAATCATAGGTCTCCAGGCTGCAGGCAGCCCTGGGGTGAAGGAGCAGCTCCACTACCGGTGGGTCAGTGGTGCCAAATTTGAGCAGAGCTAACTGCTTTGGTTCAGTAATACCCTGCAGCAGCAGATTTTACAGGTTAATTCCAAACCACTATGAAGAGTCGCACCTTTTTGTGCTGTGTGTTGATTGGCCTTTGATTCCCCCTCCTCCCCGAGTCCTGGGGCAGCAGCACACCCGTTATTTTTCATGTAATTTTGGTGCCCATTTCTTGATTGCTTCTTGTCATATCATTCTTTCCAGTCCAAATTATTTCAGTCATTTCAGTCTTGATTTTTCATTTAATTTCATTTGTGTAGAACTGGCCTTTGTTCCGCGTGTTGACCTCCAGCACACTCCACAAAAGCATCTGTGGTGCAGCATTTGCATGTGTAAAGAGGTGCAAGAGCCAGGAAAGCAGACACAGGTCTTTGCAGGGAGGAGCTGCTGCTGAGCCCTTGTTGCTCCTCTTCCCTCGGGAGGCTGGAGGAGGCTGTGGGGCCAGCGGGAGCAAAGTGCCCACAGGGGCCTTCTCCCTCGGGTCCGGGGATGCTCACACCCTTGGCCGCCACGTGCTCTCACATATTTCCACTGAGGTGGGAAGATCTGTCAGAAACCGATGAAACAATCACTGAACTGGGAATTGGATCAAATTGGGAATTTGAATTGCCCAAAGCCCAAGTGAAGTGATGGACAAATGGCAGGGAAGAACTGCTGCTTTTAAGCCGTTGGAGCAACAGCTGAGCTCCCAGCCAGCAGGATGGTCACTACCTCCATATAATTTACCAGGCTCCAAAGTACGCTTTAAATACATGAATAGTCATGAGCTGCAGGGAGCAGCTGAGCCGCTGTAGCTGAATTTCAGCCTCAGCAAAGGCAGGTGAGAAGTGAAGCTGAACTGACAACTCCATCTCGTATCGTGTGCGAGAGGCGACAGCGAAGCCTGAGATCTCCTGTGAGATCAGAGTGATCTGAGGCCATTAAGTGGAGGTTAGGGCTCGGAACATCTTCTCTTACATCAGTAGGCTTTGTTTATTGCAACCAGCTATTTTGATTTCTTAATCCAGGAGTAAAGCCTTCTGGCATTGAGCTTGTGGGATAATAAATGAAGAGGTAATTCAGTGCAGTGGGAACTTCTCGATCAGCTCAAACAGATTCAACACTAACACCATGTGGTTTTCTGTAGAGGTGTATGTGGGTACCTGTTGCCTTTGCTCTCTTGCTGACAATACATAAGCCTAAGTAGGTCAAACAGGAACAATACTCATTTTTAAAAGAGAACTATAACCATTTCTAGTTTCTCTCTCTCCCACTCTTTTTTTTTTTTTTTTTTTCCCCAGGACTTTAATCTTTTATATGAAGAAGCAAAGTATTACCAGCTGCAGCCAATGATTAAGGAACTTGAGCGATGGAAACAAGAGAAAGAACAAAGGAAACATTTCCAGCCTTGTGACTGCTTGGTTGTAAGAGTGACTCCAGATCTGGGGGAAAGAATTGCATTGAGCGGGGAGAAGGCTTTGATAGAAGAGATCTTCCCAGAGACTGGGGACGTCATGTGCAACTCTGTAAACGCGGGCTGGAACCAGGACCCCACCCACGTTATCAGGTTTCCCTTGAATGGATACTGCCGGTTGAACTCCGTGCAGGTAATGGCCTTTCCGTGCTGCCTCCTCTGGTGCTGGGGTGCTTTTTCACTATGGCTTGTTCAATTATATGCAAATTATTTGCTTCTGCCCAATTACTTTCAGTGCTTATAGTGCAAGAAAACATCTTTCTGCCTGGTGAGATCACAGTCTTTCAGGTTTTCCTGAGTCTAAGCAGAAAAATACATTTAGATTTTGTGTATGTTAGTGCCATGCTGGCCTCATAATGGTGTTATACTGATAAATGCTAATTTTTTTCATCAATGTATAGCCTTTGGCAGTATTTTTTTTTTCCTCCAAAGTGCCTCTAGGAAGAATGAGAGAGTTCCAAAAACTACAAAAAAAAAGTCTCCACACCATTTTATAGAAAATGCAACAATGTGTAAATGCATAATTTATGTCTCACTCATAATTAAATGATGGTGCCTGCGGGATGGACTTAAAAAAATTGATCTCTGCACTTTTTTTTTTTTCCAAAAGGATGTTCTATAAAAATTGCCCAGAGTATTTTAAACAAAAATGTATTTCATTTTATACTCAGAGTTTTGACATTAAGTTTAAAATTAAACATCTGAAACAAAAGAAGATAACTGGACAGATAGGTAGATGGCAGCAGGAATAAATACGTGGTCTGTGTTTAGGCAGCAGCCTGTGGGCAAGCAGTGCCATTTCTCAGGGATCACCAGCACTGCAGCCAGAGCTCTGCTGGTGTGGCTGTCCTGGGGCTGTGGGGAGGAACCAGGCGATGGTGCCGTTAACTTGGCCTTAATTAACACGGGCAAGACAGAGCTCTTGGTTTTTGTGTGTATTCCTCTGGAATATGCTGCAAATACTCATGTTAGGGGAAGTGAAATCAACCTAGAGGGGAGTATTTCCCAAGTTACCATCCTCTGCAGATGGGCTGTGGCTGCAGATGTGAACTGGGCTGTGGGAAATGCCATGGTTGTCTTGATAAAGTCCCCTGTGGGCAAAAACCCACAGAAGAGCTGGTCCATGGACCAGGCCGGCCAGACTGGCTGGGGAGGGAGGTGCAAGGGAGCACGGGAGGACAAGAACCTGGAGCTCTTGTACCTGTGTGGTTGTTACACATCAGGCTCAGGCACCCTCTGTCTCCCAGGCTGCCAAGGGACATCTTCAGGGGAGCTGCAGTCACCTGCATATGTAGAGGTGGGTGGAGTCATTTTCAAAACGTGACCCTAATGGTGGCTCCCCCACTGCATGGGCAGCATTCCCCGTGGGTTTGGGTGCTTTTTGGTTCAAGACTCCCAAGTGGTATATTTGGTTGAACTTCACCAGGCTGTGGTTAATTTTGCACAGTCCTTACCAGTTTCACACTTGGCAAGGTTTGGGGTGGGTTTGGCAAGGCTTGGGGTGGGTTTGGCAAGGTTTGGGGTGGGTTTGGCAAGGCTTGGGGTGGGCTGCCCCAAGCCCAGCGGGCTGGGAGTGGTCAGAGGCAACTCTATTTGCTGGCAGTGGGACAGGGAGATGTCTCCATTGCTGTGCTGGGAGGAGAGGGAGCAGTCTAGCTCAGGTGAGTGGGTAGGGAAGAGCATTTGTGTCCCAGCCACGCTGTCCATGGGATCCTGCTAGATCACACAAGGAATTAGAGAAACTGAAACAATAAAGGGTCCCAGTGAGCCACTGAGCAGCTCAGCACTGGCTGGCCAAGCTCTGGATGCCCACATGGTTGAGCACTCAGCTCTCTTTTATCCAGAGTGGTGTAACTCGTAGGATACATGTGCTACCTGAATAGTAAAACACTAATTACTGTTACTATTTGAATGTGTTTGAATTCAGTCAAAATTCAGACAGAATCAAAGAGTCTCTTTGCAAGTTCATGTTGTGGAAAAAATTTCTGTCAAAGAGTCTACAGTATAAGTAATACTATTAAACTACATCATTTTACTAAATTACATCATTTTACTATATAATTAATAGAAAGTGTTTTCAAACACTTTCTGGAAAATGATGCATTTCTGAGACCAAAGGCTGATGAAATCAGCAGCTAATTAGCATTGGCTCTGATGAACTCTGGTCAGCACACAGGCACTGCCCTTCCCCCTCAAAGGATTTTTTTGGCAAAACAATATTAAGTCAAAAGTTGGAAGTACAGGGAGGCAAATGCACAGTCTTAAGGGAGATGGGTAGGGGTTGGAAGAGCAGAATTGCTTGCAAAGAATCCCAGAGAGCAACACAAGAAGCCTGTCTGCTGTTTGCTGAGGTGATACATTATTTCTGTCTCCCTAGGCTCTGCTCAATGTATTTGGTAGCACAACTGCAATATTTATAAATTTTTTTCCTATATTTGGAAAATATTTTCATTAAATGCTTTATATCAAGAACTGTGCATACAAAACAAAGAATGTCAACACCTATTAGGCAAAAAAAATACAGTAACTCCTAATTTTACAGCCATTTGTAATTATATAGAGGTATATCAACTCCTTGCAACAGGGTCTGGTGGGAATCATGAATTTATCTTACAGAAAATTCTGTGATGCTGTGAATGTTGAACATTAAGTCTTCATAATTAAGAATGTATTTGTTAATATTCTGCAAAATTTAAATGAAATGCACTAAATGAAAGGATCAGGTTTCCATTTGGAGAACCTTCCAATAAAATCAAATGTGCTTGGAATATTGGAAGACAGCGTATATTAAATCCTAGCACAAATCCTCTGTTTAATAATGTGCATGTGTCCCTGTACATGGGAGAGTCACAGCTGATACTCAGTTTTTGGCATATTCTCTTTGGAGATTTTCAGGAAAGTAGCTCTGATTTGACTCAGAGATGGTCACTGCTTTCCCCCTGTCTGTACCTTACCTTCAGAAGAAATAATGTGTATAGAGTCAAATTCTCCAAATGGAATTTAAACCTGTCCATGTTCAAAATGCTGTTCAGTCTCATGCACAGAAGCACTGAAAGGAGCCTTTCTGCCTAGACCTGAGCTCAGCCTCATCCAAGTGACACTTAAAACCGCAGTATTTAAACATCCTCAGCATTGTTTACAGGATTTGGCCTGTTCTGTTTCTTGCTGAGAAAATTGATGATCCCAAGGTTTTTAATGCCAGATTATAGCCTGCAGTCTGGTCCTTCCAGCACGTACTGAGCAAAAATGAATCGCTTTGTTCGGTGTGTGGAGCTCTGAGGTGTAATGTCTATCTGGACTGGGTGTTTGCAGAGAGAGGCTCAGTGAAAAAGAATCCTATTTTAACATGCAGCCTTCCATAGCTTTGGTCTGAGGCAAGCCAAGGGCACCCCCCTGCTTGTTTTGTCTTACAAGCAAATTGATTTAAAAAACTTTTTAGTGAGGATTTTGAAGTCCCGTCTCTCTCAGAAATCTTACCTGTCAATCCTCTGTTCCACTCTCCAGTTCAGTGGGAGAAGCCTCCTTTCCCATGGCTTGTCTCTCATCTTCATCCTGTCGGGGCTAGGAGCAGTGATACATAATACAGGCAGAACACATTCCAGCCTGTGAAACAGCAGCCTGCTGGTGTCTTATTCCTCCTTCCGTCTCAGACTCCTCCTGCCTTCCTCTCTGAGGAGGAACAGTGTTGGTATCTGCACCCCATTTTGGAACTATAGGCTGCATACAGCCTGGACAAATAAGAGAGACGGAAGCTTTCTTTTTCTCTGTCTTAAAGGTATTTTATTAACCCGCTCTCCTGCCTCTTCTTTTCATCTCTCCTGGTTCGTTTTTCTTCCATGCTCTCATGTGCTTTTTTGATCTTTCAGTTCTACAACTTTCTTGCAGTGTAGAGTATGTAAAAATCAGGGCAAAAGTCAGGGAGATTTGGCAGATGGGACTTTCTGAGAATGTTAAGTCCCTGTGTCCCAGGGCCAGGCAGAACTCCTCAGGCAAGTTGATTTTCAGCAGACTCGGCATGGCTTAGGCAAAGCTCTGCTGGAGCAGCCCCTTTCCTTTGCCCGTCCTTAGAGCCAGGGTAGCAAAAGTAAAACGTTTTAGTTACCCCTGAAAAGCCAAACCCTGGATTAAGTGCAGATGGATAACACAGGCAGCCCCTAAAGAGGGATCAAACGGATTAAAACCAGCAAATGCTGCTGCCATGGTTTGCACTGCACTACGACACCACCTTGGACACAGCTGTCCTTCCAAAATCATATGTCTGGGAAAAGCAAAGCCAACACTCAGGCAAAAGAAGTGGTGCACTAAGAAATGCAGCGTAGCCTCGGGTCGGTGTGTGTGAGGGCGAGGGCAGTGCTCTGTGTGCAGCTCCTCAGTCGGTGTAACCACGGACGTGCTCACAGCGAAGCTGAGCAGAGACCAAACTCCTTCTGTAGCCTCAGCCCAGGAAAGTACGACATGAGTGTCTGAAGGTGGATGTATTGCTTCGACACCTCTCTAGGATGAATGAAAAGTTTGTAAAGGGCTTGGTCCAGGTCGCTGTGGGTGCAGAGAGGTGTCACACGGGGCTGGTGCTGCTGTGACCGGGATCCTCAGGTTTAATAATTAAAACCATCGGGTCACTTCCCTGTTCCACATGCTGCCACAGTGGGAGCCATACCCTGGGTGAGGCTCTTGGAGGACACTACAGGCTGCTCCCTTCGATGGCATTTATCAGTAGAGAAGAACACAGGAACCATTTTTCCAGGCTGCTGCCCAGGACTGAGGAGAGCCAGAGTGGGTCCTGCATTGTGACCTGCCCAAGGTGGATCTGGCATCTGCTCTCACCTGACTCTGGGAAAAGCCTGGTGTGTCCTGCTCTGCTGGGAAGCCAAATACCAACACACGCTCACACATGTGGAAACACGTCCCCGATCCCATTGCCAGGATCAGTATATCCTGGGGAAATGTGCTGTGTGACAGTCACAGAAATTAAAGTTGCCTCTGGGTTCCTTAAATTCATGCATCTAAATTGCACCAACTTTTCTTAAGGAGTAGAAAGAGAAAATACATATTTGGGCAGTACAGATTAACCTCTTTCTTGGGCCAGAACATTTCCCTGTTGTCCACATCCTGGCTCTGCATCCTGTCCCTGCCATGCTTTGCTCCCTTCCAGCGAGGGCAAACAGCTGTGATTGCCACGAAGATCTGGTGGATGTGTCATTCGAACTCCTAATACATTTTCATCTGCCAAGGAAGAGCTTCTCAGCCCCCCTCTCTCTAAGACTGTTCATATTACTAATGAATAATTGGCACTTTTTATTACAGCTTAAACCTGATGTTGCTTTCGATAAGCAGTAAGAGAGAGCATCAATATCACCACAGTCCAGTATTTTACTATATAATATACTAAGCTGCTCTGCAGAGTGCTTATTTCTTTGATTAATTTTTGTTTTCTACAGAGGTTTGCTGAGAGCGAGACTTTAATCACAGTATAGTCATTTAACAATAACTTATAGAATTATAGCTGAATAATATTCATTCAACGAGGAGTCGAAAGACTAAATCCATCATTTAGATCTGGTGCTTCCGAATGCTTTTATCACTAAAATTTGCTAAATATTAATCTGATTTTTTTCCCTCCACATTGCAGGTGCTCGAAAGATTATTTCAGAAGGGATTTAACGTGGCAGCTTCCTGTGGTGGTGGGGTAGATTCCTCCCAGTTCAGCGAATACGTGCTGTGTCGCGAAGACAGACGACCACAGCCCACCCCAACAATCAGAATAAAACAGGAGCCCCTGGACTAGACCCTCCCTGTGCCCCCTTTGTAACCGTAGAAGTGTTTAATAGTCCCTTATGTGAAACACTAAGGATTTGCAAAACAGTATTAGCAAACAGACGTTGACTTTATGTTGCCAATTAGTGGTACTCTGAAACTACCTGTCACATAGCCAGCCATGGAATGCATTTGAAAAACCAGTTGTCCGTTGTCCACAGTGACGTTCCTGAGCACACCCAGCGTGGTGGGTCTGGGATGTACTCTGGGCTGGCCAGCAGTGGTGTGGAACAGGCAAAGCTTCGGAAACCCTGGCCCTGGACTGGGCTTCTGCAGCAAGAGCCATGGAAGCAGTGGAACAGACCAGCAGGAGCAGTGGTCCCGACAGCTGCCCAGGGACACCCCAGAGCTGCGCTGTGGGGACGGGGGCGTCTGCGGGAGGAAGAACCCTAAAAACTGCACTGAGATTCCTCCCTGACTGCTGCCCCTCCTCCATATCAGACGTGCTTTACACCCCCAGCATCACAGTCACCTGGTGATTGTACTCACCCACATGAGCAAATGGCTTATTTTTATACTACATTTCCAACTGAGGTCTCTCTCTGTGAACAGGATCCAGAACCAGAAAAGGACCAATTCATAGTCACTGGTGCTCAGTACTAAACCCCCACCCTCCAAACCAAACAAAATAAGTGACAAGAAATTAGACAGGCCCACTTACGGCAATATTTGCAACAGTAGGGATCTGGAAGCACAAAATAAAATGCTAAATAAATCCACCATCACACGAGGGTCACATACTTGACATGGAGCTGTAGCTCTTTAAAGCCAGTCTTGTTTTGACACAGCAACTGTTAAGTTTTGCATCATCAAAGAAGCATGGTTCTGCCAAGCAAGCCACCCCTTGTTAATCATTTACTAACCATGTTAGAAGCCCACATTTAGCAGGAAAGTTTTAAGAATTTTGGACAAGCCCACTCTTTATGGGTCTGGAATTCTTGCAAAGAGTTGTTAAAATCCTGTATTGCCATTGCTGGATGAAAGCAGGCAGCCTTTTGCTTAAATTGTTTTTTTATTCTAAATTATTATTTAGATTTTAACTGTGTAGCTGCCCTCTATCTGTGTAACTTTCTCTGTAACAAAGTCAGGGGTCTGTCTGCAGGAGGGTCCTGCTTCTGCCAGGACTTGGCACTGACTCACAGGGCTTCCTAACTCAGGAGACAGCACCGTGTTTGCAGGTGCAAGGTTATAAATAGCATTCTGCTAAATCCTGTTTATTGCTGTTTAGCATGATTGGGTCCTCAATCACTAATTCATGTGTTAATCACAATTTAGTTTCTCCCACATTAATTTATAGAATATTGTTGTAGATGCTGAATTTTAATTACACTCTTTTTAGATGCATAAATATGGCCATATGGAACAAGGTACAGAGTATTAAGTGGTCAACAGTTCTTTAATGCAAATTGATTGCAATCAGGCAAAATTTAAGTCATGTTTAAGACTAGTATTTTCAAAAGCAATGAGCTGTACTGACTATCCAAGGTAAAATCTAGGCAGGGGTCTAATTTTTGGAAAAGGGCTGGATACCTGTCCATGGAAAATCAGACCTCTGCAGGTTTTCTCACCTTGGTCACCACACTCGGAAATCTCTAATGGCAATCCTGGCCACTTGGCCTGCTACCTTAACAGAACAGTTGAGCAAATCTGTCTACTTTAAGAGTTGTAAAGTTATTTTATTTTGTGGTTTTATACTTGTACGACATTCTAAAGTCGCTAGGCATTGCCATATTTGAATATATGGCACAGCATTCACCTTTGTATGTAAGATATCTGTAGAATTGTATATTATACATTTAATATTGTAAAGAACTTAACGTATAATTGTCATGTATTTGTGTATGCACATTTCTTATACAGTACTTCATGCCATAAACATTTCTGTAAAGTAAATGAACAAAAACAAGCACGTAGGGTGGAACATTCACTGTATCTCCCATGTTGTTTGAAAGAGGTGAGAATTTTTGATTGCGTCTTCTCCAGCCTTTTTCTCCATTCAGCTTGATGTAGCCATGTCTTACAAAAAGATAAAAGAGTTTTATTTATTACTTTCATACCTTTAAGTCCAAAGTATCCTTCACGAGTCTGTTCAGGTTCTTGTTTTTATCCTGCAGCCACTCCTGCCCTGCCCTCCGGCACGGGGTGAGCTGAGTGCTTCCGGCAGCACGTCCTGTCCGGTTCTTACCTCTCAGCCAGGGAATAAAGGTGATATTCCATCCCAGGGGCCTGCTCCTGCCCCTGGTGCTCTCCCCAGGCAGCTCTGGGGAGCGCAGAGTGGGATGGTGCTTTTACACATCTGTGGAACGTTGGAAGTATTTGTGGTTGGTTGGTTGGTTTTTCCTCAGTTTGGTGTTTACTGTATTCTTTTACGGCTCAATAAAGCAGCTCCCGTAGTTGGGGCAGCTTTGCTGAGGTGGCATTGGAAAGGGTTCCAGGCTGCACCAGCCGAGTTAAATGTGAACTTGAGATGGAAAGTTTAAACCATGACATCACAGCATTGACTGCAAAACAGCACAAAGGCAAGGAAGACATGTGGAAACAATCACTTTCTTAGAACAAATATGCCTTTAAAAAAAAAAAAAGTTAAGCCTAGGACATGTTCTTTTAGTTAGTAACTTCAGGTCACCTATTTAAAGATTATTACAGTTTCATTTATATCTTTTTTACTTATTTCCCTATATTTTTAGGCAGCAATATCAGCAAAAACTGATTTGAATATTTACTTCTGGCCTTAAACCATAGCAACATAACTTAATGAAGAACGTTGCTCAGCATCGCTAAGATGTTTTAAAGCACCACAGAACCCCAGTGAAGCTGTGGTGTGCAGCCAGCACAGGTTTGTGTGGCGAAGGCCAAGAAGCAAAGCACAGCCTGGTTTTTCACCTAAACCCATTGAACAAAACTCTTCTGATTCGCTGTTGCTAAGCACTGTTCCCGTGCTTGACAAGCACGAGGCTTCACGAGCACTTTGTGTCCAGGCTGTCACAGCTCCAGTCCAGACAGAAAGCGAAAGAGAACGTTCTGTTGTGCTTGTTGGACTCATCGCTCCCGAGAAAGCCACTGCTGAGTACATCCATTCTCTGTACTAATGGCATCGAGGTTTGTTGACAATTTTATTAGATGTTTCACAAAGGATAAGAATCAGCACAACAAAACATTGAAGTATTTGGTTTTAATATTTCTTTGTGGGTATTCTGTTAATATTTTAATGCAAAATGTTTCTGACCAGTGCTTAAGAACTACAAGACAATGTGAAATTCATGTTTGATAAATTAATACTGTATGTCACTCGATGTGTTACTTTAGTAAATTGTTTTATTTCTTTACAAAATAAGTACAAATAAGGGAGTATGTTTTCACACAAATTGGGGGTATTTACCAGTATGTACAGAAATCATCAAAATAACGTAACTCTAATAAACACAAGGCCTTTATTAACAATATGTACAAATTATCAATACATTTAAAACGTAACTTTACACTTCCTGGCCTTAAATACCTTATGAATAATCTTTTGGCTAAATAGCAGCAGTATAAATTTTCTTCTGCTTTTCATAAACCTTAAAAAATAATTAAAACCTTTGTTTTTAAAACTATTGGACAAATAGTTCTATTTGTGCTTTCGCTATGGTTTCCCATCAAAAAAAATATTGCCTCAAAAAAGTGGCAAGCATAACATAGTAAAAATGGAAAAGATAAATAAGCAAATGTGTCCCTTCTGTGGTGACTGGTAACACTGTTAGCTCTGAAGCACAGCTCGTGCCCACCTGCCTGTTCGTGCCCTATTCGATCCCCATTTCACAGGCTCACACTGACATCGCTTGGCTTCCGTGTGGGCCCAAATTCTGCTTCAGCAAAGCATTTAAAAGGCATTCACCCCACCTTTAGGTACTTACAGCTGCTCCTTATGCTTAAAGTCACGTGCCTGTTCAGGAGCCTCTCCGGACTGGAGGCCTTGGTCCAGTTGTCCAAGGCAAAGGTGTCCCCACTCCAGGTGGCACCAGGCTGCCCGGGCTCACCTGCTCTCCCCACTCCAGGAGTGGAAGCGGCCCCCAGAAACCTCTACAGTGACTTTAAAAATCCATATAGAATACTCTAAAATCTTTACTGAACAATATTATCTTTTAAAACCACCATTAATCCATACTCTTTGCAATAAATAAATTAGTATTTTTCTAGAAAATAAAACCCAGCTTTGAATCCTGTTACTAACCAGCTGCTACAAATGCGCAAAAGGTTGATGAGATTTAGAAAACAACTGGAAGCAAGTCAAGGTAACTCAGCTGAGACCCAGCACACAGATTTCATACACTTAAGATTTGGTTCAGCAAATGGCTCAGGAAATGAGCTGTGCAGTAAAAGCAAAAATCCTAAATATATAAAATTTGTGGGAGTGTGCAGTGGCTAGTCTCTTGGCTGTGCAAAAAATTGCCATTATAACTAAGCTAAAATAGCAACAGGTATCACCATGGTTAGTAAGACAGTGCTAGTAAACTGAAAACAAAACAAGCCCAGCACGAGTGAACACACAGGTGAACACCATGGCTGGGACCCACCCCTGTGAACCTGTCCCAGTCCTGGCCAGGAGATGGTTTAGGTGAGCCATTGCATTTGTGTAACTTCAACATCAGCTACTTCAGCCTTACCTAAAATGGCCAAATGGAGCAAGACTTCAATGTTGATTTTATTTGTGGAGTTAACATTTTAAAACCTTTTGCACATTTTTTTTTGGTGGTTTTTATATATATATATTTTTTTTTTTTTTTTACATAAAGGGAATTTATTGCATGTGTCTGACAATTTTACAAAACAAAATTACTGGAACATTGACTTCTGAAAAAAATAGAAGGCACATTAAAATGACAGCTTTCAATGCAAGTTGAGCTTCTGTGGAGCAATCAGTACAACTGTTGGCTTTATTTAAGCAGAGCTCGGTAGAGCAGCAGAGAATGGCTCATTTCTCGCTCCTGCTCCATGTAGAAGATGAAGTCCCTGAGGTTCACGCGCGTGATTTTCTGCCGGGGGTACTGCCGGGGGGAGGCCGTGCCCAGCCCGGCCTGGCTGCCAGCACACACCCCCACACCCTGCAAGAGAGCACACCAGAGCATGAGTCCTCAGCAGCAAAGGGCCTCCTCCTCTCCCAGGGCTACAGCTGCTGGATTCTTTTCCAACAGCTTCAATGCATCGTTATGAGCCTCATTCTGTAAACATTACATGAGGGGTTTATTACTATTATTATTTTTTCTATTCTGAGTCTCTCACCAGGTTAACCTGAGTAAAGGCCACAAGTGCAAACACATGAGGCTAAACCTTGGTCACTTACAACTCGGGACAAATCCATCCTGCTACAGTCATGTTCACTGTAGACATATTTGACCAGTTTAAATTCAGGAGCCTTTTAAGAAGAAAACTATTTTCAGCAGGTAAGGCCATTAAGATATCAAATGTGTGCACAATCCTACTGCTCATCCAAGGACTGGGAACAGGTGAGTGGCATATTGGGATGTCCCCAGAGGGACCCCAGTTCTCTCCTCTGGGTCTGCTGAAAAGAAGGGCTCAGTGTGGGGAGATACTCAATGCAAGCAAACAATCAAAAAATTAAATGGAAAAATCACAAAGACTCAGACATTATGTGATGATAAACATTAGTGTACCTGTTTCTACAGCTATGTTAAACAATTACATATTTTTTAATTGCTTCATTGGTAGTGAATTACTGAATACCTCATCCTGGCTTTGTATATAGAGAGAAAATTCTTAAACTGGGCCTGGGAACACAGTGATCTGAGTATTTAGAAAAGGAAAGGACATAATTACAGCCCCTGCAGACTCATGGAGTTTAAACTCAAACCTGATGCACACACATGTTCAGCCATTTTTTCATCCATAGGAGTCCACTGTTTTTATTAATTCCAATTGGTTTGTAGCAAAATAAAGTGTTCTAACGTAGAAAAATAGGTTTTAATCACTGAAAAGATTTAAGCTATTTTTCAAACCTCTAAGACATCTGGTAAAATTTTCAATACTTTTAATATCCCACATTTAACTGCTGCTCAAACCTACCTTTCTTTCCCCAGGAAATACTTATTCTAGGATCTTGAGTCCAGACATTAAGAATACAGTTAAGGGTAATTTTACTACTGAAAAGTTGCAGGGGAAACATACATGGTCTGTTGAGAGTAAGGCATGGCACTGTTTTCCTCTGTCCACCACAGTCAGTCTGACTCCTTGCAGAACTGCACTGTTCATGTTATTTCTCCCATACCTGCTTATTCAATTACAGCAGTGGGGCAAATCCTGTTCTGTAACCACAAACACAAAAGGCTTCATGGAGTGCAGTGAATGTGGCTCAGCTTGCAGGGAATGGAGGGAGAAGCCCACGACCTTTGAGCACCCGGAGCATTTGAGCCAAAGGATTCTGCTCTCCAGTATGGAGCAGTTTTTGTTAATTAATTGATTGAGCACCGAACCTCACTGCTCATAGGAAATGCAGCTGCAAGGGCTGCTCATCCATGCTGCAGCCAAACACATGCCCAGTGCATAATCCATGTATTCAGCACTGCTTTGAGTTCAGCCTTTAACCCAAAACCCCACTTTGCATTCCTAAAAGAAACGGAATCATTTAAACTCTCCCTCTCTGTCTTCCACAGGTTGTACAAAACCGTACCTTGACCTGCCTCTCACTGGACTCTGACCATGCACCCACTCTGACAGGGCTGTGCCCACTGCTCCTAAGTCCTTAAGAAACCACTGTGTGTGTATTTATTTTAAATCAAGCTGACTCAAAAAATACTTCTCCTTCTTCTCTGTTCCCACCATGGTGCATCTCTCCCCTGCCCACAGCACTCATTTCAGATTCATCCTGACCACAGGACCTGTGACAAATACACTTGTAATGAATGTGGCCACCTTAAACTCATTGGAAACTGCTGGCCTTAGCACTCTGGACTGGGAGCATCCCACACACACCCAACAGTCACAGAAAAGCTGCATAACTTTTAACATTTTTTCTTTATAAAAAACTATTTCTTGAGTCAGGTGAGTTACACTGACAGCAAGGAACTGCTCTCTATTTGGACAGAGTAGCTGGAATTAAGATGTGCCAAGTCATATTCATTGCATTTATCACTTGAGATACTGAACTTCTACATAGGAAGAGCATATCCTTAACTAGCACCAGAACATGGCATCAAGCTGTGCACATTGTAACCACAGTTGTGAGCCCATCAGTTACCTGATCATGTTCTGGAATTGTTTCACAAGGTGAAAAAAACCCATAAAAATTATTTTAGAAATAGAGAAGCACATCTGTAAGGTCATAGAACAGTAATTTATATGTGTCAATATGATCACTAATTTAAATTAAAAACCAGTTTGTTTGGTACTGCATTGTATGCAAAATTACTCTGCAGATGCTATATATAAAAAAGTGGACTCCTAAATGCCATAATTATTTAATTGAATACATGAATTCAAGTGTAGTTTAAAATAATGGCCAAGAATAGTGGAAGTGAAGTAATTCAAAATTTTCTCAAGAAAAATCACATTTTTTATCAGCATGACAGATTTTTCATCAACCCAAACAAGCCCCTGTGTTGTCTGTATCTATGGCAACTAATCAGAGTTACACAGATAAAAGCTCTAACAAAAAAAGTAATGGTTTTAAATTGTTTACCTCCTTTATTTCCTGGCCTGCCACACCCAAGTTATTCCCAAATTTCACACACACTCAAATATACATCAATGCTAGTTTTTGTATCAGTGAACTTCTAATTATAATTTCAGGAAAACTTGAGACATTCCAGACCAGAAAAAACCCATGTAATTTATGTATGAACTCTGTGCCTCTTAATTTTGAGACAGCTTCCAAACATGCGTTCCAGTGACTTCCTTTCTCCTTCCCTCCCAGCCTCTCCTTTCCCCACTGCCCCTCTTCCCGTGCTCCTTCAATCCTTTCTTGTAACACACCTGGGGACTGGTGACTGCCTCGGACCTGGCAGCTGCAAATCCCACAGCACAGCCCAGCACACCGCAGAGAGCAAAGAGATTCTCCTGTGCTCTCCCTACGGGCCTCCAGGGGTGGGGAGCACCTGAGACTCCCCCCAGCTCCTGCTCCCGGCCAGGGCTGAAGAGAAAATCAATTCATGGAAAATCACAGGCAGGAATTTGTAACCCTGCCATGGTGCTGTGCTCTCCGTTAACCTGTAATCCCAGACCCACTGAGACAGCCACAGTCTGTCTGCCGGAACAGCTTTACTGCACTTCAGCCCCGTGAGCTGATGGGGATAGAGCTCACAGCATTCCAAATAAAAGTGTTGGACTGACAAGCTTAATTCAACTGTTGGAAGCTACCTAGCTTGAAATTACGGCTTCAGAAGAATCAGAGTAATTACTCGTTCAGTATGCATACTTTGAAGCAATTCTGAATTTATGTCAGATGTGACACAACATTTGGGCCACCTTTCTCAGCCTGTTTGCTATTTTCATGATTTTCCTCTACGAGAAAACTCCTGCTGTATTGCAGAGGGAAATATAAACAGTTCAGAATAAAATCTTGACCGAAGCCTTGGTAGATCACTAGCTACAACAGTCTGCCACAGAAACACGCTTTCCCAGTGACAGGGAGACTACAACAAGCCCTGTGCACAGAGAAGCCAACAAAACCTCCTTTGTGTCACAGTTCTCAGCACTACTGAGAACAGCAAATGCAGCTCCTCTACAGAGTGTGCATCACCTCTTACCTCTCCAGGAACAGCGTGTGCCCTTCACCAACCACCAAGTCCCCCTTGCCTCCCAAACCTTCACCCATCTGGAAACTGTGTCGGAGCTACTCCATGCTCAGCTCTTGTCCCATCCTCAGGTGACACAGGTGGGTCCCCCCGTGGCCCCCAGGGCTGCAGGAGCTCCTCAGCCCCCAGGGATGGGTGACCCCAAGCCAGGTGCACCCCAGAGCTCACAGTGCAGCCTGTTCCTCTGGAGAGCCCAGCCAGCCTCTCTTTGCTGTACCCAAGCCAACAGTACCCACAGAAGCTGTAGGGACTGAAAATCTCAAGCTCCTTCCTACCTCTGTTCTCCTTCTGCTGGGCCCCACCACTCAACTGGATCCCTAAGGATTTGTAAAGGTTTAAAGGCTGCTGGGAAAGGGGACTGAGGCAGACAGACACACCTCTTTCAAAATGATCGTGGGCAAACTCGCCCACCACTCACAAAGTAGAAGCGTCTTTGTGCATGAAATTACAATAGTTACAGCAGCAGGTGGATGGAAATCAAAGTGGGTAAGTCCCAAAAATGTGCTGTTCCCTGCTCGAGATAGAAGTGCTTTCACAGAAGAAAGCAAATGTAATACAGAATCTACACTTATTTTTATAACAATTTCTACTGTTGAACAATTTTTTTTTTTTTCTTCACAAACCTGCATCTCTTCAACTTTGAATTACAGAACCATGGAAATAAAATACAATATTCTTGTCAGGGAACAGAAAGATAAGGGCAAGTAGCAGATTGCATTTAATATTTTATCCATCCTTCCTTCACCAAAAAACAATTCAGTGCTGACATCTCTGCTTTGAACAGAGTCTTGATCTGCGGCTATTGCTTCTCTGTGAGCCAGAGACAAGGCAATAATGATAAAAGATCCGCTGGGTTTCTTCCCAGGCTACATGGCACATCCTTGTGGCAGACTTCACTTCAAGCCAAAGTCTGAAAGTGGGAATCATACAGCAACAATTCAAAGCCAAGCTATCTATGGAGTAAAATATACCAGGAATTTTGTCTCTGCAAGCTCCGTGCACTGCAGAGGAGTGGGAAGATAAGGTATCTATTAGTCTGCTTTTATGAACAAGAGGTCTTGAATCACAAGAAACATTCTGGAAATATTCTGCAGCAATTTTGTTTTTACTTGCATAAAATGCTATTAGATCTTTGGCTGAGAGGCACATGAAAAACAGGTATAATACTATGTATGATTAGCTGTCCCACATAAATTAGGGTTTAATTCAACACCTACTGAAGCTAACAGTAACAATTTCACTGAAACATCCTAAAATTAAGATGCCTCTAAAGTACAGAAATGTAATAACTGTTCATCAGCACCTCAAAGATTAACAATGCTATAGGAAATATAATTATATCTACAAAAATACCGTGCACCTTCATATGTGCAACATGGTGACTCTACCAGTGTCTTTAGAAAGATTCATCACCAAAAGCTATCATTTAGGCCTTCAGATGAGCAGCATTTACAGGGAGGAGTAGATCCCATGCTTTCTTCGGAAGCTGGTTATTTTCATTTGCCAACATTTTCACCCTGTACTATTTTAGTGCAACTGTTCCTACAGACTGTTTTGGCACCCGTTCACTTGCTACACCCTTCTGGATGCAAATGCATCTCCTTTCCCCTGGGCACATAAACACACACCTCGCCCTGCAGACAAACATCAGAAAAACTGATTTGCACAAGTACTTACAAGTACTTCAAATACCAACACAATTGCAACATTTCAAAGACAGCGTGCAGTAATTTTTAAATTAAGAAATAATAAGGAGAAGGTAAATCACACTAAGTCATGGATACAGTGAAAATTTTTTCTTCAGATGTGATCACCTCAGTTTATAATTACCTGATGTTATCTGAACCCAAAGAAATGGGCTGCCATTACAAGCAGAAGACTTTATATGTACCTGCTCCTCGCCTTTATTACATTACGCCAAGTCACATATGCAAGTACTATTATAATAAAAAACCTGCTTGGTAAAGCAGCATCAAACCAAAATCCTCCAGTTGAGGGAACTGGGCATCAATTCCAATCTCACCACTTATTGCTCCCTCTAAGACAGCATTTCCCCCCCAGCTGAATGAGAGCAGGGGCAAAAAGCAGGCTAGGAGGCATTTCAGTGAGAAACTATCTGGGAAGAAGAGGAGTCTGCCCCAACGACAACAGATAATAAGATGAAGTGTAAGGGCTTTGGGCTATGACATTCACCTGCTCAAGAGAGATGGGTGCTTCAGTACCCAGTCCTCAATAGGTCACTCTTGGTAGGAACCAGACTGCAACTCATCCTCCCTTCTTAATCAATGTATCCACACAGTGTCTGAATAATCACTGCACTGATGTGAGGCAGAAAAACTCAGGTTTTTGAGATAAGCTCTGCATTCTGCAGAGACCTTTGACCTTTCCAAGATCTTTCAGCACCCCCACTGCCTGTTTGGTATCTGATGAGAACACAGTGCCTTGTATCCTCCAGCTCCTTGCAGCACACTCACAACACGCTGGTGGTGCAAGCTCTGGGTCGTCTCATTTCCTTTGTTCATGAACCTGCTCTTCAGAGCAGCTACGGGTCCTGCCAACATCTTTATCCACAAACATCTCATACCCAACACAATCCACTGCCTTACTTGGACTTAAAAGCAACGACAATTTTACCTGATTAAGAATTCTTAAGTTTAGGCTGCGTTCTTGCCGTGGTAATTATAAGTGGAATATTCTATTTATCCTGTTTCCATCATACACATATATTTTCATTTTGCTTGGAATGCTTCTCCTTGCATGCTTTCCAAATGTTTAATCAAGTGCTGCTCCCTTTCAAATACTAATCCTGCCAAATTTTTTTATTGCTATTTTTCAAGCACTGTGGTGCTTTACCCTTCTCATCTTTCAATACTAACATAGGGGGGCTTTTTCTTGTTTTCTGTTGTTTTGTTGAGGTTTTTTTAAGCATTTGCTTGCATTACGCCAGCCCAGTCACTCTGTACATCCCTGCATTCTCTCTCACAGAGAATCAAGAAACATCAAACCAACTTTGGGAGAAGCCCTACAGCCCAGCTTGCAGGATTCACATTTTCCTTGAGACATATTTGATTCCCATCTGAATTTTTTCTAATATACTTGATACTAATTTGAAACTATCTCAGTTTTACACAGTGGGTGGCCCTTTCCTTTCTAACCTGTATGACTGTGACTTTCATAAAACCTGAAACATAAAATAATTAAAATATTCTTGACATTCATCGATCTCTAGACACATACAACTGTAAAATTTAATTATTTAAATGTCTAATTAAAAGATACATAATTGCCATACAGTAAAGGCTGCTTTTTGGCCTGCCTCTTACTGAAAACACTCTGAGCAGAACAACTGTAGGGGACCAGACTCATTTGCAGCAGGTTTTGATGAGGAGAAGTCAGCACTTCCATGTGCATCACAACACTCTATGCACTCATCGAGGTGAGACACAGGTGCCACACAGCTGCTTCATGTCCTGCCAGCCCTCCCATGGGAGGAGGAAGAGCAGGAGACAGAGAGAAAAGTATCCCAATCTTAAACACAAAATCGCTTTCTCAGCTCTTGAGAGCATGAATTGCCCTCATTCATCTCAGCTGACTTTCGGTTCTTAAGCCTAATTATGATGTATAACACCCAGACTTTATAATAATTGTGTTTCCAGCTGTTGGCCATCTTGCTCACCCCCAGCAACTGTGCAAGTGCCAATCAAGTGACTTTATGTGCCAGTTGCCAAACAAAGGACAAAAATACCCACAGAGCTACCAGCTCCTTAGGACTTTATTCCTGTGTAAAATCTGCTGGTGGATTAGTCACTCTCTCTGAACAGTGATCTAAACCTTTCCCTGTAATTACCACGGGCTCCTCTGTGGATTGAGGGTAGTGCAGGGCCCTCACCCGTACCAAGCCCATTAAACAAACCAAAATAAAGCAGGCAATGCAGTTATCTCTGGATTGAGTGGCAATAAAATTAAACCCTAAATGCTAATACCTTCAGCTTGCAGGATAAACACATTGCTGGAACACAGTCCAGTGTGCAGGAAACAAGACATTAACATTTGCAAATAAAAGGTGGAAGACAGCTAACACTCTATTACTGCAAATATCATGGAATATAATTAAGGCTGGTGCATTTCAGACATTAGGGAGAAATGACAGAGTTCAGCAGGGAGAAGTTACCAGATCATTCAGCTACTCAGTTCTTGGTTTCTTCACATTTCTTACAGCTAAGTCTCACTCTTGGCTCTTTTTAAGTTAGTGGCTTGCTTGTTCAGAAAACATTTAAAAAACTTAGATTGGCACAAACAGCTCTCAGGAAAAAAGGCTCCAAAAAGGAAACAAGTTCCTACAGACATCAGTAACCTTAAACGAGCCCCCACTCCCTGCACTGCTTCCCCTTCCACACTATCAAGACATTCCTCTTCACATCCTGGTCACCAAGTGCTGCTTCCATCCAAGTCCTTCTCCACGTTCCTGTCTCTCTCTCCCACACCAGGACCACTTCTCCAGGACTCAAAGCTGATACACTTGGTGACCTGCATGTCTCCACCACCTCTGACTGCTCTGCATTAGAGCATCAGACCGCTATCTAATCTGCCCCTAAACTTCCAAAACCAACCCTCTGCTTCATACTGTCCTCTAACCCCTAAATGTCAATCCAGGTTTTTCCTTTCCCTCCATTATTAGACAAAATAAGACAGCCAAGCCTTGAGTAACGAGCAGATAATTTTAATTTATAAACACATTACTGACAATTTAAACTTTGCTCTATGCTTTAGGAACCCTGCAATCCCCTCTTCATGAATTCCCAAATCCTTATCTTCCTCCAGCCCGTTTCATCACAAAGCAAACAACCAATCTTTTAAAGACACTTACATTCAACACAGCCAACAACAAACAATAAACCTTAAATTTCACACTAAGCTATTTGAAAAAAACCCAAACATACTTGTCTTTTGTAAAGTTAACCCTTTCACACACTCAAAATTGTCCCAGATCCACCTCACTGTATAAACAGTGGGATTAAATGCATCACGAAAACTTTCCAGAAGATTCTTTAAACTGTATCTCGCTGTACCAAAATGATTGGGCAATCCATATCAATTTCTATAAAGAATAAATATCTTTAGTCTACAGATGGTCATGGAGGAGACACAGTGATGTAGAAAACATTTTTTTCAGATGTTAAAGCTCTACTCTTAGTTATCTCTAACTTTTCATTTTTCCTATTCTGATAGGTTTGAACACCACTCAGACTACCTCAAGAAAATAAGACTTAACAAGTAAATATTACAACTATCACCACCTTTCCTTTATTAAAATCACCCCCAATATATATAGTTATTAATTATTTAAAATAAATTAAAAACCAGATAGTCAAAATCAAGTGCTCCACTACAAACAATTCTAATTAAAACAGACCCTAAAATATATTATAGAAGTAAGTCTAAGCCAGACACAAAATCACCTTATCAATCATCTGATACATACTGAAGGGCTCTTACAGATGGGTCCTGACAATTGACAACAGTCAATGTATAAACTGACAAGTCTGTCAGATCTAATTACTCCCAAAACAAAATAAACATGAATATTATATCAAAAAGAAGGTTGTAACTACAAAAGAAAAACCTTTACCAAAGTAGTAGCTCAAACCAGAGGCTCACGATGGGATATTTTTGGCTAAGTTAAACAAAAGGCAGTGGAGTGCAATGTACTCCCCTCTCTGGAAGGAGCTGGCACAAGGCATTGCAGCAACGTGAGAACCCAGCAGATGCTGCGAGAGGGCACCCAAGCAGACAAGCGCTGAGCACAGGAGCACACACTGAGGGATTACTGCAGTAATTAGTGAGAGCCAAGGGAAACAACAGCGTGGAATTCCGAGTGTGTTCCATAGCATGGAATGGTGCTGCTGGCCTATTTTTACCATTGGCAGTAGGAGGGGAGGCACAGCAGCTCCAGTAGGAGCAAGTGCATTATGATACAACACAACATGAGCATTATAAAATGCGAGATGAATCTCAAGCCCAGAGGCTCTTTAGCACCACTCCAAATCACAACTCTCTGCCTTCATTTTTCTTCTTTGCTACTATTTCACTTCTTCTCTCAGTACTTCTGACTTGATTAACCCTTTTTTCTCTTTCCTGTCTTCTACCTTCCTATTTTCATGGTATCGCATCAGATTCCTTAAAAAAGCATCTGAGTA
Organism: Corvus kubaryi; assembly: GCF_017639235.1. Taxonomy (NCBI): domain Eukaryota; kingdom Metazoa; phylum Chordata; class Aves; order Passeriformes; family Corvidae; genus Corvus; species Corvus kubaryi. The sequence goes on along the minus strand of NW_024581093.1, from coordinate 18,721,311 downwards.
TTACTGGCAGAGATTATAGATCAGCAGTCAGGTTTTCTGACTTACTCTAACCCAGTGAAGCTCCAGTTGTTTCCAGTGAGAAATTTATCACTTCACTGGCATCTCAATAAGACAGCATGCTCTTTTGACAATCTGGCCCCTGATTAAAAGTTACAAAAATCATAAATCAAATTGTAACCTTTTTTTAATGGCCTGAATTCAAGTGCTGTGAATTTGTTTTTTTCTTCAAATACTTTCCCCAGAAATTCAAGTCTAATGAGCCTGAAACAGACCTCCTGAAATACAAGCTTCATTTTAGTTTTCTGGGAATTAGAAAAGATGCAGTTATGTGTTGTGCCTAATTTTTGGTATCCCTTTCTGGAATGGTGAGTTCTGGAGTTCTGGTTTAACAAATTACATCTTTCTCATTAACCGGCCTGGAATTATGAAATCAATTTTTTGAGCTCTTTTTTGGTCTTTCCACAAATCTGTGCTAGGATCCCTGATCTTTCCACACTGTACACATAATGTGCTACCTGAACACGTGCAGCAGCAACATATGGTACAGTAGGTTATAACTATTTTACCATCTGTTCTATCTGAACTCTAACCTCAATAATCCCATATCAGCTTTTCCCGTTAACTGCCACAGTTCTTAGATCTTGGCTTCTACTTACTCTTTTAAAATTAAATTGCAGCAAAATGCATGGCCAGATCATAGACTGCTCTTCAGAAGCCTCCACTGCTCCCCAGGTGACTTAATTTGGCCAGGGTCTTAAACAAATTATGCCTTCAGAGCTACAGGCCTTCTTTTTTTTCAGTGAATAAGATAAATCAGTAACCGGAATATTCTTTATTTTGAAAAATATTGCTCAAGATCCTGCCATATCCATTACATACTCATTTATAAAGTACTTTGTTTCTATCTGCTCTTATTTAGAAAAGGGCATCCCCTTCAGTGGAACTACAGAGGATTCCGTATTTTCCAGGAGCAAACGTCCAGGCTGTGCCTGGCTAACCACCTCCCACTATGGGCCTAATTCAGTTTTTCCACAAACAGCACCATCACTATAACCCCTTACTGTCTTGCTATTCTGTGTACCCATAAAACCCAAACAGTAGCATCATATTGAACAATAAAATGATAATTTTATTGCAATAAATCTAAGTTCTATCCAAAGTTCAGAAAACTGGACAGATTCTGTAAATGGAGAGAGGACATTTGGAACTTTTATTACTATTGGGGTTTGTTGGTTTGGTTTTGGTGTTTTATTGTTTTATTTTGTTTTACTTTTAAGACTTGCATCTAATGTCATCAAGTTCTATGTCATATAGATATTGGAATTTGAAAGTAAGCTGTAGCTCCAGCTAGAACAGCTCATCCAGTGGACTGCCTTCAAATTTAAAGTCTGCTTCATTTACAGAAACTCCAAAAATAGCTACATAGTAATAAAAATCCATGAAAGACTGTGGCTTTGGTATAATTTAGACATACCCATACAAAACTATTACATATACACAGACATATGGAAAACATATTTTTAATAAATACTAATCACAGCCACAAGAATATGCCCCTCTGTTTTTTACTATAGCACTTGACAATACCAGTTCTTATGGATGATGAAATTGAAGAAAAAATCAAATATGGTTATCACCAATTACTATTTTACAATATCTGTATTCAACTCAAAATAGTAAATCATAACAGCTCAGTAAACTTCTCTGACTCATTATCAACTGAACCAGACTGTAATGCCTACACAACGAAAACTACATTTGTAAAAGAATACCTTTGTAAAATTACTCAACTTTTAAAATCAGTATAATGCCTTCTCATTAAAATTATTTGTATCTTCTCCAATTTGAAATACCACATCTTGTGCACAAACATTCCCTCCTTTTGGGTTCCCGTTAAGTATCTGAACAAAAGGGGAATTCGATTTTTTGAATGTGCGAAGAAATCAGTTCGTGAGATATAATTTTGCTTTTTCACACATGAGCAGTTTAAATATGTTATTCAGTGTTATCTTGAGGCACAAACATAAGGCACGGAGGTTAGAGAAGTCAAGACTACATACTAGTCTGTTACCTCAAATGTCTTCCAAAACACGCAGCTGAAGAATATAATGGAAACTATGGTTTAATTAAGGAATATTGAATTTAATTGTAATCTGGGTCCTATTACACAAATAGTATACAGTGCCTATACAAATATACAGAGTCCCTAAATATATAATTCCACACATGTTTCCCAGCTACACAAATGGATCTATATTCTGTAGCCCTACTTGGGGGGAGGAGAGTAGTACTTTGTTTCTTTTGGACTTTATGCAAAAACAGCCTCATCCTCCCGCTGTACAAGGCAAGGGAAATAAGAGCTGTAATGGTTAACAGCTGGACTTCACTCTTCCCCTCCAAATACAGGAGGACATCGGGTCTGCCCTCCCCCACCAATTCTTCTTTGCATTCAAAATATTTCCACCTCTGCATAAAAATGACTTTTTTATTATGCAATTTCACAGATTTTCCTAGGTGGCACCCCAGGAGCATAATCCTGACTCACAGAACAAAACCATCTAATTACCCCAGCTGCATAATTCATTGGCCCATAAACAGAAGTTGGCCAACTCATGATCTTATCTGACAGACTCTGGGGAGCACCTGTGGGAATCTCTGCCACGGGAGAGGCACCGGGCAGGGCCAAGACCTCCTTGGGCATCTTGGGGTGGCCAAGGGGAAGGAGGACAAAGGAGAGGAGCCATCCTGCAGCCAGGACCTTGGGCTCTCCAGGCAGTCAGCCCTGCCTTTGTCTGCTCAGTCTGGCTGCAGGTGAATCAGTGAAGGAGAGGTTTCTTGGAGCTGTGATCCTCCACAGCCACACTGCAATGAGCCAACACTAAACACAACTGCAAGGAAAACACTTGAACTGGCAATACTCTAAGTATACACTACAGATTTACTTCAATCTCATTCAGAGACAAGACTGTAATCTGAGAATCAGACATTGCTCAGATGACAGAAACAAAACACAGTTACGGAGTATTCCTTACTTTGCATCTATTTTTTCTATCACGCTGATGAAAAGCTCTCAGTATTCTGGCAAACTTCCCAACAGAAACTTTTTAGACACCGTCTTTAGAGAATTGCAGCAGGTCCTTTTATTACTGCTTGTTTGTTTTAATTTACCAGAGTTGCTCTCCAGTTCCATCTAACCTTTGAAAAACAGCATCCTGTTTGTTTTCATGATCAGGTATCTGCAATTCACTAAATTACAAATGAAGACGAGTCCTGGACCACTCTTGGTGCCAGCTGGCAGAACACCTAATGGTCTCAGGTGAATTTCAAATGTAAAGAATTGATACTTAAAAGAACTACGAGTTGGGTTCTAGTGTGTAACGTTTTACCTTATAAGAAAGACTAAGCCTGAAAACATTTCAATTCTCAACAATGTTTTCATCCTGCATTATAACAAACATGAGTGGCAGAGAGACTTGTCAGCCCAGTGGTTAAGGCACTATTCATCTTTCATCTCCCAGATCTGGGCTGCAACCACTCGGCAATAGACTCACTTTCTCACTAGAAATGTCATCTCGGAGCTGAGAAACCTTCTTGACAAATATGTTTTTGAAACAGATGTATTTTTGCTAAACATTTTATCTTTGACAAAAATGTATTTTGACAGAGGAAGTTTCATAGCAAATTTTTTTTCACCAGCTCTAATAACAACTTAGACTTTTAGGGCCTAAATGGGGAAAGCTGCTCAGACTCTGCCATGCTGATTGAGGCAAGGCCGGAGCAATGACCATTGCTGTAACCACCTCGATGGCAATCTCTGTCAGTTATCCATTGCTCTGTCCCAATTTACCACTGTTTACCCTAAAACAGGCATGCAACTGTGGCATTCAGAGCAAGGCTATGAATGGGACATGAGCTTGTCTCATCCTCCTCAGCTGCTCTTCACAGCTTTGTCTGCACGACTGCTTCTTTTACTTAAGTAGTAATTAACAACATAAATGTTTAGAATAAATAGTAAGGACAGGGCATTTGAAAAAAGAGTTAACAGATGTCCTTAACATTGCTGCTGGCCTAATAACGTTTCTGCAGTAATTTATTTGATGTGGAGTTTATTTAGCTGCTGCAAACATGCAGGGTTATAATAATCATAAGCAGGTTGCATTAAGCACAATACGACTTGGGTGTGTAACACAGTGTTAAAAAATAATCCCAGAAACTGTATTCCTTAAAGATATTAGATGTGCAGTATCTTCTACAACCTGATTGTGAAAAGCTAGCCAGAAAGCACCATTCAGAATAAAAAAAATATTAACAGAAATATAAAACCCAAGACTTCTTTTACAGATAATTTTGCCTATAGTTTGGGATAGCAAGCATTAAATTCAAACATCAAATCCTGGCATACTTCAGTAAGCTATCAGCACAGCAGTGCTGCCTTTTTTCCTTTGAAAAATGAAAGAATTAAATTCAAAACAAACAACTTCAATTTAACACCAAACTACAGGATAACCAATCTTAAAAATGTCAAATTGTAATGGATCTTAATACCCATATAAAACACAAAAATAGTGGCATTGTTCCTTGGTAATGCATAGCAACCTTACAGAATTTCAGTGAAGGAGAAAGAAGGGAAAAACACCTTATTACTTCTAACTCCTGCGAGCCATTTTGGTCTCCAAAGGTTTTAGACCGCCTCGGGCCATGTGTCTGCAGTGTTTCGGGAAATGACTTGCCTTCGCACGAACACTGCTATGTTCTGCAGCACTGCTGCCCCCCAGCATCCCCGCTCCATTTCTAGTTAACTCTTCCTTACCTGTATCAGCCTTCTCCCCCCCCCCCTTTTTTTTTTTTTTTTTTTTTTTTTTTTGCAGCAAGATTCCAGAGAGGTTCTGCTTAGGAAAAAAAAAACCAAAAAAAAAACCAAAAACCCCCAAAAAATTCCCCCCCGCCCAAACGCAAACCAAAACCCCCTCTGCTTTTTCTGACAAGTTTTCTCAGAAAGAAACACGACCAGAATTTATCTCTATAAACCTTTGAGAGAAAAAGGAAATTAATTTGAAAGTAAAATATTTGGAAACAACCAGTTTAGCTAACAATCACCAAGGAGCTTTGAAGTTTGATGCTGCTCCAATGTTTGTGTTTTGCCTCAGTTAACAAACAACACTTAGAAAACAAAAAAAAATCAACACTCCCCAAGAATACAACGGCACTACTAAAATCCTTCACTTATCACTGTATTTAGATTTTTAATTACACTCCCAGCACCACATTACAGGCTGCGATTAAGTCCCTGGATAAGGCCTCCGAACTATTCACCCATTTGTCTTAGCAGCAGTGTATTAAAAGTAAGAGGAAATAACCCATCTAGCATAGAGGGGAAGAGAAAGATTTAATCCTCCATATAATGTACTAAACTCATTTAGCAGAGACGTTTTGTGTTTCCCTCTATTTTCTGTAAGGATATATGGCTGCACACTGCCAGCTATTCTACTTGATAGCTTTTTAAAAAATCTCCAGAAAATTCTTTGCCAAGGTCACTGCTGATTGACTCAAAATATGACAGTGTATGAGGTTACTAAAATATTCTGTTCATCTCAGGGGTTGAGTAAGCAGCTCTAACTAAGAGGAAAATCAATATAATACTTCACAGTGAGGAAGAAAATGGAAAATAGTTTAGCAGTTAAGTGGTTAATGCAATTCCTAAGTGTTCAGCAATCATTGCAATTTAGTGCCATTTCGATTATTACACAATAAACAGACCATGTTGTCTGGAAGCAAATTTTTATGAGTATAGCTGAAGGGGTTGCAACTTATTTAGCTGCTGAAACTCTAAGGGAAAGAACATTTCTGAATGCTAACACTACAGATCAGAAATATACAGGTACACTGGAAAGGTTATTTTTAGGTCACTACTATGGTAACTAACCACACTGACCTTTAAAATTAGTATGCAGTTCAAGAAAAATGAAGTTCAGTAAAATGTTCTTTAAACAGCATAATTTTAATAAACAATATTGCACATCCTTACAGCAGAATTCTGTCACTTTTTACAGCTATTAATTTACTTTTATATCATAATATAATGTACAAAAATATCACGATGCAGAACCGACAAGGAAAAAAATGTAAACAGCCAGAAAACTGATTAAACTATCATTAATTTATGTTTAAAGAATTAAAAAAAAACCAAAAACAAACCAGCTACATTTATTTCTGTAGAATAAGATAAAACTGCTAGCTGGAGAAGGGCAGTTTTTTGTATCGTGTAAAGTCATGGAAACATTCAGAATAGTCATAGTTAAAATCATCTTACTTTGTCTTATTTTGAAATACAGAATTTTAAGTGGATTTTAAAAGCAAATCCAGTTCTACAATTTATAAATTCAAAGAAACAGGCAAGAATTATGTTTGGGGCAGATGAGATAAATAGCATGAGATTAAGAGTGTATGGTTGATAGCAGCAGGGACTCAATAAAGGAAACAGTATTTTGAACAAAAAGTGCTCTCTGAATCCAACGGACTTAGACAAAACATCAATTAGAATCATGGCTTTAATAAATAATACATTATGTGCCAGTTCATTAGGTGAGAAATGGAAATCAAACTTTGGTTGGTCATGCAGGTGTGCTGGCTGTCCAACAAACCACCACCACCACACAGAACACACCAACAAGCAGTTAATGCTGGCAATTGGAAAGAGCCAATTTACCCCATCAACCCATAATCATCAAACACAGAACACAACTCTTCTAATTTTATTTTCTCAGCTATGTTTGAGACAGCTTCTAATGTTATGTCAAATGGCTGATAATAAATCAGATACATAATAAAAAAATATTTTATAAGCACACACATAAGTCTATATGTGCACATGTGCAGGGAGAGATATACACAAACATTTTAGTCTAAGCCACATTGTAGACCTTTTTCAAAATCTGTCTCTTCCAGAAGAATATATAAAAATTAATTTTAAAGAGGGAAAATTATATCTGCATTTTTCAAGCCTCAATATGTGAGTAACATTGCTCTTGAAGTGACTTTTAAATGCCTGGATCATAATTGCTATGAAAAAGGGGAAAAAAATCTCAACAACTAGTGGGATACTGGGTCACCTATACAGTGTTCCTGTGTTTCCTGAATTTCGTATCATACCTACATCTCTGTTAGTCTCAGGCAGGAGAGATGGATGCTGGTCAGCTGGTAACTATATTCACCTTTAAGGACCATCTGGAAATGAGTCCTCTTACAATACTCACTGTACAAAGACACAGCAAGGGACAGGCACAGTAACCAATCTAACACCACCAGCAACAAAACAAAAACCACCAAGATGAACCCCAAAGCACGGATGATAAGCTGTACAGAGTACCCTCCTTTTCCTCCCAGGGACCTCAGCACAGCAGCCATGGGAGTGAGCTGCTCCTCATGGCAATGGATGAGACCTGTGCTGAGGACAATGAACACAGCCAGGAGCCCTGCTCTGACACCCAGGGAAACACTGGCCAGCTTAGAAATTCAACAGAGACAGCACAGAACCAGAGAGCCAATCTGTCCGTGGCTGAAACTGGGCACCCAGGGCAGCACGCTGGTTTCTCTCCATTGGTGCTAAAGGAGCTACACTGGCAGCCACACTTTTTCTTTTCCCCCCCTATCTCTTTAACACAATAGTTCTTCTGTTAACAAAAAACAACTTAGGTGTATTAAAAAAAAGTGACATGGCAATAGGGTCTTGTTTCCAAAATGTAAAGCAAAATCTTACACTTTGCTTTTCTGAAAATTTAAGACCTACTGATTAGGCTCCCCTGCCTCTCCATGGGGTAATTTTGCTGATAGTAAACTATCAAAATTATCATTTTTTGAAAGCCAACCAAGACTCTGAGCATTCTTCTTGACATCTTTGCAGCCAAGACTGCTTCCAGCTGCTGGCCAAAGAGCTTATTGAAGGAATGGAAGGCTGTAATGTGCCAGCCAGATGAGAGTCCCGAGCAGGAAGGGAACAAGCCAACACAACAGGTAGAATGCCTGCATGGAAAAAATCTCCCCACGGTATTCTCTGATCAGCAAAGACATTTGTTGTGCTGTAATGAATGTCACAATCTCCACGTTTATATTAAAACAGATGTGGGTTCTGAAAGGTTATTTGTCATTTTGCTTGACTGGTGTTTACACAAACAAATCCAAATTTAGTTAAAACAAACAAACAAACAAACATGCTCATGTAAGTACTTATTCAGAAGTAAGATTCCACCAAGATTAAATTTTCCAGCCTGACATAAGAGAAACATGAAGCAGAAATAATTAGTGTCTGACACTAGGAAAAATGATGCTGATTAACTACACAGATTTAGTTTTAAAATACACATTTCACTGCAGTAGTATGGCCACATACAAATATGTAGCTTTAAAAAGAAACTGCTAACTCAAAGGAGCACATGGAGGGGTTTTTTGAGTGTATAAATAGGTATTCTTTTCATCTTTTTAGTGTGCAAATTTATTTAAAACACAATAAAATGACAGGCAGGTCTAAAGACTAAATATAAAAATATAAGAATGTGAAATGAACAAACTTTTTCACTCTGCAGTTTTTATTTTATTATTAGATGCTATTCCTAACTTGTTAAAATTGATCAAATAGAAAGCTGTGAATAGGGAAAAAATTAAGCCAACTAGAAAAGTGTGACTTGGATTTAATATTTTATAATTGCCAAGGGACATACTGAGATCAATGAATTTTTGCCCGAGATGAACGTCAGAAAGAGATGTACTTCAGTCTTTTAGGGAACATTGGTCTATTTAATTCTTGTGTCTGATGCATGTGAAATATGCCTGTCTTGGCCTTCTTCGTGCCTCAAGGCCACGCTGGAGGCAGACATTACCACTTTTAATAGGCCGCCATCTGAGGAATGGCAAGGGATCCAATAACCCATCGACTCTAATGGATTTGCCTGTTTATTCACTTACACCTTTTTTGCAGCTAATTTTAGTTTTGCATGCTGAGTTGTTTCACTTTAAATTAAATGAATAGAAACAAAGGGGAAAAGACTGTGCAGCTAATAAACCATGATTATTTTCCAAGTTCTTCACAACAGGATCCTCCATATACTAAGGTATATCACTTGAGAACAGATTCACTGCTGCGTTTTTCCACTTGTTGTCAGAATTAACAAAGCTTCTTTTAAATTTAGTGAGACAAAAAGTAGGTTATTATAAAGTCTTACTTATAATGCACTAATGATTTGCAGCAGTATAAAGCAACCAGCTTCAAATCATTATGAGAGTCATGAGCATCTTCAAAGAATAATACAGGTAATGTTAATGATTGTGCAGTATTATCACAAACAGAAACAGTATACAGTTTAATCTAGCCCTTCATGTGTACTTTGAAGATCACAGGTAACACCTAATGTGTTACTTATAAACTTATAGTCCCTCTAGATACAGAGGAACTTCGAGTAATAAAAATTTCCACTACATTTGATCCTTAGGAAAAATATACATTACAGGCTAAAACTTATTAGGGGATATAATCTCTATATTTGGACTGCATTAATATTTTGTTCCTTACAGAATAGCTCTTCCTCCCTTTCCTTAGGAGATGTCTCTTGCATCTCACTCTCCACAACTCGTGGGTCCTCTACAAAAGCATGGCGTGATCTTTAAGGTCCCTTCCAACCCACACCATTCTACAATTATTATACATTTATTCTAGAACCTTCTGCTCACCCACCTCTTTTTCCAGACCCACAGTTCAGGTGCTTTGCTTTTCTCAGAAAGGCTGAAAGGAACTTACTCAGGGGCTGTCACTGCAAGGCTCAGCCTCAGAGCAGCTTTCAGTGAGTTACAAAGGGGCCTTTTCTCCAGGTTTGGTTGAATCTCCCCATTCCCAGGGCTCCCCAGTTTCCATCAGTTTCGAGAGGGGCAGACAAGGGCCAGGTGTCACCTGCTGCTGACAGGTCATCCACTGAAGCTCTGCAGGAGCCTTTGTGTCCCCGCCTGGGGGGACACATCCCTCTGGACATACCAACAGCCCCTGACCACTGCCTGCCCTGAGGAAATCACTGTCAGCTTTCAGGCAGCAAGTCATCAAATCTAGGCAGGAATCATCTTCTTTTAAAGGCACAAAAATAATACAGCTCCTACTTCCAGAAAGAACAGCCAGGCTTGGTCCCCAAGGTAACCAAAACACAGCACCACCGGGGTCAGCCCAGGAAAAACAGCTGCTGAACTGGAGCAGTCCCCAGAGACTCCGACTTCACTGCTGCAAAAAATTACTCTTTTCTATAACAAAATTGCATAAAATACAGCAGCATGTGGTCATTTGTTCCCTCTTCATGACAAAAACCTAAACACGTGACATCTACAAAAGGTTGTAATATGGGGTAAGGTTTGTTGACCAAACAGCAGGAATATGGAATACGAAAAACTAACATTAAGAGCCAAAAACTTGGGAGCCAAAACTCTGTGCTGCTCCAGGCCACAGCTGCAGGGAGAGCAGAGATGCAGCAAGAGGAGAGCATGTATACCCTTCATTTAGAAAAACACATTTAGTTTGGGAGATCCTGCCCCTGTAAAACAGTGTCTGGAGCACTAAACAGCCATAATATAATGTAAAAGCTCTTTGGAGTGAAACATATTACAACAAAAAAGGGCCTGTGTCATTCAGAAGGGTCCACAGCACTAGCAATTACTAATGCAGAAGGAAAACAAAGCAGCTACAAGTCTTCTTTTGTCTCTAGCTGATTATGTTTTCTTTTAAGGGATCACATTGTGAATTTGACATCTCCTTATTTTTGCCAAAAAGACTTCACCTCCTTTTATATCAGTTGATGATCTCTTACAGATTCCTTGATAACATGGTGTGACACAGAGTCAGCTCGAAAGCTTTACCAGGGCTTTTGGGCTGGATTTGGGATTTTTGTCGCTCGGTGGCTCACAAGACACAAAAGTATGTATTTCAAAGGATGATCCCCACATTATGAAAATTGGCATCTTCGCTTTGCATTCATTTTATTGCTAGTGAATGTTTTCTCTTAGAATTGAGACTGAGGTGGAAGACTGTTTTTCTGACACAAAACTATCATCAGTGTCCCCTTAAATATATAGCAAGAATTAAAATAAGGCTCCTCAAATAATTTCAAATCAATCTACATACCTAAAGCTTAAACCTGTTGGAGATAAATATTTTTGGATTGTTACAAATCCAGCATCCCTTTTAAAATGTTGACTCAGGCCTATTATTTAAATGTCAAAAACACCCCAAACCAACAGGACATTTTACAAGCACACAGACAAGTTAGAATAATCTGCCTGCTTTAGATATGGGTAAGTGAATCTGCAAAACAGGAGAAGTTACACAGCAGCAGAACAATTTTTTTCCCCCAAATTGTATTTGTAGACCTGGATACTAACTCCCAGACACACTGTGGAAAGAAAAATGGGAACAACAGACTGAAGTTGGGATTGATTTACTTCATTAGCTGGGATTACAAGTT
>NW_024581093.1:18672322-18707322 GCF_017639235.1 Corvus kubaryi | reverse complement strand
CTGAAAGCAGGCAGCAGTCCAGTAACACCCACAGGCCTCAGAGGCATCCTGTGACCCCCTTAGAAAAGTCACATTCACTTTGCTCTTGAGAAAGGAAAAATAACGCTGGAGGCATTTTGTTTTAAACCATGTGAAATAAGGAAATGTGAGGATGTGAAAATGAAGTGAAAAAAGTTAGAATTCATTTCCTCTCTTTGCAATGGCTTAGAAGCAAAACTGGTTCATTTTGAAAGTGTGTGTAAAAATCTGATACATTCACCAGTAGGCAGTGACTACAAAATGCTTAAGGTAAAATATGTAAATATGTAAAATAATCTCTTGAAAACCATCTCCTTTTGTGCTTGAAAGCATTTTGTAAAAGCATCTTTATTTCTCAGTAGCATTAATAGACAGTCAGAAAGAAAACTTGTCAAAACAAAAAATAGCAACAAAATTCAAGGTACTAGAAAAATATTTTGAAACAAATCTGCAGAATAGTGAAAGGGAAGAAAATTAATGCATAAGTTCCTTGGATGACTTCTGCCCTTTTAGTATTAATCTGAATAATAATAAAGGAACATGTAAATTACAGTTTCAAAATTTTAAATGGGGTTATTTTAACTATCATAGACTTAAGGCAAATCTAATCTGCCAAGTCTTCACTCTCATTTCAGTCTAAAACTATGTCTCACTTTTTTACTCCTATTATGCCTTTTAACTTAAGATGGGCTTTTTATCTCCTAGCTAAGCACATCCAACCTCATTTCCTCGTTCCCATTAAAGAGGTCTACATAAACATGTATTCAATCTGTTTATTACTTGCCACAGACTGCTCATCTCGTTCCAAAATATTCTCATTAATAAAAGGTTGCACTTTGAGGACCCATTAGAATGCTCAAATTAAGAGAATACTTAAAAGCTTTCATTCTTTGTCCAAAATTCCTGAGCTGTATTATGTATTATCCAAAACCAAGTAGCAGAGAATTCATTAATACAATTTTCAAAAACTGTTCCACAAGTGAGGTCTCAAATCTGAAAAATGAACTCCAGCATTAAAATAATTTGTCTTGATTTTATTTTTTTTTCCTTATGTGGAGAAAGCTAAGAATATACAAGGTAAGCTAAGGTAAGGAACATGTAAGGAAGAAGACAGCACCAAAGGCAGAGGATGGGAATCTTGAGCCACTGCAACACACAGGTACTGAATGATCCTTCTAGTATAAGGCTACTGGGAGTTAGCTGAAAAAATTGACATGGTATCAGGCTTCAAGGGGGTATGTAACTAAAGAAACACCTACACTAGAAAGGAAATAATGATGCATTGGAATTGTTTTGAGACATGGCAAAATTTATACAGCCCAGGAGTTTTTATAAAAATCTCATCAAAATTAAAAATTTTTCAACATCAATAATGACAAAATAATTTATTTGCAGCATCGCATCCGAGCCCCACAACCAGGCTACCCCACATCCATTTATGGGGAGATAGATGTATTTACCATGTTGGAGAGAACTTCTTACTACCATTCTGGAATTCTGACACTATGACAAGTTGAAAGGAAATCTGGGAAGTTGATAATGCCAAAGAATGACATACCCAAAGTCTTCATCATTCTCTTTTCCACAGTATTATGATTAAGTGGATGAACAGTAGGAATGGCAAAAGGATGGTCTGTATCAGTATGAAATGGAATCAACACACCCAGCTTGATTCTCCTCCCTGCCATCCACTCCAAACTGTGATTTCTTAGTAAACCGAAGATGGAACGATGATACATCTTGACATGCTTTTAATATGCAAACTATTAATCTTAGAAGGTATGATTCTGCAAAATTTTTAAGTCTGAAGTGCATGCCTGAGTTAAGTATTTAGATAAACTGGCATTTTTTTCTACCTAAGACAGCTATAGTTAATGGGTCAAAACATAATTTGCCTGTCTTGTTTGAGCTCACAGACATTTGTACAAGTGTCACAATCATTCATGTGACACTTGTCTGCTTTATTATTCTATGCCAAAACCAAGCAAATGTTCACAAGATTTGTTTTTCTGAAGCATATAGGGAGCACATAAGAAAAGCAAAAGACATGAATAATAGTAAGCAGGGAAGCTTCATAGATACTCAGACTGCTCCTTTCCAACACCGCTTTTTTGAATGCAAGCTTCTCTTCCCTGTGTTCTTTACACTGTCATTAAATTATTATAAGAGTGTTTATAATCAACCCAGTTATGGTCAAGTGTGCATTGGCCTGTAAATTCAAATATCCTGCCCTCCCATCATCCATTCACTTCCTCACAGGCACAGAGAAAGGAGCTTCATGACTGAAATATCCCGGGAATATGGGCACATGGATGACTCCTCCTCAGTTCTGAGCGCTAAGGAGGGAGTTCGCACACAGCTCTTCGATGGCAATCTCAGCACAACTGAACAGCTTCTTTGTGTAATTCCCTTATTTTCATTCCACAGCTGCTCTTTACTGAGACTTACACATATAACCATTGCTGGGAAAGTATAGGAAAGTTAATAATTGTTAAAGGCTTACATGAAAGTAATTGTTCTGTTTCTTCTGAATTGCCAATACTGATTTTGCTGTGAGAGGGGATTATGGAAAGAAATGGAACACTAGAGATGGGAAAGTACTGTTACCAAAATAATCTAACAAATGCAAATACAGCCCCCAGTATTAACAGAAGTGTCGAGTCTAAGAGTACAGACAGATGTTCGCTCTGGATCCAGCTGTGCTGATGAAGGGCTTTGTGCCCCCCAGCTGCTCCTCGGTGCCCCCCGCTGAAGTCATTATCCTGCGGATCCGCCCCGATTCACTCGGGGCAGGGCCAGCCCCAGCCCACACTCCCCTCACATGGGCCACAACAATCCAGCTGATTTTGCCCCAGTGAGTGCCCTTGCATGGACCCTCTGCCCGAGCCCATGGCAGTGACCTCCTCAACCACTCACACGATGGCAACCAGAGCAGTCCTTGCACTGGGATGCTCCTTCTGAAGCCCTAGAAAACAGGCACTGCTAAAATACCATCTCCCTCAGTCATATATATAATAAGCATTTTTAAAATCACCTAAACAAATAAAGCAATGCTTAGCATCTGATTTTTAATTTTCTTTTTTTTTTTTTTTTTTTTGCAATAAACATACCCATGGATTTTTCCTACCGAACTACAGATAGGATTCCAACAGCAAAAGGACATCTGAAAACAGCACAAACAATAATGATAACTTAAAGTGTGCACAGCACCGAACCCATCACCTTTGTTCAAATAATGCTTGTAAGTGATCACCAAGACTAACAACTTAAACCACAAGCTGAAACATTGGTTTGTTTAGTGATTCTTGATTTTGAGGGCATAGATTATATTTGACACAACTTTCACACTGAAACAATCTGAGATTTTTGTTAATAAAGACAAAATATAGGTAACATTTAGAGCTGCAAACTCCTTATCTAGGTCTGACACATTCCCTTGCGAACCTGTAAAATGCACTGTAGAACAGTATTTTTTCATTTAAAATTTGCAAGAGAATTTCATATCATCTTCCACTTATTTTTGAAGGTGTATTTCAAGCCATGCAACACACATTTCCCAGCCTAATCACAAGGTGTCTACTGTTACACAACACATGTTAAAAGAGTTCTTTAAATACTAAATACTAATCGTGACCATATTTTCAGTTGGATTTCAGCCTGCTCTGGTAAATTCTCTCTTGAGGTGACAAACTAGCAGTACCTGAACTCATTACAGCCTGATTAATTATGCTGCTTTCATACAAAGGAGAAGGAGACTTCAATCAGAAGTGGTAACCTTAAACAGTACCTGTGTAGCAGCATATCAGAACATCAATCCCAGGTCCATGCACTTCCATTTGCTTTGAGAATTCTTAGTAATGACTTCTCCCTTACTATCAAATAGCTCAGCTCAACTCCATGGCCTGAAAAACTAATGGAAGAGGTTTGGAACACATCAGTTCCAGCTGACAGAATTTACACCACTTACCAGAAACACTGAAAACTGCACCTTATACTCTCTACTTGCTTACCACAACCTCACTACACAACCAGCCTTTTTCTCCCCAACTGAACACAGCAGGAATTTGGGGAATAAAAGGAGAAGAGAGGAGCAGAGCCAAATGTCAGAGATCTCTTTTCTCATACAGCTGACGACTTGCCAGGTTTTCATCTTCTACATATTTGGAGGCAATTTCCTTAAATGATCAGAAGCTGAGAACCACCTGGCTATTACCTTCTCCTAAAGCAGGCATATCACCACAACATAGAGACAGTACCTAGACAGCAATACTGTTCTTGCTTGCTTGCCTTTTGTGCGTGCAAAGGCAAATAAATATAAGACAAGAATCTGGCATATGTGTCTAAAATACACACTGCATAATTAAACTAAGAATGAAAACAAATCAAAGGTATATATGTTCAAATAGTATTTATTGTTCCTTTACATAAAGGAACAAGGAACTTGGCAAATATTTCTTATGAATAAAGGCCCATCTTCACGAAGTATGGGTTATGAATAGCAATGAACAAGATAAGAGCACACAAGATAAAGCCAGCAAGAGCAAGCCACAGATGGAAGCAGAGCCAGACTGACAATGGAAGAATTCCCACCCTACCGGGCTACAGAGCATTCTCCACACAACTGTTTAATGCCAACACACATCAGCATTTACACTAAAGGAGACACTTCAGAGAAGTATTTTTAAATGCAAAGTTTGGGATATCTCTTTTTTAATATGGATAATACTCAAAGCATAGATCTCTCTACAGACTTAGGTCTCTCGTGCTTAGTCTGTAACATGCCTGTGTGCTCTGCTGCTAACGGCGATTTAAAGGATTTGCTGTACCTACAGAATTGTATTATGGAGATCCTAGAGGGTATGACTAAAACTTGTTGAAATTAAGTTCTAAGGAAATATATAAATGTAGGTGACTGGTTAGGGTTTGGTTAAAGTCAAGAAGAGAAGCTGCTCCCAGGTCTCTTTCTCAGAGCCAGCTGCCTGTAATAATAAATACACAGGGTTGACTGTGGAATCAGGTGCTTTGGAGAAAAATAATAATGCATTACAAATTTTGCCAGACCAACAGGCTTCCCTGTCTCATTCAAATTCACCATCGTCCTGTATGAACAAAAACTGCAGGAAGACAGCTTAGACTGTCACACTCAGGCAAAAGGAGCTGGCACTGACTGCAAACAAAATGCAGTGACAAAATGTCATCCCTCTTGTTCTTCACTTAGGGATGCCCCTGCATCATACTTATGGACCCAGGTTGTCACATTTCTCTTTTAATTAGGCAAAATAATGCTGCAGCTAATACCTAGCAGAAGAATTTACAGTGTTTGTGGGAAAAGTATGAGATCAGCTTGCAAAACCTCACTCCTAAAAGAAAAAAGAGGAAAGGAAACTCAAAAATAGATTCTTTAATAAAGAGCATTGTTTAAACACTTAAGGCAGCTCCTCATCTTTATCCAATTTTTGTAAACAGAACTCTGATTTTTGTCACAGATAAGAGATTTAAAACCACAGAATATCAAGTAGTCGAAAAACGTTTTGTGCATTAATTAAAACAAGTTGTGAAACGATACTATTCACTAAATTGCTAACAGGTTCTTCTAAAGAGAATTAAATGTAAAGAAAAATTCAATGGGTTTATTTTCAATTATATGATTGCCTTCTTTTCAATATTTTTCCTCAAAATTTAACCATGAAAATAAAACCTTTGTATGTCTGAACAGAGATGAAAATGTATACTTAATATTTTATCAATTACTATTAACTTTGCTATTAGTATAAGTATTCAAAGACTTAAAAGTACATGTTTTAAAGATATATAAACCAGCCAAAAAATAATCTTAAAAAAAACCCCCAGTAGCGCAGAAACCTCCTTCAGAGTCTTCAGATTTGGCTGGCTCAACCAATCTGCTATGGCCACTCAACCAGTTAAATAAATTTCTATAATGATTTCACCATTTTAGGCTGCCTATCTGCAAGTTCTTACTGTCAACACGAATTACCCTGTGTGCTGCAATTCCCCCATCAATTGAGACAAAGTATGACTGTTGTAGTGCTCTGTTAACATGACATGCTTCTCATGGATCTGTATTCCAAATGTCAGGATGATCCGGCCCAGCCAGCCAGAAGTGTCCTGTTACCAGACCTCGGAGAACAATTCCCACGAAAGGGTACAGCCCAGGCAGGTGAAGGGTTTTCTCTGGTGTGCAGTCTGGAGCTGGGGTGGCTCTGGTGCAAGAGGAGTGGGAGCAGCTCAGGGGATTGATGTGACACAGCCCAGCGCGCCCGCCTGACGCGACACCCAACTGACACCAACCCCAGCAGAGCCAGGGCAGGTGCCTTTGTCTGGGGAGGGAGAGGGCAGAGACAGGCCATGAAAAGCTACTCATGAGCTGCTTTGGGGTTTTCTTCTGGAGACAAGTTGTTCAGAAATTCAGCACAAATCTGAAGTTTTCATAGAGGAGCTACTTACATAAAGCAATTGAATGCTGGAGATAAAAATATCCCCCTAAAACTCCTAAAAACTGTAACTGTTGTTAAGGCTTATAGGATTACACATTTAAATTAAAAAATAACGAATCTCAATATGTACACTAAGTAATTCAGAAGTTACAGATGACACTGCCTCATTAAAAAATTATTTTGAAATTAGAAGGCTTATGTTAAATCCGTAATTTAAATATGACAAAAAGTCTAATTTTGTAGAATTGGCAGTTGGAAAAACAGTAACACAAAAAGAAACACAGCTTTGCTATCTCCCACCCACAAACTCAGTACAACTTCATAAATTTACCACAGCAGTACATAATACCTAGAGAGTAAGGACAGAAGTATAGAAAATTATGTTAAAAAGTAATTGGTCTTCATCACCACCAGGATAAAAGACAATATATAACTTTTTTAGAAGTTGTATGAAACCCACAAAATCTTGTATCCCAGTAGAGCTGATATAAGAAATGCATTTGACTGCAGACCAACCAGGATTTACAGCCCAACATAGGCTGCACAAGCTGAATTATGGATTACATTACATTTTTTTTATATATGGCACTGTACAAAAGAAACCCCAATAGGTCAAATTGATGTATTAATCACTACAGCTAAAATAAATACTGTATGTGAATAACATCTACTCATGGGCCACAAAATCGATCAAGGTAGAGAATTCTGAAGACACTTGGAACATTGGAGCCTTCAGCACCTATCAACAATATCAACTGAAAAGCATTAAAATGCTCATTAAACGTTTGTAATTTCCACTAATTGCTGCAGACCTGTCAGACATCACAATGAAATACACAATGTATACATCCAGATTTGATTATGGAGAGACCAGAGCTAGGACAAACAGTTGACTCTAGCCTGTACTTTAAGACTTTACTCCAGATGCTCTTCATTAGGGGTTTTCTAAAACAATGTACTATTGCTTAAGTGATTTGGACACTCAAAACTGAAAAATTAATGATCTGTGGTGGAATCAAATCACCTGTTGTACTTCTTCTTGTCCTCAACCAGGAGAAGCCACAGAACATGTCCCATTACAGTTAAGCTCATCAAAATAAGGAACATTTCACAATATTAAAAAATAACTAATTGAAGAGTCAGGCTCATAGTACTTCTTGAAATAAATAATTCTTCTTCTGGATTCTCAGTCAAGACATAAGACACAATGTCGAATATTTCCAAAGATACAATTTTTATTTCTTTCTTTAGAGAGAGAAAACCTACCTTCTAATTTTCTTCTGGAAGCCCTTCCATATTGGTTCTAAATTATTTAAGGAATATTATGAAATGAAAAGATATTTGAAATCTTGATGTATGTTTGCTCTTAACATCACTGGCAAATTATTATTGCTTTGACTACCTGCATAGCTGACAAGAACATCAGGGAACAGTACCTGCAGTTCTTCATTTTTCTGTTACTTAGTAAGATAAAAGCTAAGTCAACAGCAGCATCAAATTTATCCCATCTCACTGTAGTGACACAGCTGAAAATAAAAACTCTTGCTGAAAGAATTTTGGGGCAACATAAGTTTTACCAAAATGCAACACACCTATGGCTGTCAATGGTGTCTAGGGGCAGGAGGCAAGCTTGTACAGAGTGCACTTTGTTTCCCCTTCCCTCCTTTAATTGAGCTTCAATGTACTGAAACCAAATGCTATTCATAAAAATTACTTACAGAGATGAGAACAGTAACTTTGGCTTTGGAGACATGCACTAGGCACATTTTTCAAGTCCATTAGGTGTGGCTCATTTTTTCCTTTGTAACTATGTCTCTTAAAGTTGCTTTTTTTAAAAATGGCAATAGCATAAAAATGAAAACAAATAAAAAGAGAAAACCGAGGGATTAACAAACACTTGCAAAAGAGAGAAATGCAGGTGGCTTCTTTTATGGATTAGGAAAAACATATCACAGGCCAGTGATAGGGCCTGGGAAAAAAATGCCCTCTGCCAACACCTCCCCTATAGATAAAGCAGGCTGCAGTGCTGCTGTCTTTTTGATCAAGAGAAGAAATCCCACACCAATGACTGTTTCCCCTGACAGACTGCTTGTCCTTTTTAATGTTACATGAGAGCACCAGCCTGAATTTCCCTCCCCTCAGAGCTCATACCACTACCACTGATTAGAGATGCTGGTCTGCCTAGGGGTACTCACTTCTTTGGCCAAGGCTGTTTAACCTGTTGTGCTCCTTGTATTCCCTACCTTCTCCTTTGGAGATAGAAACTTTGCCTTTTTTATGGAACTTTTTGCTCATTCTCCTGGCACAGCTTCCTCTAAATTGTTCACTAATTGGTCCATCATACAAAAGTTCAGCTCTTGCTAGGCTCCTGTCTTGGCAAGAGAGTGTCATGCTCAAAAAGACTGGAGAATTATCTCTTTTATTGGTAATTATAACATGGGTCAACACTATTTTCATGCTGCTATAGCACGGAAATCACTTTTTATGATACCTTCTACTTTCTCAAACACAGCTGCAGAAAATCTCGTAATTCTCCTCATTTCCCTTCCCATACAACACTACTGTTCTTTGCCCTTTTGTTTGCTGAGATAATTATACCAAGAATACTACAAACAGAATAACAACAGCCAGTGAAAATAGGTCTACTGCACTCCCTCCTTCAGACACCTAATCCACAGCCCAGCTCAAAGCTCATCAGCAAAGTGAGAGGTAGGGTAAGATTTCCCAAAGTGGTTCAACAGCCCAGAAGTCTGACTCCTAAGTGACCTACGGTTTCCATACCCAAGTTTTGTAATAATTTAACTTAGTTTTAGTTAACACTGTGAAATGTCTGTGTGTATATTCAGTCATGCTTGGAAAAGTGATCTGTAACTAGTTAACAAAACTACGCTGTGAAACTAACTCCAGAACCCCACAAAGTGACACCAGTTAAAAAGCTATAAAGACCATAATTTTATGCAAATCATTGTAACTTCATATAGGCCAAAAAAGTGAGATTTTGCTCCAAAGACAGGAGGAGGAGGAGGGAAAAAACCCAACTCTGACTTACAAGTCAGGGAGACACTCATGGTAATTTTATCACCACAGTCCTTCTAGATGGTAAAAAATTTCCTGAAGTTGTTGCTATTTTTTAACTTCTCTGCTTCTCTTTTTGACGTCTCTTGGGTTGACGGTATTAGAAAACCCCCAAACTCCACCAGTGTAAAAAATCTTGCCACGGCTGGGGAGCTGCAGTGCTGCCTGATGCCCTTCCCTCCCTACTGCACCTCCCCTGCAGGAACTGGCTGCCAGCCTGTAACTTGAAGGCAAGCAGTAACCAAGTAACTAATAAATAAGGAGTACACCACTAAAGTAAACAGTACCCCAGCTATAATTAGCTAGAACAGACAAGCTGCTGGTGGTAGATGTCTCTCCGAGTTCCCTCAGGCCCTCTCCAGCCCCCACAGAATCCCTTTAACCAGCATGCTCCTGTTTGACTCCAGGCAAAACAAAAACAAAAACCCCCTTTTTTCCTAGTCACTCACTAGAACAGAGTATGTAACAAAAGGAACACCAAGATGAAGATCCCACTATCAGCTATTTTTACTGTATTATTTCTTTGAAAGCAAAATACTGCCTGTAATAGTCAAGACACACTGGGAAACTTCATAAACCTGCATTTAACACACACTGATTACTCCCAAAGACTTCCATGGACAAATAGCATGAGACTTTTCAAAAGCACACAATATGACAATTTCTAGAAAGAAAACCCTGGTTTTACTGTAGAAATAAATATAGAAAATAAAGCATTTTCCTACACCAGAACCAGACAGGGATTAGCAAAGCCGAGCTCATGCAGTAGGAAACGGAGGGAGATTGACAGGAACACAGCGCTCCAACAAAAGCTTATTGCAGGTAATTAATGTTCTACACGAGGCACATTACTGACTTCAAACAAACTCACCACTCTGCTTAAAGTTAAGCATGTGCACGTCCTTGCAGGTTTGGAGCTCACACGCTCAACTTCTCATGAATGTGGCCAAACAGGCCCCACTTCGCCATCACTCCTACAAAGGAAGGATGTGCAAAGCACACTGTTCCATTATCTGTGGACAGCTTCTAACAAAGCTGAAAAGCTCGTTTCAGCTCAAAATTTACATATTTGAGCTCCACCTTTGAGTTTTATCATTGACAAATTTCAGACAAATTCTGAAGGAGGAATGTGGACAGCAGAAGGCTGGTCAACACATGTAAAAGAAGAGTGAGCATTAATTTCCAAATTAAGTAAATGTTTGCTCAAAATACTCTTACAATTTAGAATAGATCACAGGGATTAAAATGCATCATGTTCCTGAACAGAAAAGTTGGTCAAAATAAATTTGCCTGCACCACAAACTGCTGATAGTGTCATTTCATGATGACATCACTTACAAAACCTGTAATAGGGACGTCTTTAAATTTTGTGCACAGATATACATACAATATGCACACATTAAATACTGAGAAAAACATTCTGACTTCAAGTAAAATCTTGGAAGACTTGCACGTGGTAAAAGGAAACCACAAAAGGTCTGTTTTCGTTTCTCTTTCTTACACACTAAGCTTGTTTTCAATTGGGATTACTTAAAATGAAGGGATAATTTTTTGAACACATAATAAGACAGCAAGTCTTATGACTTATGAAATATTTATCTGTCAGGTTTTTGTTTTGTTGTCTTTTTAACTGAAGAACTTCTACTTTTTTATCAACAGACCACATTCAGCTGTACACAATGCACAGTACTAATGCAGAGGGAGCATGGCCATTGCTATTCTGTACCACCCACATCATCACTTGGGATGTGGCTTCAGGGGGAAGAAAATGTGGCCATACACTGGAATTAAGGCGGTGTGTTGAGTTTTGTCCCCAGGGAAGTTGTTGGGCCAGCACTGAAGAGTGCCCTCCCACCAGTCCTCAGCAGGACACAGCCGAGGCGTGGATGAGGCTCCAAGCAGCGAAGGGAGCCCAAGTGGAGCCCAAGTGGAGCCCTGCCGAGCACAGCTGGAAGCGGGCAGTGCAACGTGGCCAATCCAGCTTTCTGTGGGTTTTGTTGTCTCAGGGACAGAAAACGCGGCTGTGGGAGCACCAGCACCTTGTCTTTGTCCTGGGAACACCCGCGTGTCACAGCTGAGGTCTTGTTTTGGCCTCAGCCACACAGAGCTGAGCCGAGGTGGGGAACTCCTCTGGTGTGTGACTCTCCTGCTCTTTTGTGTCCTTTTGCTATCGATATTGTTCTGTTCCTTTGCGTTTCCTATCCCATTGCTGTTTGTTTTCAGTAAATTGTTATCTCACCCCACAGCCTCTGCCTTTGTCCCTCTCTCACTGAAAACAGAGGAAAGAGGGAAGTGGAGCAGCTTATTTGGAATTTAATTCCCACCACAGGGAAGCGCAACTTGGACAATGCTTTGGTTCTGCAATTGACAGCAGGTAAAATAACAAGTTCTGTTCAGCACTTCTAGGTAGGGTGTTTACTTCAGAAGCTGGCAACAGGACTCCCTTGAAGTTCAAGACTGTTTGCCCAAAGGCCCAGGGTAAACTAAAAATGTTAAATGACTAATTGTCACTCTCTGAAGGACCAACACATTACTTGACTGCCTATAAAACAATTGGCTGAAAAAATAGAAAAATGTGCATCTTAATACATTTTAAGCTCTTTAGACTTTTTCCAAACCTTAACTTCAGTAAAAAAAGTTTATTCCAAAAAAAAGATCATTCCACAAAATTTACCTAGCATTGAATAGGATCGAAGCAGAAGGAAATTCATCTATTTGATGATTCATCTGATTGCTCTAGGGAAGAATTACTTAAATGGGAAACATTGCCACCTTAAGATACAGGTATGACTCTTTGCATGTACAGGTTGAAAAGTTACACCTTGAAAATTTTCTAGTCAGGTTTTAAAAATTATTTTCACTGACATCTAAAATTGTCACAGCGCCTTGGCCCTTACCTTCTAAAGTCAGTGGACAAACCCTCTGCTAGACCCTTCCACGCTTTTTCTTAGTCTTACCAGTTTTATTTAGCCAGAAGAAGGAAAAATTCTGTAATTATAAGCATCAGGAAAACAGAGACTGCAAAATAGATTGTATATTTTTCAGTGTCTGAAAATCAGTAAAATAGAGAGAAGACAACTGAAAATATAGAAAAACTCAACCCAAAACCAACTCCCAAAAAAAGCCCAAAAAGCAAAGTCACATACCCTCTGTCCCCACACATCCTCAAGGTAGCTGCCTTTTGCAAGAAAAATACAGCCTCCCCAGGAATAGCAGTAGAGCTCCATATGGATTGACAAACAATGGATGAACTCTCAGCTACTCAGAAGTCTTTGTGCCAAGCTCTCATTTTCCATGCTAATAAGCTACACACACTGTATTTCCAATGTATCCATAAATAAAACAATTGTATTTATTATTACCATATCGATAAAATTTTCTTTTAAAAAATGTAGCCATTTTTTCTTTTGTAACCAAGGAGGAGGATTTCTATTAAGAAAAAAAAAGAACAAAACACTATTTAAGTAAGAATGCAGTAGAAACCTTTGAGAAGCAGAGAAAGAAGTGTTCTCATGGTCTCCTCCTGCATGCTACATCAACATCATGCAGTCAGGTGGGACCAACTTCCATCTCCAAATGAAGTAAAAATCAAATTTTTCTTGGCCAATAAGGAAAAATTATTAATATCATTGAACCCTCTGTCAGAATATTTTGTGTTCCACACATCAAAAGAATACACACAGTATGCAAACCTGTTCTACTAGTAAAAAAGAATGTTTTTCCTGGCACAGAGCCCACTTGCTATTTTCTTGCATTGCTGCCTGGCTTTTTCCTCCTGTCAGCTGAGATCCATGCAAAAATGTTCTACTGCCTCCTGACTCACTGTCTGTACTCCTGCCTGTTTGCAACAGGCACAGAAATGTGTTTCTACACATTCATTCCCAGTTACAATTATTAATCATCAATGTAAACACAGCATTATCCATCATCTTCAATGTCTTCCTACTTTTACTGCTAAGTCTGTAAGAAGCATTAGAGTAATGTTTATAAGTCTTGTTCCACAAAATAAAACCAGAATTCTAAAAAAACCCAGTTTGTGTTCATCACGGGCTAAAACACAGTTTGAAATTAAATTTTTAAAAATGAAAACTCATCACTGGGGCAATTGATTTTTAAATTGAAATCTCTTTCATTTAAGAATAAGGAAAAAAGGTGCAGTTACTAATTAGGGTAATACCTATATAGTGTTTCAAAATAGTGCTTTTGAAATAGATCACAACACGTTTACGGCGAACTATTTTAATATTTATTTGATTTTGAAAACAGGAAGTAAAACAAAACAGAAATGAAACAGAAGTTGAAGCCAAACTTGAGGTTTTCAAAGATTTATAAAATAGTATGCATGTAATTCCATAAAAAAAAAATAAGGACAGACTCCTTTCTTCTGTCTCCTTGCAAATTCAAACCCATAAATTTAAGTGATAGTTTTGGGATACCTCAAATGAAATCATAACTGCCAGCAGCAGTGACATCCTACACCAAAACGGGTCCGAGAGAACGCTCTTTTTTATCGTGTCAGTGGGACATGGAGCAAAAAGTGCTTGAAAAGGCAATGATACAATAAATCATAAAAATTCCTTCTGTTCTCCTCTCAGTCTACAGGCTTAAAAAGCACAAAAAGCAAATTTTAACTTCTTGATCCAGGAATGCTTGCAAAAGGTGTTCTGCTCTGTTGTATCTCTTTCATATAACTCAAGCTTAACCAGTGTAAAGGGGCTTTAGATTCCAGTGCCTTCTAAACATATCTTGACCACTTTAAACACAAAATAATTTATCAAGAGCCAACCATACAGTAGGAAGACCAAGCTGAGACTTGAGTTGCTGAACAAGTTGTTCCAAGGATCTTTGAAAGCGAATGCCGTAAAATAAACTTTAGTTCCAGAAGGGTGAGGGAACAGCCCAAAGATTTGCTCAGAGAACAGAAACGCTGATGATTGGTGTTTTTCCCCAAAAGAAAAGACTATTCCTTGGCTCTAGTTCTTTTGGGTCTGTCAGGAATAGTTATGCCTCATATATTGGCTGATTCATGACCTTCTAAAGTTTAGAAACTTTGGACAGAAGCCAAGGCACAACCCTTCTGTAACAGAGACTTCTGCAGGACACACTACACATCTCTTCTTGCTTCAAAGGGCAAGCAAGGAAGGAAACATGGCCAGGTTTTCCAAGAGACGGCTCATGTCTAACCCATTCCAAAGAGAAAATGACCTAGTATGCTGATTTCTTCTTAATATTGTTAAAATATTGACAGTGGATTTGAGGAATAACTGCAGGTGTTGCTGAAATGTCCATGGATAACCCAAGCATGAAGTGAGAATGTCAGCTGAAATGGTGCAAACAAATGAATCACGTTCTGTACTGCATAACTAAAAAGAGACTGCAGTCAAAAGAGCCTTTTTCCAACTATAGTACATACCCAAGTTCTTCCCACATAATCCTGAATCCATCCTTACAGTTCCACTTATAGAAATCAGGAGTTACTAATTGTATAAAGACCTAATGGACAGTAGTATTAAGTAACTTCTCTATGTCTGCATTTGGAAGCCTCTGGTACAACACAGATTTCCAAGTCCTAAACCAGAATCTTAATCATGTTTTGTACAAAACCTAAACATGAAAACAGCTTTAAAATACTTAAAATTATACCATCTGAAGGATTAATTTAATCAAAAAATGTGGTGCCTCATACCCAAAGTAAATCTCACTTCAGTAATTAGCTTTTCTCTACACAAACCATCACTGTTTTAAGTGTTAGTTTTGGGACTTTCCAAGTCTGCAGGAACATTATCTTTCTTGAGTAATATAATGGCTGGAATATACTGGATGAGAAAACACACAGAGTATCAGATCTCCCTTGAGCATTGGACCAACATATGGTCCTGCACATTTTGAAAGATGGTGTTTGGGATAATTTGCTGAATATTCTTAAGATGACTGCTCTTCTGCTGTGTGAGAAAGAGGGCTTTTTCTTATCCCTAAAATGACTGTCTTCAATAAGCGGTGATTCACTGAACTAGCCCTGGAGCTGCCTTTGGAAGCTCAGTATTCAAAAACCATCTGTGCCAGCAAGTACCAAGAGAGGGCTTTCACTTGATATTTAAACAAATTATACCCTCAGATATTTCAAACATATACTCTGTATTTATGTATTTTGGGATACCAGCCATAGGTCTTGATGAAAAGCCAAATTATTTAATTATTTTTATTATTATTAAATAAAGAAAAATACTCGTATTTAACCTCTACACTTTGATTCCATAATAAAAAATGAGGGACTTGAAAATATGCAAATTCTGCATTCATGCTACCTTACCAGTACTCAAATATTTAGCTTATAAATATAAATATAAAGCTACCTGGCCTAGTCTTGTCATGGTTAATCCTTTTTTTAAAGCTTTAGCTCTTACAATTACATGAAAATATCTATTTCATAAACAAACCAAAATTTTAATTCTAACTCTTAAAAGCCTTATAATGCAAGAAAAAAAACCATTGAAAATGTGAACTGAATAGATTCAAAATCAAACAAAAGCAACCCCCAACTTATATTTAATCTGACATTAGAGGTGCTTAGGGATGCTAAGTGAAGAATTTAAGTGCTTGCTGTCCTGAATGTTGTGACCTGTTTGCATCACCCACTGCTGAGTGCCACACAAGCATCACAGGACCACAGCACAGATCAGAACTGGGCAGCACTGCTGCTAAGCACTTAACGTGGGCCAGGATCCTTAGATACCTAACTTGGTAATCCAGCACAAAATTCCAAAAAACTGTGACTTTAAATGGTATTTTACAATAATTTTTGTCTAGTATTACTAAAGAAATGGAAAACCCCCAAAAAGTCCTGCAAATACAGTATTTTCAACTCTGCCAGGCAGAGAAGCTGAATCCTTCCGAAGGTATCTCACTTCTCTTTACCTCTTCTCCTTCACTCTTGATCTAAACCACATTATAATAATAAGCAGGCTGAATTACTGATGAGCTGCTGGCTGCTACAGAGGCAGCTGTATTTCCAGGAGATCATCTAAAATACGAGCAGACACAAAAGGTACTAAAAAGGAAGCGAATGAAGTGCAGGTGATCTCATATTTGCTGTCTCTGTCTGGTTGTTAAGTTCCTTTTCCAGTGCTCACTGGGCTCTAGGCCAAACTACTTCAACAAGCTAAGCAGGAACTATTCCCTTTTTACTGTTGTTAGATTAGTCTTCATCCTATTTATCAAATGGAGATGGGTCAGCCCAGGGTACAAGAGCCAGAGCCAAGCAAAGGGAAGGGGCAGGAATGCAGGGATTGGGATATGGGTCACACTGACATTAGCCCAGGCCACTTCATATTTGTGGTCTGAAACCAGTCACTCACTTGGTGGCAGTGCTATTTGGGAACATCAAGCCCCTGCTCATCCACTGTTTTACAGAATATTTTCCCCATGTTTTGGAAAGGCATTTGTTACATGGTTGCATGTAGAATAAAATTTTAAAAAACAGGTAAAAATAACCTCACTCCAAAACTGCTGATTTTCCATGTCCCCAGGTAAAAGTATTTTTAAAAAAATTAGCTGTACTAGTGCAGGAAAGACAATTGATGGGCCTGGTGTTGATAACTTATAATAATCCTGCCATCCAAAAACAAGCAAAGAAGTCCAAATGAGCTCTGGCAATGTGAGACAGAGAACAAGTTTAAAGAAAATACTCTCGAACAAAGTGCAGGTAGAAAATACTTACAGTTATTAACACAAGTTTTTTCACATTTACAAAAGCTGTAAAAGAGCTATTTCTCTCTATACAACAAACAGTACTTGAATACAGAAACACTAATCTTCTCCATCAACTTCTTAAGTAGAATATTCATCACTACTCCCTAAATTAAACTCCTGCTCAAATGAAAAGGATATAATTAAAAAGATCCAATTTCCAAAAATAAATTACTAGTATTTCTGTTAAAACAAGAAGCTGGACTGAAATCCAGCACTGCTCACAGAAAAATGGTTAATGCAACTAAGTAAAATATCAAACAAGAGTTAGTTCAGAAAAGGGGGAAAAAAAAGGAACATGCCAGGGAAGGATGATTTGTAAATGACATCTCTTTGGATCAGCAAACATGCAGGGTCCCAGCTGCAACAAAAGCAGACATTTAAGTCAAAAAAGATTAGTGAGGAGACTAGCAACTTCAATGCAAAAACTGGGTATTTTGACCAAAAAAAGAGGGCAGGCCAAGAAAGCTCAGGCCAACTCAGACCCTTCAAGCAGAGATTATCAGTAACAAGGGTTTTAAGCAGCTTAGAAATTGCTGGGAGAAATTAGAGTGTCATAGAGCATAGAGGAGGTCAGACATTTGATGGTAGAATTGGGCTAAGGGGGTGTTGGTACTACAGAACACAGAATCAGAAGGATGTTTATAATCTCCAGAAACCCAAAGAAGAGATATCACAGAGTCTTAGACAAACAATACAAAATTCCAGTCCCTTTTTACAGTGAAACGTTTTGGAGGAGTTGATTTTATTTCTGCATAGCAGCCCTAATAAGCTCAGAAGAATAACAGAAAGGGAGTTTCTAGGAGCCAAGCTGTGTGACACAGCTTCTACAGTACTTTAGGTCCTATTCCCTACAAAATACATTGATTAATGTGATACAGTTTCCAAGCCCTTGAAATCAGCTTCCAGCCAGCCATGTATATGAGCTGGCCAGGACGGTTAGAAGCTAAGAGAAGAGGCTGGGAGCAATTCCATCTGAACTGGCACACAAGTCATGGCTCCAGGAAATCCATGTATCGGCAAAAACTTCAAGGATAGTTTGCCAATTGAACAATACAGTTGTCCAGCAAAATTAGGGCTAGGGGAGCAGCAAAAGGAAGCAAAAACATCCAGAAGCCTTTGGAATTTGCCCCAGACCTTTATTTTTCCTTAAAGCACTGTACCAAGAGAATAAGGAGCTTCTAGAGAGAGAAGGAGGCTGTTCATCCTAATCCTTTCAGAGAGCTCTGATTAAACTGTTTCACTCACTGAAGGTGACCACAATTTTGTTCATCAAATTATCAAAGCTTACAAAAGAGTAATTTTTTAAAGGGATAACAGACAGTAAAAATTAAATTCTATTCCTTAGGATAAAATATTCCTTCGGTGAAGTGTTAGAATCTGAATGGATTAGAAGGTTCAAATTATTTTTAAATGAGGGAAAGCCAAAGCTGTGACCACCCAGTTGAGCTTCTAATGAAAGTTTCTTCGGGCCTGTTGCTGCAAGATTTGCTACAGGTGCATGTGGAGGAGAAAAGAATTCTTTAATGAATGTAAGATAAAGATGGGAGACTGAAAGGAAGGGCATAACAGGACAACACAACACCCAGGAAACTGCCTCAGTCTGAAATGAATTTAGCCAGAAACAGGAGCACCTCCTATGTATCTGAAGTCCTAAGTCAATTTTAGAGTATAAACAAGATCCACTTCTGTTCCTAGCTCAGCTAATTCCCTAGCACTAATCTTAGCACACGAGAAGAGAGAGAAGTCAGATAAAAGCTATCCAAAATGGGATACAAAAAGGCCTTTGGAAATGCCTGGCATTTAGACAGTCAAATGTCTGAGCCAAAACTGTTAGTTTAGTTATTCAAAACAAAATGTTTGCATTTTCCTCAGAACAGGCATGTAATAGGGAGAATTCCTCTGACTCCACTGTGTGGGCAGACTTAGCAAAAGGAAAAGCAGCCCAAGTGTATTCTGTACTAAACAACACAGTGCTCTTACAGAGCCACCCACAGCAGTGCAACCACATCACCTGGTTCACACCAGGTGATCAGGCTTTCGACAATTTTGCCTTTATTGTGTAGCACAGCTACTTCTCCACTTAAAATAACAGGAGAATCATGCCAATGAATCTGATTCCACTTCTAGAGCACAGTATTCTTATTGAAATTACAATTTAGCATGATTATAAACTCATCTTTGCAGTGGTGGGGGACACCTTGACATTCTGGAAGGAGTTCAGACACGTATTTGTCACAAAGCCACACTGGTATTACTACGAGCTCTTGGTTCAAACTGTAAGCAAGACTACAGTTATGGCTTTTCAGACACTTCTTCATTCCCTGCTCTTCTGGGGTTTTTTTCAGATTATGCAGAGGAAAAAACAGGTATGAAGGCAGCGAACAGTTTAAGACCCACACTTCACAGTTAACTATTTAAAAAATATTCTTTAATTATCTGCTGAAAGTTCACACTTGAAAATACAACTAAAAGGAGATGCCGTTTTAACTGTGGCAAGATAAGCTGGACTGCCAGTCCTGATGTGCATTTCCAAATGACACACTTCACTGACAGCACCAGCAGGAGCAGCTTTGGCTGTTCCTACGAGGTTCTGAAGGGGTGATTTCCCTTCCTCTGGGTACACACATACCTCTCCTCCTATGGTGAGCAGGCCAGGTGCATCCAGCTTCCGTTTCTTCCGGGGACCGATGGCTGCCAGTGCCGTTAGATTGGCATCCCTCTGCCTCATCTGGGCAAGCTCTTGCTGCTGCATCTATCAGAGAGGGAAAGAACTCTCTTTAGTTTTTATTCTGTTGCCATATCAAAAAGTTATCTTCAGACCTGCAAGCATGAGGTAGAAGTCACACATGAGCAATCCCTGAGAGCATTCTACTGCTCCCAGAAGTACTATTTTAGCAGCCTGGCCATAGAGGAATAATGAAGATACCGAAGTTCTTGATACTTTTCAGAGGATTTCTGCTTCCAAATACCTCACCTGTTTCCAAAACCACAATCCTTTTCATTGAAAACTGCCTCAGCAAGTACTTTATACTAACTACATATCTCCAGTTTAAGACCGATATGAAGAATGTAAATACCAATTCAAATCTTAAAAAACCCACATTTTTTAATCTTACATTTATTTTGAGTATTTCAAACATACTTGATGTTTCTTAAAAAAATATATACCTAAATTAATAAAATACCTCTGTTTAAATGCTAGCCAAAGGTAATGCTGACACAAAACCTCTACAAACTGAATTTACAAGTGCTTTCTGGGCTTAGGCTTTAGGTAAGAATACATTTGACTAGTTTGAAGCTAGAATTAAACAACCTGCCAGCTGCATTATGTAACAATGTAGCACACTACAGAAAATAGGAGAAAATGCTCTGGCCAGCAGAGAGGCAAGAGTGCATATTAACTATAAACTTTACAGTTCTTTCAGAGTGTTAATGGTGTCACAGTCCCATGAACACTAATATTTTAATAAATATTCTGATCAATACCGCACAAGAATAATTGATAAGGCTACCAGTATATTATTTTAATTAGATAAAAGCATTCAAAGCTGTTAGCAATAATTCCTATTAATTTCAAAACTTTGGGTTTGCAAAATGCCTTAATAAACTGAGAGGAGGCATTTGCTTTCTAATCCCACTGATGTCATTCTTGTTCCTGCTTCAGCAGCAGTGCACAGAACACCACATTGAGAAATTCAATGGTGGTAATAAAAACATTGTATGATACAGGCACAATTCTTCATTAAAATACAACTGAACTTACAAGCACAGAAGTGTCTCAGCCATCACCTACATGTGATCTGCACATACAAGCAGGGTCTATCTCAACCAATGTTAAAAGGAAAGGAGGTCTAAGCAAAAAAGTGCAAGTGTGGAGTCTCTTTTCTCCATTCACCTCTGCCCAGAAAAAGCGGATCCACCTCATGCTTCCTATTTAGGGCAGTTCTCTGATTAATTCATTTAGCAATCAATACACTTGTGACCACGCATTGTGCCTGAGTGGCTTTGGCCACAGGCTCACCAACGAGTGTTTCAAACTCCAGGTGATGGTGCCAGGGCCCAGCACGTGCCCAGAGCCAGGAGAGGGGTGGTGGGTGACCCAGAGGGCCCCTGGAGAGAAGCACAAAGGAACTGGAGCCAGCAAGTGAGCGGCACCAGGGCCCAGAACTGGGCACAGCCCTCGGGGTGTGCCCTCACCAGTGCCCAGCACAGAGGGACAGGCACTGCCCTGGTCCTGCTGCCCACACTAGTGCTGACACTGGCCAGGTGCCGTCGGCCTCGTGCCCACCTGGGCACGCCTGGGCTCATGCTCAGCTGCTGTCAACCACCACTGGCACTTTTCCCATCTTTGTCGATGACATGGACACTGGGATCAAGTGCACCCTCAGCAAGGTTGCTGACTGCACCAAGCTGGAACTGAGGATGTTCAGCCTGGAGAACAGAAGGCCACAGAAAGATCCCATTGTGGCTTTCCAGTGCTTAAAGAGACCAGAAAAGAAAGACAGAGATGGACCTTGGACAAGGGCCTGGAGTAACAGGACATGAGGGAATGGCTTCAAACTAAAAAGATGTGGATTTGGATGAGATACAAGGAAAAAATCCTTCCCTGTGAGGCTGCTGAGTTCCTGGCACAGGGTGCCCAGAGAAACTGTGGCTGCCCCATCCCTGGAAGTGTCCAAGGTTAGATGGGGCTTGGAGCAACCTGAGACAGTAGAAGGTGTCTCTGCTCATGGCAAGGGGTGAACAAGATGATCTCAAAGATCCCTTCCAACCCAAACCATTCTGTATTTTCACATTCTTCAGAAAAAGTGAATTCAGTCACTTAGAATTTGAAACCCCATTTTTCACATTTTTATGCTATATATTTTGCACCCGCAGTTATTACCGTAACTTCAGTGTAACATTATCTAAAAATACATATCTTATCTACAGGGTAAAAGAATTTCCTAAATACAAAAAAGAAATGCAGAAAAATATCTAAATAATAGTGCAAAGGTCTACACATACTTCTCTTTGCCAACTCATATTAGGTTTTTAGCTCAAATATCTTTGGCTCTCTTCCAGATTAAATGCCAGTTAGACAGACCTGCCCGCTTACCCTTTCAAGGTAGATAGCAACAGTGGTGAGCTCTAATCATTTACAAAGGTCATGATCGGAAGCTAGCCCGTAAGCAGTCATTTAAAATTCGATTGATCCCTATTTGTAGTCAGGGAAAGAAAATGGACATTTCAGCTGTATTGTAATTATGAGGCTTCAAGGCAATTGTAAATAGATGTGCAAATCCAGATACTGGCAAATACCTTAGAGAAGAAATTATTACTATAGTATAACATATATCCAGGAAAGGTTGAAGATAAAACTGCATATAAAAAAAGATCAATCATCTTTTTGCTAATTTGCCTTGCTTGCCAGCCTACAAGGGTTATCACAATTATCAGAAGTCTGATGAATATTTAAGCAAGGGCCAACTGGCTTAGAATGATCTCAGACGAAGTTGTCAAGCTCTGCAGAATAAGAAATTCTGCACTGGAGTAAGTATTCATTTCCTGGGAGGTGCAGGTCAGAAATGTAATATGATATATAACTAGTATCATACAAAGGTTATATGAATATTATATCAGTATCTTATCCAAAGTCACCATTTTCAAACCCACAGGAAGCTAATACTTACTTGGCTCTCTGTGCTACCTGTACTGTATATACCCTGACTGTTTCCACATGGAATATCAGCACCTAATGCCTCTTGTCAGGGTTTCTTTTCAGATGCAAATTGTAAAGAAAAACATGCCACTTCTCTAAATTTCCCATAGTGGGATAAATCTTGCCCTCACTTTGAAACCTGCAAACTGGCGCTGTTTTACCAAGAAAATATGGAATAGCTTTAAGAGTCTGCAGAAAGGTTCCTCAGGTTCTTCATCCTTTCTTTTTTAATCAGTGTGAAAAACTAAAGATGGTTCTTGATATCATACACTAATTTTAACGAATGCACAAGATTTTCCATTACCTGTAATTCAACACCTGACAGAGCCAAAAGAGCTGGGCTCTGTTCAACCCACACTGGGTGAACACTGGTAAGACCTTGTTCTTCACCTCCCTGCGTTTCTCACCCCACATCACCCAGCTTGTCTATGTCTGCTATAGGCTCTCCAGACAAGCATTCTCCTCCACTGGGTGCCTCACTTATAATCAAGCCCCAGTGGCATGAATAGACATTACTTTAATACAAATAAGGAATATGCTGCCAGGTATAAGAGCTCCAGACAAAAACACAATACAGTTTCCAATACTGGTTTTACAGCACACACTGTGGTAAACTACAGTAGGAAAGAATAACCTTATGTAACCTTCATGAATGCTGATCAAAAAATTTCTAACACATCAAACACATCATCAGTGAGGTCACAGTATCCTGATGTTTTATAACATAGGGACTGAAGTGCTGAAAATACTTGATAAATATTGTATTGCACAAATCCCCATCCATCTTTTATAAATTATCACTGGTGGTTCTTTAGGTTTTATTTGAAGTTCATCTAAAAGCAGAGAATCATAAAATTACATTTTAAAAAAATCAGAAGAGTTATGATCCTGATACTGGTTCCCAAGAGCTGCCTTCATCTTGCAGAGGTCAGTGTATTCCAGCTGATTTAGGAGAGCATCTCTGGACACCCACCGTTAACCATGAATCTTCTTACAAGAAAACATTTTCGCAGGTTGTAGATACTTTCTAGCAAGACATGTGACAAGACCTTATTTAACATCCCAGACCACCCTTTAACATCCCACTATTGTTGGCTTCTTCATACCCCTATTCCAACATTATCTTTTTTCCATCTCCAAGTCACAGACTTTTGTTTTTTCATAGCCTACATCAAATTACCTGCACCAGTCTCTTTCCTACCCATCATCTGTCTTTGAATGAAAAATATTATCCCCAATTGTAATCTTTGTTTAAAATAATAAAAAGAAAAAAAAGCAGTATCTTGGCTTTGGTTCAAAAGAGGGGACACTGCACCTTGTTCACCAGATGCCAGTTGCAAACCCTGGCCTGTGGAGGCTCTTCTCCCCAGTGCATTCTGGAGCCACATTCTCTGTGTCAAGTGGAAATGACTTTGCAACCAGTTCTGCATACCTGGTTGCACAGCAATCACCCTCTGAATTCTCAGCACTAAGAATAACGTGAATTAAATGTCACCATCTTCAGTGCTCTGAAATTACTCTTAGACGTACCTGTAAAACTAAGGCTACTTAAGCTTCTTACTTTACACCAATCAGTTATATTTTGAAGTTAACAAAGCAGCCTGTTATTACAATACAATTTATCTTCTAACTAGGCAAGTTACTAATTTCTGGATATTTAAACAAATGAAACACCTGTTACTATCTGTACATCCTGTTACTTAACATGACTTACCAGAAATGAATCTAACTCACTACATCAACCAAAAAGATGCAATCATTTGATAGCTGCATTCATTCACACTCTCATTTTCATATTGGGCTGCTGATACAAAATCTTCCTTTAACTTGCCTTTATCACAAATAATTCAGATATATTAATCAATAACATATTAAAATTTCTGCCCTCTGGGAAGAAAGCAATGCTTCAATTCAGAACCACACTAATTAACAACAATTAACTTTTTTGAAAGTAAAAACATTTAGATAAAACACAGACAAATATTCCAATACATTATACAAGAAAAATGCTTACAAATTAGATACTGTTCCTTGCTCCTTATCAAATCCAAATGTATTTTTAGCATGCCACTTACTAACTGGGGGGTATCTCATTTGATGAAAAGTACAACATAAGAATGAAGCATTATTTTGCACAATGAAATGTTCTTCGTTGTGGTGGTGGCACAGCATTAAAACCACAGAAAGAACACTACTTTGCTACTTTAATAAAGTGAAGCTAACCACAGAAGTTCTAAAATTTTAGTTTGTTTTCTATAGATCATTATTTGTTATGATACATTTAGGTATTTAAGAAAGAAGTGCCACAAGCCATATGCCACAAGGAAGACAGCCATATGTCTATGTGAAGTATCAACATTAGATCTTAAAAGCTAGATTTAGTAATTTCCAAAAACCAAGAATGCACTTATTTGTCAGGCAAAACCCAGGCAAAAAGAAGTGAGCTTTGTCTAAAACAGAGATGTAGATAAAATATGGATATGAGCTGTAGCTGCTAAAGACTAAGAGAAATTTCCTCCAATATGATCAGAAAGTAAGAGGACTGCTGGAACTCTTAAAAATCCTAGTCTACATATAAATACCTTCAAAAATTAAAGGGAGAAGAGGGAGTGGGATCACATGAGAGAGAAAGGTCAAGGAGGTGTTTCTCTGCCTACAGGCAGAATTCAGGGATGTTTTTTGGCCTAGAAGGAAAAGAATCAGTGACAGAGAGACAGAGATGATTGTGAAGATAAAGAAGAAGAAAGAGCTTAAGGAAGTAGTCATGTATGTTTAAATACTGCCAATACAGGATTTGATAAGGAAATAGAAGCCAAGTTGTAAAATAAGTTTCTGTAGTCACAGAGCCAACTCAGCCCACCAAGAACTATATTTTATGTACTTACAGTTCCCAGCTTAGTTCAGAAATACCACCTAAGAAGAAATGAGAGGAGGCTCCCAGCACCACAGAAGCTAAAAATATCAACAGCATTCATGGGTGAAGACAGGCAGCAGTGAACCCCAAACAGGAAACTGGCAACAGAGGGTGCTAAATGGCAGAAATGTTTGATGAAAGCAAGATCATATAAACAATGATTTAAGCCTCGATTTCTAGCCAATAGGCATCAATGGAAATCCCTCCTAATTCTGTTTGCGATGGATGGCTTAATTCCTGGTAACAGGGTCATATGCTGGGAAAAACTTGTCTTAATTGATGGTTCTGTAACGTGTATCTATCAGTCTCAGACAGTGATTACACCCCCTGGAAAAACATCTTTTTGCTGAGGAGTGCCTGAAATGCGGAACCATTACACATGTCCTAAGATGCCCACAACAGAAGGTGCAATTAAAAATGAAACTCATTAAAAATGCTGGCAGGAACCCTGAGAAGTCCAGGACAATGATCAAGAAGGATGGGTGCTTCAGTGAATTTGAGGGAGCCTTGCAAAGCAGCTCGTGTGTGCAGCAGGCCCGTGCTGTCCTCCAGCCCTGCTCTGGCGCTGAAATCTCTCAAGGTCAGCACAGCTCCACTGCCTGGTAAGGAACTGCTCCAAGTAGTGATGTGTACAAGAGGCACTGCAAAAATGCCACACCAGAGAGGTTTCACCTGTGTAACAGCAGGTCATACACCAAACACATTCTGTGAGACTTCCAAACATTCACAGCTCTGACAAATTGTATCTAGTTTTCTTCAGTACAAAGCTGGATGCTGCTTCTTCGCAAGTGTTCTCCCACAAGTCAGTAAAAGCTCCAGCTGTCCCTTGCAGTGGCTGCACATCTATCTGAACTAGATCAAGATTTTATTTCACTGTGAAAGGTGCTTGTCTGTTGGGTTTTGGTGGGGGGAGTTTCTTCTTTTTTTCTTACCCACAGCGGTTGAAAATTATTGCATAGCATTAGGAAAAAAAATCACCCTGGGCAAAGACCAAGCTGGGAATGTTTCAGCTTCAAGATGACTGTTTCTCAAAATAATGAGTGTCTGAACACAGTTCTGGAATCTTAACTGGGGAACTTTGGACCAAGCATCTTTCCTACAACAGACATTTTTGTTTATTACATCTAATTTCATTATGTTTTACAAGTTTACTCAAATTTTCCATTTAAACGTGCCCTATTACTTTCAAGTTGATGTATCAAACTCTGATACAGAAAATTCCAGGTGCATCCTGCCTTTCATTTTTATTTTTCCCTGAAATAAAAAGCCTTCATTGTAATTCCCCCAGTCTTGTACATTACACAGTTAACTGGGGTTTTTAAACAATTATCCTTTATCCCCTTATTACTCAAGATTACATACTGTCTGAACTGATACATACATACATACATACATATATATATATATATGATACAGGTTTAATTCTCTTGGAAGTATCCTTAACAGCCAACTCATGACTTATAAAAACCAAAAGCATGAAGAATTTGAGAACTGATTTTAAACTCGTGCAATTTTTTAACATACTGGGTTACATTTTTTGATTTTCCAAATACGATGCACTATTATTTAATTATTAACTTAAACCCATTTATTTCTGCAACTGTCCAACCATTTCTTAAGCTACCTATCCCTATCTAGAATAACACAAGGTATAATAAATGCTTAAGGAAGATATCCCTCAAACACCTCTGAAAGAGTTCTACAATAATGGATTTTTTGTCCTTCCAGCAACTTTAATCATCACATTTCTTCACTCTTCAGAACCCGTTATTTGAGCTCCAGTACAATTTGTCTGGTTTTGGTTATACTATTCCTTGAACAACTTACCTCTAGTAGCAGCAGTTACAGGCTCTCCTATGCTAAGCTGGAAACACACCTATTGTAAACCTTTATATTTGTTAGGTGCTGTAATAGTGTGTGGCAGATTTACCAAGCCAAATACGGCCCATTTGAGCAAAGGGTTTTTGAGGCACAGACAACTGGGCAGGATCAGCACTACTAGAGCTGGCAACTTACTGAAGTGTCAGTAACATACCCACAGCGAGATCAGAAAAAACTCTGAAAAATTTCCTTAAGATTTGTTCTTTTATTATTATCAGTCTTAATTTTATTTTGGAGCAAGGCAACAATGGACAATCACAAATCTTCTCAAGCTGTTCTTCAAAGGACACGAGACATACAGCATCAGTATGACTGGGAAGAACACGAGTCAAAGAGCTCAATGGCTTTACTCAGAGGCTCCTCATCCTCAGTTCAGGAGCAGCCAGTGGAACATCCTCACTCCCAGGGCACTGGTGAGAAAGATGGGATAAGGTATTTTCCCAGGCCCTTTGTTCATCCAAGCTGGGGTTTATTGTCCTCCCCAGATTTCTAGGATCTTCTCCTTTCCCCCTGAAGTAAGACACTGTGAGGACTCAAACTGATGTTTTAATCAAGATTAGGGAATATAAAATACAGTGAAAGCCAGGAGATCAGTCACATCTAGAGTTACAGACTGAAGTAGTAAGAGCAGGAAACCTGTTGAGCTGTGGCTTTGGTTAGGGACAACTGACACAAACACTGGGATATGGGAGCAAAGTCAACAAAGAGTTTGCTTTTTAAAATCACGCACTGGAAAATATGAGTGCAAGCAGTAACTCCCAGAGGCTGCACTGCTCCCTGTAACACAGTGCTCAACGTTGGACTAGAACGTGAACCAACTGCTCTGCTTTTCACATGGTGAAGTATCCAGTAAACCTTTCTGAAAATACCCTTTAAAGAATCTTCCACTGTGTCTGAGCAATACAGCAGCTATTTGGATGGTGAAAACTCTCCATGGCTGCTAGACCTTTGTGCTAGTG
Organism: Corvus kubaryi; assembly: GCF_017639235.1. Lineage (NCBI taxonomy): Eukaryota > Metazoa > Chordata > Aves > Passeriformes > Corvidae > Corvus > Corvus kubaryi. Next base: position 18,678,570 of record NW_024581093.1, on the reverse strand, counting down.
CTAGGGGAGTCTGATCAGGAATTTTATCTGTACCATCTTCTCCGTGCATCAGGAGTTTAAATAGCAGAGCATGGCCTTTTATTACTTTTATTTCTGTTCATCTCTGGCACACACTCAAAATCTGAATTAAGAACCAGTACACCAAAACTACACCAAGAAGATGGAATAAGTTCTTGGCTGGTCTATCAATGGAGCCAACTGAAGACTGAGGCACACGAAGATCTCACCTTCCTGGAAGTGAAGAGTGACACTATTTCATATCATAAAATCTCAACTCAGCCTGAAGCATTTTCCCCATATTTTTCCAAATAAGTATTTCTATTTTTTGAAAAAATTTCTCTGGCTATATGCCGCTAGCACAAAACTTCAGAATAGCAGATATTTTAAGTGCATTTAAAATAGTTAATCAGAAATTCTAGTAAGAGGCTTTATTAACTAGATTATTCCAAAAGAAAATGCCCAGATTTCGATACCAGTCCTCTAGCATTCTTATGGGAAATCTGCATCTTGAAACTGCCAGCCTCATTTGAGGAAATGAGGCAAATGTAGCTATCTACTAAAAATCACTTGGCTGTAATAAGTAATTTTAATCAAATAGTTAGAGAGAATGGCACTGGAGTTAATGTCTGAAGTGTCATAAACAGATGGGAAATGTGCAGTGTAGCGACTGGTTGCGCACTTTTAACGCAATATCCTCTTCTGCAGTCTGGATTGTGGTTTGATCAAGTCTAAGCGACATGACAAAAACAAATTTAATTTATTCTGAAACTATATTCAACTAAAGAATACACAATACAGCAAGTATGCTACTCTGCTCCAAAGTGAGATTTGAGGCAGAGAAAAACACCGGGAACAAAAATAGCCACACGCCCACCACCTTCTTCCCCTTAAAAGTTGTGGGGGTAGTGCTGGGGGTTCACTTGTAAAATGGAATTTCCACTGGGGATGCAAAACAAGCTTGAAATTTAAATAATCTACATCTTTTCTATTTTAGACTTAACTATAGCAAAACCTCTACTGCTCATTTCTGCTGCAGATCAAGGGAACAACACACCACAGTGTGGGGACAAAATATTTCAAGCAATTTCTCAGACACTGACAAGTAGTAAATTAGGGAATCTTGTAAGTACAATACAGTAGTCATCCCCTTCTATTGATCACATATAATTTACATCTTACAAAGATGTGAATTCTTGCATTCTCACTCCACAAGGAAAATCTCAATGATTTATTCATTTCAAATAAAAAATAGAAGGTAGATGAGAAGAATTACTTCACAGGCTGTAGCTTTCTCAGGGCACTAGTGCTAGGCTCTTCTTTCGCACTGCCCGAAGGGCCTTTGTGTGCAAGTCCCTCTAATTAACAAGGTGAATCATGCAGCAGTTCCCTAATTAGTGAACATGACAAGCCAATGGAAACAAGCAGACAGACCTGACGTACAGATATGGTCAACAAAAGGCACAGCAACACACCATTAAAAAATGCCTATTTCATGTAAATAAAATAGCAAGAGAACTAGAATAAGACTTAATTTTCCTTTTCATGTTTTATGCTTATTCCTCATTTATTGCAGATATAAATAATGACACAATAAATCAAGGTTTCCAACTGCAAGTCACACCACCTCTCCAAAATCAAAGACTACTTACCCTACGTGAATAAGCATCTCCTTAAGGGGCATTATTTGTTTTCTCTCATTTTTCTGCTTTAAAGAACTGCAGTTACATTAAGCTTAGGACTTTAAGAATCCCTTAATTAATTCTATTCAAACTTATTTTTTCTTGAAATCCTTTTTCACCAACAGATGAAAGGAGTGCAATAGTTGCACTATTATTTCAGTATTAAAAAATGCCTACATTCCCAATATGTCATAATTTTTACCTTTTGTATGAGAATAAATAAATAAATAATAAAAGTGAATAATCAAAGAATCAGATTTGCATTAGAAAGGAAATGAGATGATCTAAAATGTACCTCCTTACCTTCCTCTTTCCAAGTAAAATATTTTTAATCTTTCACTCTTCCTTCTGCTTTTCCTAACAGCACTCAGCCCATCTCCAACACAAGGGGGTTAATTAATTTTCAATTTATTGCATATTGAACCTTTGATTTAGATTTTTACAATCCTTCAGCATTACATATTTTTACAATCCTTCAACATATTATAAGTCTAAAATGTGTCACCACCAGCAGAATATAATTCTTCACAGAAAAACTCGACTACGTTCTTTGCTCTCTATTCCTTGGCATGTTATCATAAGTAAGGAGAACTACAGATTATATCCTCATTACAGGCTCCTCTTTCTCACAGTCTTGGGGGAAAAAAAATATCTGACTTTCCTCTTCGAATTGGGTAAAACTTTCTTATGTTTTAAAATTGATGGTCCAAATACTAATGTCTAAAAAACATAACATTTTTCTGACCAGTCCTATTTTAAAAATATAGGAATTAAAATAGTGACCCGTAAGAAATAATGGTTCTAACATGCCCCTAAAGATTGTTTTTTGGCTATAACTTTAAAGAATACTTAATGATGTTCCATTACAGAACTGATCAGCTGTTTCAAAGTAGTTTTGAATTCACAATAAACACTATCAGTGATCACAAGAAGAAAGCTGGAATCACTACTGTTTGCTGTGCTCATTTTCCCCTTCTTCTCTGTGTGCACTTCCCAACTTGTCTCGGATCCCACCCAGCACAACCCTTCCTAGGACAGCTCCAAACCAAGGCTGGAAGTATCCTCTTTTAACATCAAGGCACAATGGATAATCTGCTAACAACCGAACTCTGATCTGCCATATGCACACAGGAAGGATTCAGCAAACAGCCTGTCACAAACACTTACTGCTGCACAGAGCAACTCACAGAGCACGGGCTCTGCACAGTGTGCTGCACACTCACCACACCATCTATTATTGCCCAGACAGCTGCAATTACATGGCAACTACTGCAAAGACAAAATGCACTCGCTGCATTAAAAAGCTTCACACTCCTATTTGCATCTTAAATAAAATCAAGGCAAGGAGATGGGAAAGAGACACTGAACAGGCACACCCAGAAATTAAAGCAAAATCACAAAATTTGACTGATTGATATTGATTTTCAAATAAATTACATACACAACCACAGGTTATTTTATATATACAACTAGAAAAGTATTTTGCATTTAAGCAAAAATGTTTAGTGCCGCCGATAAAAACAAATCCTAATTGTCCACAGGAGTTGTTTTGATATGAGATTATATCTAACACCAGGGGGACAAATTCTGTTTGTTTTGAATATTGCTACTGATGTCAGTAGAGATATTCTATAGTTACAGTGGTGTGGCAGAAGAATTCAATTATAACATTTAAATGTAAGGGACACACATTTAAAAAGTGACAGGAGCAAAAATGCACTCACAGGCACACAGGGCAAAAATAAAAATCTCCAACACAAACCAGTCAGATCACTCTCATACTTGCTACATAGCCTACCACATGTCCTCAGCATTCCTGAATGCTGGCATGCCTGCTAAGGCAGACATTTCCTTACCCATTGGACTTAGGATGTTTGCTTTTCAGATTTTGGTACTGTCCAGAAATTATTTCTCCACATAGCTAGATAGACAGATGAGCATTTTTTAACTGAGGAATTAATTTTAAAGCCACAGTTAAAATTACCTGAGGATATTTAGGAAATGTACATTTATGATTTTTTTCTTTTGTATAGCTGAGCAGATCACAGAAATCACCATATATTGCAATGTTAACAGAAGCACCCATCGTCAAATTTAAGAAACATATGCATTTTAGATAACATAACAATGTACAAGGTATTTAAATATTATATTAGCTCTGTATCTAAATCATCAAATAAATGCAGAGCAGAACACTGTCACATATTACTGAAACTCAGCACCTTGTACTGAGCACTGTGACTGCACACAAAACACACAGAAGTTTAGCTCAATAGTTAAGTATATTTTATCTCTGTATAAATTACCTAGATTAAACCTTGACAAAACTGGGATTAAAAAAATGGTCTTAGAAAACTTTTCCACTCTCTCATGGCCTCAAGATCCCCTTCTCCTCTGCTAAAATTCAGAGCATTGTTCGATTTCTGCACCCTAAAATAAGGTTTGAGTTTTCAATCTGAGACTTAATTACGGAAGCTCATGGGGTGAGCTCATGGAGCTTCATATTCTTTAGCTGCTTCCATGTAACCTGAAGGTCTGTATCACTCTATCTTGCAGTCACCTAGATCACTAAAGAGGTAAAATAGCAAAAAGATGCAAACAAGTTATTTCTTAGAGGGAGGGAAAAAATCATCCCATATTTTTGTTTTCCTACACACCCTAGTACACAAGAGATTCCCTGAACATACTGCTTAAGAAGGAAAGACTAGCAAATGCTGATGACAGACCCTTACTAAAAGAGAGAACAATTTTGCTGAATACTGAATTTACTGTTCCTCAAAAGAAGAAGCTGAAAGTAATTGATTTTAATGAAACAGCAGCACATACAGTGAAGTAATAATGTGTATTCAATAACCTTCACAATCATTATCTGTCACAGTAAGGCAGGGCAGACATCCTGGATATTCTACAGGTACCCTCTGAGGGGAGCCCATCTCACTTGTCCACAGCTGGCAGGTGGCCACCACAGCCACCAAATGCTGGGCTGCTTTAAGAGTAAGGGCTCCTCATGAAAACACAGATCACACTTCTCCAGAATTTAAACACAGATTTCAAAAATAAATAGAGCAAATTATCCTATTTCTCATAAAAACATGCTCTCTTCTCACCAGTTTCACCTCTAGTATGTTTCCAGTAGAGTGAACATTCTGCTCCTCTCCTGTTGTCCTGAACACAATTAACACCTGAGTTTAGCACTTATGCTCTATTCTCCCATTTTGTATATTTGACACTTTCCTAAAGCTTACTTAATTATCTGACATGTTTGTCAAATAGGAGCTCTTCTCCCAGGACAGATGTTTTTATTATTACTATTGTTTTTTGGAAATAATAGATTTTAAAGCACCTTTCAGTGTGAATATGGCTTTTGGCCATTAAGAGAAATCTTCAGGATCTACATGATGTTACTTCTGTTTCAAGAATATAAATGTCTGTTCTGGATATAAATACATTTCCTACTTGTGGAGGGAAAGGACACAGCGGTGTAAGAAGCCTACTCTGTGCTTCACGGCTGTGCAGAGTCAATAAACCCATGAACTGTAATTGCAGCACACTGGTTTTCAATTTGCTTTGCTTCAACCCTACCAGATACTGAGGCATCAGTTTTTAGGAAGCTGCAACACTTCAGTGTATGGACACTCATCAGCATAAATACATATAACAAACCTTCCCATTCCAGGAAATCAGGTATTTATGACAATTTCCATGGAAATCTAGACATTAACCACCAATTCAGCAGCAATTTGTAAAACTAAACTACATGAAAACAAAACTCTTACAAACCATTACTCAACTGCCCAATAACATTAAAAATACATGAATACCTTTCAAGTGTTTACATTTTAGAGATAATCATATCTACCTTTAACAAACATATTTGAGGGGAAAACTGTCTATATTGTGAATGGCAATAATAAATTTTATTTATTTAAGAGATAACTACTATTGAAGGGTCACTACTTTTTCAGGGTATGTTGAGCAGTATCTCATTATTCAGCTAAGATGATATAACTACTCTTTCACAGACTGATGCCGTGTTTTTTAACTACAAGACTAAACTAAAAATAGGAAATAGATGTTAACACACCTTTCATGACCTCTGCATGTTACCACCCAGCCACCTAGCTTGTAGTTCAGAGAAAAGTGGCATAAAACCTAGCTACACTCAGAAATGTTGAGTGTTTAGTTAACCAAAATGGACACTTTTTACCCTACTGTTAATGGTATTACATATTCTCAAAAATGGGCTGGCAAGGAAGTCTTAAATTACTTTGTTTAAAATTTCACTACTACATTTCAACTTTCACCTTAACTGTGCTCCCATGAACTCTTTCATCTTCCACTACCAGGTTAGAAACAGATCCCATATTTTATGAGAAACAGTGTGTTCTATGGAATGTATATATTCCAAACGAGGTCCTGCCCTTGTGAGATGACAGAACATATGAACACCCTGCCAGACTGTGAGGTGGGTGTGGGGAGCAGGGGGAGGTCTGTGCGTGGGTCTTGCACAAAGAGGAGCTGAGGCAGGGACACACAGGAGCCGGGATGTGCAGCCCCAGCCCGAGCGGG